>NW_028270166.1:46808943-47170193 GCF_037043375.1 Chiloscyllium plagiosum | reverse complement strand
CAGCAGATTTACATGTCTCAGCTCCAGGCAATGGAATCTTCATAAATTCTGAGGGCCAGGCATGTGTTGATTTACCCCTCCCTATTCCCCAAACATGTCTGTTTCCTCGTTACAAGTGCTTGCTCTTTCCACAAATGTCCCTCAGCACCATCCCAGGTGATGGTGACTCAGGACAACTTGGATCCCAGAGTGAAAGCTGCCTTGATAGACTAAGAGTTTTGTTTTTGCAATATGGTTATCATTGTGGCTAGTCACTGAACATACTTACATAAGAGTGCTAAGGTACTTTAACAAAGTAATGCCAGTTTACTGCACAAAAGAGAAAACTATAAATATCAGACAACTTAGAACACTCTTAAAATAAATACCAAAAAGTCTCAACACTTCTTTTTCTCAGCAATATCCTTTACAGTCATTCAACCCCAAAGAGTATCACACTTTACAGCTCTGATGGCGTGGACTTCTTTTAGTACTGACAATCTGGAGATTTCTCTCATTTAAAAAGATCATTTTTTAAAAATTATTTTTAAATTTTTGATTGTGAACTTAAATCTGAAAACAGATGTTTTAAAAGCCAACAATTGTTGAAGGATTGTTCTTTTATTTGAAGCAGGTAACCTGATGCTCATTATAGGTAAGGTTTACACAGTTACCTGGCCAAGCAGTAGTGGAAGGCTAGTTTTTAGACAAACTGGAGTGTACCAGCGGGTTTTGACTAGCAACAAGTAGCTGATTGATCTGTGAACTAATGACCATTTATCTATGATGAAAGCCATCTGCCTGCTATCAACTATATGATTGGCTCCTAGGTAGCAGAACAGCTTGTGGGTGTGACTGTTTTGGTAGAAGTTGTCTCCTCTGTGGAGGAAAACACATCTCAAGCCTCAGGATAGCCAGCATATTCCCCTTTCCGTTTGTTAGCTGTGACCTTTCACTGATATGTCAAAGACCCTTAGAAGAGTGAACCAGTCACTCCGTATTGGGAAAAGGAAAATTGAGAAGCAGTAAACTCATCAGCAACAGGATCATCTGAGCATTCCCTCTGGACAGGGACCATTGAACTGCTTTCCAATCTTTCCCTCTACTCATAACACCCATTTTTTTTCACTGTATGTCGGGGGGATGTTTATAACAGGGTTAGAGTTTTAATTGGGAGAGTTATAGGTCAGTGGTTGTTTATCTATAAATTGAATCAATTTATCTTGTTAAGTACGAAACCTGGTCTGTGGGGAATTTTGCTTATTTTTCAAAGTGTTTAATGTGTGTGAGGCTCTGGGAATATGGGAGCTACGCCAGAGAGGTGTAACACTTAGGATTACTTACTTTTTTCAGAACCTAACCTGCCAGTGGCTTCTGATCATCTGTTTCTGTGTAGGTCGTAACAATTGCCTTTAAATTTGATAATACTTTCCTGACCAACCATCTCTCACCAGCTTCTGTTCATCCAGACCTCTGCCACCTGTATCCTGTCTCACAGTAAACTGTGGTCACCCATCTCCCTTCTGTTCACTGACTATCACTGGCTGCTGATCTGGCAATGTCTTCATTTTTTCAGACCTCTCTATGGTCTTGTTCAGTTCATCTATTAATGGCTGTGACCTCTGCAATCCTCCACTTCTGATGATCAGAATCTCTGATGTTAATTGCTGCACTGTTGGTGGCTGTGGCCTCAGCTGACTGGGCCACAAATTCTAGAATTCCCACCTTAAACTTCTTCACCTCTTCCTCTCTTTCCTCTTTCAAGACTCTCCTTAAAATCACCTGCATGCTGTTCATGTGAACTAACTACATAAATACAGTTAGTTTTGTTTCTGAATGGGCAAGAGGGACACATACGTGAAGCCATTGAGGTCGAAGGCTGGAGTGCTAGAAAAGCATATCCGCTCAGGCAGCAACCAAGGAGTAAGAGAGTCGATGTTTCAAGCATAATCTCTTCATCAGGATGCTGCCTCAGGATGCTGTCAACTCTCCTGCTCCTCGGATGCTGCCTGACCTGCAGTGCTTTTTCAGTGCCACACCTTTTGACTCTGATCTCCAGCATCTGCAGTCCTCACTTTCTCCTCCCTGAAGTCACTGAGATCCTTGCTTAACTGTGTAGATTCCAGTTGCAGTGATTCCATCACAATTTGACTGTACATATAGCTGGGAGTTGATGTAATTCTCACCAGGTCAAATCAGGTCAAACCAGCCACATTAGGGGTCATGTCCGAATAGTAACGTCCATCCTTTTCTTCAGTTCTTTGTGGACCAAGAGGAACTGGAGACCCAAGGCTCTTGCCAAGCCATGACCCCAGTGGCAGAC
Organism: Chiloscyllium plagiosum; assembly: GCF_037043375.1. Classification (NCBI taxonomy): domain Eukaryota; kingdom Metazoa; phylum Chordata; class Chondrichthyes; order Orectolobiformes; family Hemiscylliidae; genus Chiloscyllium; species Chiloscyllium plagiosum. The sequence goes on along the minus strand of NW_028270166.1, from coordinate 47,167,891 downwards.
TCCTGTCGCCCGATGTTCTGACCTGGTTAGGTTTGGATCATTGAGTGCAAGGCCTACACTGTGTGTTGATGGGCAAGAACTAACATCTCCAAGGCCTGTCAGTGCTGAGGTCCATGTGCTTTGTTACACCCAACCCTTGCACAGCCTCCACATGACCTCTCACCTGGAACCATTGGATTTTTTGGCACAGGAAGAGAACAATCGGCCCATTGAAATGGTGCTTGCCCGTAAAGAGCTATCCAGTCAAATTCTACTTTCCCACTCTTGCTCATAGCCCTTCATTGCATCTTAAGAATATTCCAATTGTTTTTTAAAAATGAAATAATGGGTTCTCTCTTTCAGGCAGTGAGTTCCTGACCCCCACCATCCTCTGGGCGAAAATTACTCTTCAGTAACCCTCCTTTCTCACAATCCTTCCACCATTTACTTTTAGTCTGGTCCTCTGGTTAGTGACCCCTTTATACTAATGAAAATTGATCCTTCCTATCTATTCAATAGAGTCCCTTTATAATTTAATACACCTCAGTTAAATCTCTTTTTGGCCTCCTTTGTTGTGAAAGTAATCGCCTTGGCCTATCCAATCTTTCTTCATCACTAAACTTTTCCAGCTTGGCAACACACAACAATGTTTTGCTGCTTATTCAGTTTGTCCTTCTCATTAACCAGCTAGGGTTTTATTAGTGTCGACAGAAAGACCATTCACAGGTTGACACTGCTGGCTGGCTCTGCTGTCATGTTCTGTGTGTAATAAAGCATAATGCTGCAACTCCATTAGCCAGAGTCTGAGGGTTAATAGCTCAATAACATTATCACTATGTCCCCTTAAAACCATTTGCACCCCTCAATCCCTGAGAACCTCTAGGTTTTTTTAATAACTGTATAAAGAGATTGTTGGTCACTTTTTAAAATTGGAATTCCTGTTGCCACTACTATTCAAATTGCAACACATAACCTTTATAACCTGTTTAATTCTTCCCATGTAAATATATCTGATCTCCAAAGTCCCTTAGAGATGATGTATCCCAGTTAAGAACTAATTGGTGTACTGACCTATTTTGTTCTGTGATTAGTCCATTCAGCAAACTGACTCTTCAGGACAACAGCTCAGTGTGTTAATGCCGTAGATTGGACAGATCCCTGATCTGGACCTGATCATCACAGTTCAGCAACCCTTGTCAGGCAGGTGAACACAGTGCTCTACTTGGCACCTCTTCCACCACTTCCTTGTGAGGAGGTGATGGCTCGGATCAGCACTGCACAGACATGATCTGTTGTCAGTAAAGACCACTGTCCATTGGTTCGGTCCCAGGGTTGGTGAGGTCAGTCATGGCTGATGTAGAAAGCCTAGAGTTGAACAAGTTCCAGAATGTGGATAGCTGTGAGCATTTGTGGATGGTCATAATGTCAGCATTGGCTCTGTGTAGCCTGGAGGGAAGCTGATCATTGCATACTAGGTATATGGACATGCAACACTTTGTATGCGTTCAGCTATATGCCACACATTATACACATACACATACACACGTGTACATATACATGTACACGTACATTTCTGTCCAGAGATTACAGAAAACTGATCAGCTTGTCACTCAGCACAGATCTGTGAACAAACCTGACCTCTAGAAATTTAAAATATCCCTCCCATTAAAGGAACACGCTCCCTTCTCCCTCCTATTATGCATCCCCAGACAGCTGTATATGGACTTAAGGTACTAAGGTTAGTTTTAATCCTAATATTAGATGGTACCACTAAGGAAATTGGGTTCTAAATTTGAGACTAACTGCCTAATACATGATTAATTGTAATCGGTACAGATTGTGTGATACAGTTTCACTGTTAGAATGTACTGAGATCCTTAACCACTTTTCTTGCTAATCCAGTGCTGTGAATAGGGCTCCCTCAAGTAGGATGTGACTGCTCAGTGTGAAATATCCTTTTTGTCTTTAACAGAAACAAGTGAATTTGGAGACTCCGATAGAGGTGTCTGTGGTGAATGAGGTGAGGTCCCAGCCAAGTGTCTCTCTCCCCAAGGATTTGGCTGGCAGGAATCTGACAAACCTTGATCCTCAGCCAGTAGGAATTCCAGAAGATAAACTTGTGCAGAGCCAAGATTCAGAACAAGACAGGGATCTTTCCAAAGATACGAGGGAGATCTCGACTACTGGATCCAGAAACCGACTAGAACAGCAGGTAGATAATGAGCTTGTGTTGAAGGAAGGAGGGGATAAAGAATCTGATTCCCTCAACCATCCACAGTGGTTTACTCAAAGCAAGGATTCTCTGGAAGAGCAGCCCTCCGACCCAATGGAGAAAACTGAGGGAAATGTCTTTGCCTCCAACAATGGATCTTTGCTCAATTTTGATTACTCATGCCAAAGTCCTGAAAATGGAACCCATTTGCTTTCACACAATCCAAATACATTGATTACTTCAGGGTCATCTGTTTCAGACATTCCAGCATCCAGGATTGATGATAGTAATGATGTCATCATTCATGCAACAAAGGTTTCTGTCATCCAACACCCTGACGTTGACGATCATGACAGTCCAGCTCATCATGACTTATTTTCTTCAAAGACGCAGCAAGATGAAGATTGGATCCATTCCACAAAATTAGCCACCATAAAGAGGGAAGCCAACTTTGACCTTCGGACTTACCATGCGGAGAAAAAGCCAACAAAACTTTTTCCTGATGACGAGGGAGAAAAGTATCAGGCGGTAGTCATCAAAGGAACAGCTGATGATGAGGCGCTCATGCAGGAGAGAAAACAGATTATTAGAAACCAAGCCATGAAGAAAAACGCCACCATTGCTGAGAAATGGGGGTCGGCAGAGCAACTAAATATGGAGGAGAAACCGTCACTTGCAGATTCCGTGCATAAACAAGATAAAGTGGAGATTCCTTCCACAGAAACCAATGCATCACCCTTCTCATTCTCCACTACTCCTTCTGAAGACATCAACACTGAACAAATAAACTTCACTGCTGCTCGGCAACAGTTCCTTGAGATGGAGAAGTCACAGCCAGAAATCCCACTGAGCCCAAGACCCTCTCCTAGGATCTTGAATCAACCTTCCAGACCATCTGAATCAATGTATGGTCTTCACTACAAGGCAGACACAAGTCCAGGGGTCACTCTAAAGGCTGTTAGAGTTGAATGTTTCCCTGATGAAGAAAGGGAGCACCTGGAGAAGCCTTTCCCTAAAAGCAATGGCACCTTCATTGCTACAAAAGCAACTGTGGAAAATGGTGATGGTGAGAGCCAGCAAACTCTGCCTGTCTACTCATCATTAGATGACCTTGACTCTGGACTGGGAGAGATGTCCAATGACTGCAGCTATGGGTATACAAGTGATGGTGGGGCATCAACTGAAATACTGAACGCAGGAACTGATAACAGTGGTGCTGCTTTGGAATCCCCAGAGCTGAAACATGCATCTGAAACACCCATTCAGAGGGAAATTCGATTGGCCATGGAGAGGGAAGACAGTCTTCGTAAGGAGCGAGGAATTAAGAAGTCTAGCAACTCCGAAGAAATGGTGGAAATCAGAACCAAGCCACTGTTATCACAACTGCCTCCGGCATCCCCTTTCTCAAAATCTAAAGACAAAAACCGGATGGTTTTTTTTGTTCAGAGAGATATCGAAATGGAGTCGAAGAGGGAAGAGAAGTTGAGGGAAGAGGGTAAAGTCCAGGGATTATATGATAAAGGAACGCCAGAAGAGGTGGAGAAACGCAAAAAGGTTTTTGAACAGCAAGTAGATGATGTGCCTGTTGTGCCACAGCAGGGCCTGCACGCAAAGGTAACCACTCCTGCTCCACAGGATCCTGGCGCTGTGCACAGCCTTCCGGTGGAAGATAGCACAATCGAAGTTGATTCGACAGAATATAAAGTAATCTTGCGGGAATATCCAGACTATCAGCTGAATAGTAAAAGCAGTCCCAAGACCTACAGCTCAAAGCTGGACTCGCCTTCACACAGCACAAGGCTGGTGGAGAACTGGGCCACGCCCAGTGAAGAGCCCTACATCTTGCGACCGCTCAAGTCACAGACCACTTTCCTGATTGAGAGGGAAATTGAGGAAGAGCAGCGTCGGGAAGAGGAGCTGCGAGCTCAGAGGCAGAGGCAGCAGCCGGCTCAGAACCTTGATTCAAGTAAGTGTATTGAACAAGATATTGAAATTTTCAGCATTCACTATCACTGCCCAACTGAAATGGACAGTAGTTGACTCCAGGAAATCCAGACATTGCTGTTAATGCTTCAACACTTCTCCAGGTTGTCTTTAGCAATACCTGCTTCCCCAATTTTATTGGTTTCAATGTCATGAACAAAGTACAAGGTAATTATTACTGAAACACATACTTGCCATGAAATGCTCAATTTATATTCATGGGGGGTCAAATTTCTTGGTAATAACAAAATCTTTATCCTTGACATTTCCTAATTTTCATTTTAGTTTCTATCTAATTCTAATCATAATAATTTATTTGGCTGAAAATTTAAAGTAAAAGCAAAGGATTTTTTTTCCCCTGGTCTGCTGCCTGTGAGAATCCTTCAGTGATATTAACGGATCACCTACTTACTGAGGCCTTTACAATAAATCTTTTTCACTCAGTACCACATTTAAACTAATATGGGGAGAGAGAAAATTCCCTCCAAGGAGCTTCCTGCAATTTTGTGGGTAGTTTTGTTTGAGATCTCGATTTGGAGACATTGGTGTTGGGCTGGGGTGTACAAAGTTAAAAATCACACAATCCCAGGTTATAGTCCAACAGGTTTATTTGGAAGCACTAGCTTTCAGAGCCCTGCTCCTTCATCAGGTGGTTGTGGAGAACCACAACCACCTGATGAAGGAGCAGTGCTCTGAAAGCTAGTGCTTCCAAATAAACCTGTTGGACTATAACCTGGGGTTGTGTGATTTTTAACTTTGTTTGAGATCAGCATTGAGTGTTCTTGCTTTACCACTGACTGAAATCCAGCCCAGGGAATCCTTGTTTGATAGCTCCAACTCTTTAAGCTCCAATTAACCTTTCATAGAGACAGAACCTGCTGATGCGAAAAATACACACCCACACTATTCAACATCCTTCAGTGCTCAGTTGTAATAAACATCCTTTTGTATTAGAATATAAGGAAAGTTGGTCTTAGTAGTATCAATGCATTTAAGGGGAAGCTGGAATGACCACATGAGGACAAGTGCATAGAAAGATGATAAGGTCAGAGGAGGCTTGTGTGTAGCATCAGTGCTGCATGGGATAGTCTGGTTTAATGGCCTGCATTTCGTAGACTCCCTATAGAGCACTGCACTACCCAAACATTCTGTCTATAATTTGTTCTGAGATATTCCAGGAATTGCATATAGTTTGTTTAACAGACGATGACCCAAGTTGTAATTTTAATTGGAGCATTGGAGGTCCATGTTTCACTAGGACCTTACTGTCTCTCCTCTTGTTTGCTCTCTCTCACCCACTGGGACCAGATATTTTGATGGCCACAGCAATGCTGACTCAAGTTGGGCATCTTGGCTGGGCGGAATCCCCAGTGCAGCTGACTCCATGGGAATTGTCCAGGAAAGGGCGACACGGTGGCTCAGTGGTTAGCACTAGTGCCTCACAGCACCAGGGTCCCATGTTCAATTCCAGCCTGGGGTGATTGTCTGTGTGGAGTGTGCACATTCTCCCCATATCTGCGTGGGTTTCCTCCGGGTGCTCCGGTTTCCTCCCACAGTCCAAAGATGTGCAGGTGAATTGGCCACTAAATTGCCCATAGTGTTAGGTGCATTAGTCAGAGGGAAATGGGGACTAGGTGGGTTACTCTTCAGAGGGTCAGTGTGGACTAGTTGGGCCGAAGGGCTTGTTTCCACACTGTAGGGAATCTAATCTAACCAAAGTGAATTTCCTGAAGGGCTCATTACCACTACACCACAGTGTTCCCCACATCACAGGCAACCCTCTGCAGCTCAGCACACTATATCATCCCTTGAGCTCTAACCCTTTGTGAAATCCTCTTAAAAGTCAGAGAATTTGGAAGGTTCAAACTCACTTAAACTTTATAGTTACCTAAGGAAGGTCAGAGGACTGAAAACCCATCTCAAATCCTGGGGAACCATCAAGCTGAGTGGTGGGCTCCTTACTGACCACAATGACACATCCAGCTATTTGGCTCTAGCCCTCACCCCAAACACACCCTTCTCACCCACTTTCCACTCCGCACCCCCACAAAAACCTCATGTATTTATCCTTTCACACTAACTGCTTGACATCTTAAAATCAAAATGCAGCACTCAGTGATGTGGCTTCTATATCAAATCTTTCTGCTGCTGGATTTGGGGTTTCCTGGACAGGTTCATAACCAGAGGCCCCTGTCCAGGAATCTCCAATACAGAAGTCACCCAAAGGTAAGTGGGTCATTTTTAATCACGTCAAGGTTGGAAATAGGGTTTCAGATGCTGATTGGAATTCTTGGTTCTTGGTCCCACTGCTGCTCCCAACCTCCGTTAACTCTGAACCCATCTCCTCGAGCACTAGCCTGGGCTGCTGGATTGCTAGTCTAGTCTCATTCCACTACACCACAGTGTTCCCCAAATCACAGGCAGCCCTCTGCAGCTCAGCACACTATATCATGTCTTGAGTCAGATGATGTTCCTTGTGGAATGGCAGATCTTCAATGCTCACGCCTATATTCAGCAGTGTTGCACCCTAGGAAATTCTCCAAGATCAACGTGATTTTGTTACCCCTCACCTTTTTAAGCTTCAAGAGAATACAATGTTCATTCTTATTCACCTTAAGTGAACAATGGATTCATTGCAGTATCTGTTTGATTTTCTATCTCATATTTAAGAGGCTTCCGTGTGACTGGAACTGTCAATGTTCAGCCATTTGTCTTAAAGAAAACCATTTACTCCTCACTTGTGATTATCAGCTCAGTCTTGTTCTTGGTCTTGAAGGACTGGGTGTTATTCTGAAAAATCAGGCTGCCTGTTTTTTTAGATTAGATTAGACTAATTACAGTGTGGAAACAGGCCCTTCAGCCCAACAAGTCCACACCAATCCTCTGAAGAGCAACCCACCCAAACCCATTCCCCTACATTTACCCCTTCACCTAACACTACGGGCAATTTAGCATGGCCAATTCACCTAACCTGCACATCTTTGGACTGTGGGAGGAAACCCACGCAGACACGGGGAGAATGTGAAAACTTCACATAGATAGTTGGCTGAGGCGGGAATTGAACCCAGGTCTCTGGTGCTGTGAGGCAACAGTGCTAACCACTGTGCCACCGTGCTGCCCCTTTCTAACTTTATCAGCAGCATCTTCTCCACAGTGCAGTGTTTGGTAGAGTGAATGTGCGCAAGGATCACATTGACCCCCTGCACATGCTGGTAAACCACACTATTAGACCCCACCCGATCCCAAAACAACCTTTCTCCAAGAACCTGATAGTTACCCCGAATGCCAATCCACCTCACACAAAGCATCGATCTCCAACCCCTCCTGTCCCACCTCTGGTCTCCCCCCTCAGTCAACACTGGTTTCATAAGTTGCCTCCTTTCTCCAAGATGGTGTTTGTTGATACCTGTGTCCTTCTAAACATTTTCCTAAACTCCAATAGACTTTCTGTAGGGACACAGCTTGATTTTTCCCTGGTTTTCCAATTTTTCATTTGAAAACGTTTAAATGCCTGTGGGAGATCATGAGCTGATTTTCAAGTTCTGGTTCAGAAACTAATACTTGGACAAATCCTATACTTGACTATATCGCTCCTCTTTTTTTGAAGTGCTAATACTCTAATTAGACAGGAGGCAGGTTTGGTGCAGAATGTCTCTGAGGGGTGAAAGCTCCCAACCTGGCAGTGGCATTGGCAGATGACAGAGGCTGATGCCTCCCAATACCACCCTCCATTTGAAAGTCCTGGTGTTTTCAAGGTGTTGGAATCCACAGATAACCTCTGGAAATGAAACTTTTAAATGGTGCCCTACCCAATTTTGATCTTGCTGGCAATTTAAACTCCTGCTCTGTGTGTACATGACTGAGAGTGTACAACCATATTAATGTCTGCTGTATGCTTGTGCATTGGTGTGCACGTCTTCACTGGACGTGTGTGTGTGTGTGTGTACATGTTTACTTATGTGCATGTACCTCTATATATAAATGTGTGTATATGTGCGATGGCTGTACATTTTGTATGTAATTATTTCATGTGGCTGTATGCTCACTTAAGGCAATACTTTAACCCTTCTGCAGCTGCCAGACCAGATCGCCTGAATTCTACAGTTAATCTAATGTCTCCTGGGCAGCCTTCAATTGCTGGGACTTCAGATGGTGATCAAACAAGAGACCTTACAGAAACGATACAGAAACATGAAAGGCAAAAAGGGAAACCGTGGGAAAGAAAGGACGACACGTCGGTAAGTTAGAAGTTTAACTAAATATTTATATACCTTTTCTAAACTGATAAAGTGTTAATGAGCTAGTTAACAATTTGATGGGTGCATTTCCAGCATCAATCAATGATGGGTTGCATTGGAAGGAAGATTCTGATTGTCGTTATGGATGTATGTTAAGTCTTAGCTAAGCTGTGACCTGTTGTTTCATACACCCACCTTTGCCCCGTAATATTTATAGTTAACAAAAACCTATCAATCCCAGATTTAAAATTAAGAAATGATTCAGCATTGAATGCTATTTGTAGAAGAAAATTCCAAACTCGTACCACCTAATTTCGCTCCTGGAAGGTAGCATCTCATATTTTTTCTATAATTTACTGCCCTTGATGACCCAAATAGTTTCTCTCTATTTTGTGTTACCTTTAATGTTATGAAACTGTGCATCAAATCACCATAAACGCGTCTAAACTTCAAGGAATATAGCTTAGCTTGTGTAATCTATCCTCTCAACATAATGTTTGGAATCCAGATATCATTCCAATAAATCTATATTTCCCTCGATCCAAGGCTACTGGATGCTTCATAGATGCCCAGAAGTGCTCATGATAACTTCATGTCTGGTCAAACCATGGTTTATTACTGCTGCATCAATACCACTAGTATTTTAGGTCTCTTGATATAAAGCCCAGTGTTCCCACGACAGCCTTTCTGATTGTTATCTGTTAATTTTATCCATGACAGTTTAATGAACTATAAATTTGGAACTCCAAGTCTCTTTAGACTTGCACTCTGAAAGTTTCCTGTGGGTCCAAAGTGAATAAACTCACATTGAAATCCATTTGCCAGTTTGTGCCCATATATTTAATCTATCAATAACTGTTTGTAATTTTATGCACTCATCTATGTTGTTTAAAATTGCAATTGATTCATCAATAAATTTGTAAATTTGTCTCTCCCAGTTGTTCATAAATACAGTGAAATATTGAGAGAATCTTGTGGGACACCCACATCATGTTGGTTCGAATGCCCACCCATTTGTCTCTTGCGAGGTTAAAACAAAGACTGCAGATGCTGGAAACCAGAGTCTAGATCAGAGTGGTGCTGGAAAAGCACAGCAGGTCAGGCAGCATCCGAGGTTGTCTCTTGCTGTCAGTCAACTTCCCAAGCAGCTCAACAAGAATTCTGTTCCTGATTTGGGGACATACATGAGAATAATGGCTTTGACTATAAGAGCTCACATAAATAATCTGCTGTCTTCATTTGTGAAGGATAGGCCCTAGATCAAGAATCCAAAGTTCACTGGTATCTGTAGAATTGCAGTGCTGTGAGAGATCTGCCTTTAGAAAGGGAATAAAAGGGAAAGAAAGTGTAGGAAGACTTTCCTCACCGTCCCCTTTCCTATCCCTTTTCCGTTTAATCAAATGCCCTGTCTGTCTATTAGAAGCAAAATGGGCCTGAAATGTAACCATGTGCTGATGGTTTCAAGAGTAAAGTTTAATATTCAGCACAGTATCTACTAGCGTCACCTGGGCCTCTTGTAATAATGAACAGAGCAAACTGAATGAGTTGTGACCTTACAGTACAGCAGAGGTCAATGATTCCACTGAAACAGTAGAGTCTCAACAACCTTGCAGACAGCTATAAAGTAAAAAATTGTAGTCAGGTATGAAAATACGAAACTGAGGTCAGGCATCAGGAGTTACTCTTTGTTTGATTTCATGATGGTTTATTGTAGTGGCATTCTCAAATTTCTGATGAAAGCTTTGTTTTCAACTTCAGTATGCTGGTATCGAGGCTTCTGATGATGTCAACATTGAGGTAGTTACCTTTTGTTACTGCCAGGCTTGCTGTCTACCTGTCTGCATGTACCATAAACATAGCTGAGTATCTGACCAGTGTTACTAACTGCTTGGCTGCTGCATTGTGATAACTTTGAGAGGGAGGTGGTCTTGAAATAGTGAGTTGCTTTGTTACTAACACTATTCTGTTTACTAAATCACTTGCAATTACAATTGTTCTGGATTTTTTTTTTACTTTTTCATAATTCTGGATGTTGCTACAGCAGCACTTTTTTGACCATTCCTAATGTCCCTTGAGAAAGTTATGGAAGGCTGCTGCAGTCCTGGGTGTGTATACTCACAATGCTGTTGATGAGGGAGTTCCAGGATTTTGACCCAGTGATATCATGATGATTTAGTTCCAAGTCAGGATAGTATGTGATTTGGGAAGGGAACTTGCATATGGTGGTATTCCCATTAATCCACTGCCTTTCTCCTATTGGAGGTCATGGGTTTGGAAGGTCATAACGAGTCCAGGTAGAGAAGCAGGTATCTGGCCATCTGTTTTTTTTTGCTAATTTTTATTCCCAGAAAGGTTAGTTATGAATGTTTGGCTGAACTTCAATACTCTCAGATTAATTTATCTCATTAAGGGGTCAGTTTGGACAAACTGGAGTATTTGAATGACTAACATTTTGAGATAATGGTTGGTTGTTCTTCTCTGTCATCTCCTCTTCAGTGGTCGGTTTGTTTATTTCGATATGATAATGAGGTGTGAAGTAGATGAAGCATCTGGCACTGGTGCTACACTGCATGTGTCAAACACTTGTGTATGATTATAGGATTTTTTTTGACAGCAGGTTTCTGAATGGATGTTTTTCCCCCAGTATTTCAACACTTGCCATTATTGTAAAATGACTCATTGCCCGGTGTGCCTTGGGGAACCAATGTAGCTGGCAAGGAGGTGGCAATAAGAGCTATACAGGTGACATGGGGACTGAATGGGGAAGTGAGGGGGAAGACTCTAGGGCTTAACCACTTGGAATACAGTTGGGATGAAGATGCAGAGAACTAAGGCAGGCCTTCTAACCAGACCACCTTGGCACGGGCCGCCCCCTCTGACCATCTGCAATCTGCTTCCTGGGTCAATGCATTTGCCAAAACACACATTTTAAACGAAGGTGGGCTATCTGAGTCTGAATATTAACTGCCTTTGTTATGAAAAGCTTGCCCGCTGTAAGCCACCCAAATACCCTCACACCCATCCCTCCCAGAATACATACAGACACAAGACCTCATCCAACTCCCCAACCTCTTAGACACTTTACCCCATCCAATTCCCCACTCCCTTATACACTGTAACCCATCCAACTCCCAACCCTCCCTTACACACTGTACCCTTTCCAACTCTCTACCCTCTCTCACAATGTACCCCATCCAATTCTCCACCCTCTCATAGGGAGTTTGTTTGTTCATTTGGTGGCTTTGTATGTTAAGTGTAAGCCAGATGTTTGATATTCCTCTCGGGTTGTCTGTTAAGTGTTGGGAAAGGGGAAGCAAGAATGCGGGCATGGATTTTATTTTGAATTCTCTAAATTATACCTTCCTGACTCATGGTTTCCTTTGGCTCCAGGTGCTGGAATCTACCAGAGTAACTCGACGCCAAAGTGCATTGGCACAGCGCTGGGAGGCTGGGATATTCCACAAGCACCTGGAAGAATGAAGCTGGTCTTCTGATCTGAAGTGATATAATTGTAGATATAAGTAATATTCTAAAAAGCACTGCCTGCTGAATAGAAATGAAGTTCTGTCTTGCACTCTGGAATGATTTAACTCAAATAACTGTATATATACCTGTATAGGTGACTTGGCTGTGACCTTCAAGTTCCAAGCTTGGGCTTGTTGTTTCCATCTTCCTTTGTACATGGCAATGCCGTATTAGGGAAAACTCTTTGTAGCTATGAGTGAAATGGTAGGTTCGGCGGTAACCAACTTCCCTCAGATCCCTTTCCACCACTGGAGTTCTCAGCTTTGTTTCTTTTGGAATGAACATTTTGGTAAATGTACTTTTAAAGGGAAGCCCTCCTGGGGTCCATGAACTGTTCTTGATAATATCAGGGAACTTTTTTGCAGAGAAGCAGAATACTATTTGTGTGCATTTATTTAAAAACAAATTTCATCAATAAATCAGTGTCTGTAACAAAGGCGCTTTCACTGGACAGATCCACATTGTGTCTGTGTCTGTTTGTGTGAGAGAGGGACAGCATGGGTAGGAAAAGATGTAGTAAAAAAAAATCCAGGTACATTATGTCCATTGATCCAGCCTTACCCACTCCATTAGCAAGTTACACCTTAATTCCTCATAGATTTCTCAAACACAATTTTCTTTTTATCTTTCCTCATGTTGGCTCTGCTGAATAATTTTATGATTTTGTGCATGTGCTGTTAACACATCTCTCTAATAATGAACTTTAGCAACATTCGTCAAAATGGCCTCCAGTTCCCCCCTTTTCCACTTGGTCTAACTAGAAGTGTAATGTAGTTAAAAATACATTTTAATGCAAATTAGCAACTAGTTACAGGTTACATTGATATGACAGACATCATTTGGATACCTTGAGAAGCATCAGAAGTTGTGTCTCATGTCCTTAGAAGATTCTACGCTGTTTTACCCACAGCTCCATATGACACCAACACAGTTGGTGGTTCTTACTGAGTCTCCTCAGCATTGACCTTTACAGACCCATGTTCAGCAGCCACCTGTGCTAAACAGGTAGTCAGATGGTTTTCAATGTTGTGTATTTCCCAAATTAAGTGGTTCTAAATTAAGCATTTGTCATGTCAACATTTTCTATCTCAGATCTAATTGGTCTGATCTAGAGGGGCCATTAATTCACACATAAAAATGTGGAAGAGAAATACACAAAGTGATTGGCTAGTTTACACAGCCAAAATCCTAGAGTTTCACGAATGCGTGATGGATTAAGGGCAAAACACAAACGTGCAAAATTCAAATGAATTCAATCACAGATTTTCAATTCCATTAAATAATCTCTTTATTGTCTTTCTAATGAAACTTGCCAATAAAGCATTAATATATCAGTAAAACACTAATGTATCATATAAATACCAGATTTGTGTATAAATATATGAATAGGATATTAATATATTGAAATAAATCCAAGATGGTAGCAGGGTAGGACACTTCAGCTGGAGATCGTCCACTCTGTCCATTCCTTTTCTTCTTTTTCTCTTTGTTTTCTTGTGTTTTTTTTCTCTTCTTTTTCCTTTTCAGCCGGCAGAGTGCAGATGGGAGTCAAGTGGCCAAAGCAGAACGCGGATGGAGTCCATTGTCCCAGAACAAAACAAAGACATCAGCCAGTGGCCTGGTGCAGATTGGGGATGACCGGCAGTTTTTAGCAGATAGGGCAGCCAGTAGGTCCAGAGCAAAGATGGCTACTGGTTAGGAACTGGTGGACCACCAGGAAGGCCTTATAGAAAGACTGTGATATCTATCTTTTAAGCTTTATTTATTTTCCTAACTTATACTATGTATACCTGTAACATAGCTGAAAATGTGTTGCTGGAAAAGCGCAGCAGGTCAGGCAGCATCCAAGGGACAGGAGAATCGACGTTTCGGGCATAAGCCCTTCTTCAGGAAACGTAGATTCTCCTGCTCCTTGGATGCTGCCTGACCTGCTGCGCTTTTCCAGCAACACATTTTCAGCTCTGATCTCCAGCATCTGCAGTCCTCACTTTCTCCTACCTGGTAACATAGTGTAACTTTAGTTTCTCTTTATTTTGTACCTAACATAGTGCCGTGTGTTGACGACATTGCAGACTTTTCACTATACTTTTATACTTTAGCAATTTGAGTACACGTGACAATAAATCTAATTCAAAATTCCTCATTGCTTAATTTGCAGGGTTATTTTTGTTAATTTTTAGGAATCAGAACCCGAGAAATTGTGCAGAGTCAAAATTAATGCATCCATTATCCTTCCATCCAACCTGGATAGGAGTGGTCAGGTCCATATTTACCTCCATGAATTTCTCCAGTAATATTTCAATACATATCCTGATTCTTTATATTTCTCATTTCCCTTAATTCCAGGATCTTTAATGTTTCTGACCATGATCATTTGACTTTGCCCCATGTTTACTTTCATCAATCTCTTCCCACAGCCAACAACTTCTCAATGTCCTCATCTCTCTGGGGAGGAGGCGCTGCCCAGAGCATGCGCAGTAGTCGCAGTGACGTCACAGCTGGGTTGCAGGGGCGGAGCCGAGGTCACTGGGGCGGGGCCGAGATTCTTGGCGGAGGGGGGAAACAGAAGGATGTGTTCGCTGGAGGCGGGGCCGAGAAACGCTGGGGGCGTAGCCCAAGGTTGTGGAGGCGGGGCAGAGGTGTCAGGGGAAGGACAGAGGGCTGTAGAGGCGGGGCCGAGTCGTCGGGGGCGGGGCGAAGGGCAGTGGAAGGGAGTCTCAGTCTCGGGGGCGGGGCCAAACTCTGAGGGGCGGAGCTGAGTCTGCGGCCTAGTGTTTAAGGCTGTCAGCTGGATTCAATAGTCCTTCACACACACAAAGGGAAATTACTCTCATCTGCCTTTCCTGTGCAGCAGGAGTCATATTTATACAAGATCTGTACATTAGACAATCTGGCAGGGAAACAGCTATTTATAATCCCTCCTCAGAGACCCTCCCCTGTGCTACATGGTTGTTAATTCACACACATTTCACCTTTAGATCCAGAGTGGTTTGGGTTTCTTGGCAGATTTAAAAATCACACAGTACCAGGTTATAGTCCAACAGGTTTATTTGGAAGCACTAGCTTTCAGGTGATGAAGGAGCAGTGCTCCAAAAGCTAGTGCTTCCAAATAAACCTGTTGGACTATAACCTGGTGTTGAGTGATTTTTAACTTTGTTCCCACCGCCTCCCCCCCCCACCCCACACACACCAAGTCCAACACCAGCACCTCCACACCTTGGCAGATTGATTGAGAAAGCTATTGTAGACACATTTCAAAACTTTCTGTACAGTTTTACTGTAAATGTGACTTGCCCAGGCTCCTCGAAGGTTGAGGTCATCCATGATCCTTTTTTACAAGCCCCTCTACTTTCCTGAGTTATACCCTGCCCTACACTACTCTGCCCTACACAACTACTGTTTGAGGATTGCTATAGAATCATAGCGTTGTACAGCACAGAAACAGAGCCTTCGGTCCAGTTCATCCATGCCAACCAGATATCCTAAATTAATCTAGTCCCATTTACCAGTACTTGATCCATATTCCTCTAAACTCTTCCTATTCAAATAGCCATCCAGATGCCTCTTAGATGTTGTTATTGTACCAGCCTCCATCTCCTCTTGCAGGTCAATCTGTACACGCACCACCTTCTATGTGAAACAGTTGCCCGTTAGATCCCTTTTAAACTTTCCCCCCTCCCACCCTAAACCCATGCCCCCTAGTTCTGGACTTTCCCACCCCAGTGAAAATACCTTGTATATTTACCTGACCATGCCCCGCATGATTTTAAAAACGCCTATAAGGTCATCCCTCAGCCTCCGACCCTCAAAACACCCAAAATGCGTCAGTCGGGACCAAGCAGGCTGACAAGCGAAACTAGACAGCATTTGCAGACAAGGGAATACACTTCAAGCTCCCACTAACAATGTCAGAGCACCACTGCTATCCCAAAGCCCTGAGGGCGGTTTCACAACCAGCAATAGCAAAGCCACACAAAGAACTGGTCAGACAGAGAGGCACCAGCAAGAGCACTACTCCCAGGACAGGACAATGTAATCACCTCACCGCTTCAGAGGAGACATTCGCAGCTACCTGTGAAGAGGAATGGAAACTCCAAGCCCTTCGGTACTGTCAGGATGTTGCTTTGTGTAGAGAATTAGGACATTCCTCCGATTAGCATCATTGTAACTAGATTACTCCATTTCCAGATACATTGTATTTTCCCCATTTCGATTTAGCCTCATTGTACAGGATTATCATAAAAACTGACTTCTTCCTCAGTTCAAGGAAGAGAAATTCTGATCTACCTGTACAGACTGTCAGTGCTGTGTCAGCCTAGTCAATTTCTCTTCCAGCGATATCGCTTGTAACAGGGGGCCCACGCAGTCTTTTGGGCTTTGCTGACGCCTCAGCTAAATATATGGACATATGATTGATAAACGTACAGACCTGTATATACAAATGATAAATTCTGAACACTGTATGCAAATGTTTACATATGTATGGCATGACCAACTGTACAGACCATCAAATTATTTTATGAATAAAGTATATTTTTGAAATAAATTTAAAAATTGCTTGTAATAAACAGCTTGTCAATTTCAGCCGATCTGATTTGTGTGGTCTCTACTTTATTGGACAAATTCCTCTGACAAAGGACGAGTAAGAAATTTTAATTACAAATTAAAAACTAATTAAATAATGCGAAAGTGCTGGACCAGGTGATGTATCCGCAAAATGTGGGAGTTCATGAACCCCATTATGGTTCATAGAGACTTCATCTGTAGCAAGTGTTGGTTGCTCGAGGAACTCCAGCATGGGGTCACATGGGGATGTTCAGCTTCTAATTAACAGCAGCCAATACTACATAGGGATAGGTTGTTGCACAGATGTAAGAACCAAACTCCACCTGGTAAAGTTCTCATCAATAGAGTAATAGAACATAGAACATAGAACATTACAGCGCAGTACAGGCCCTTCGGCCCTCGCTGTTGCGCCGCCCTGTCATACTAATCTGAAGCCCATCCCACCTACACTATTCCATGTACGTCCATATGCCTGTCCAATGATGACTTAAATGCACTTAAACTTGGCGAATCTACTACCGTTGCAGGCAAAGCATTCCATACCCTTACTACTCTCTGAGTAAAGAAACTACCTCTGACATCTGTCTTATACCTATCTCCCCTCAATTTAAAGTTGTGTCCCCTCATGTTTGCCATCCCCATACTTGGAAAAAGGCTCTCCCTGTCCATCCTATCTAACCCTCTGATTATTTTGTTTGTCTCTATTAAGTCACCTCTCAACCTTCTTCTCTCTAACGAGAACAGTCTCAAGGCCCTCAACCTTTCCTCGTAAGACATTCCTTCCATACCAGGCAAAATCCTAGTAAATCTCCTCTGCACCCTTTCCAAAGCTTCCACATCCTTCTTATAGTGCGGTGACCAGAACTGTACGCAATACTCCAATTGTGGCCATACCAGAGCTTTGTACAGCTGCAGCATAACCTCCTGCTCTATTAATAAAGGCCAAAACACTGTATGCCTTCTTAACAACCCTGTCAATCTGGGTGGCAACTTTCAGGGATCTGTGTACATGGACACCGAGATCTCTCTGCTCATCTGCACTCCCAAGAATCTTACCATTAGCCCAGTACTTTGCATTCCGATTACTCCATCCAAAGTGTATCACTTCACACTTGTCCACATTAAACTCCATTTGCCACCTCTCAGCCCAGCTCTGCATCCTATCTATGTCTCTTTGCAACCTACTACATCCTTCGTCACTATCCACAACTCCACCGACCTTAGTGTCGTCCGCAAATTTACTAACCCACCCTTCTAAGCCCTCATCCAGGTCATTTATAAAAATGATGAACAGCAGTGGACCCAACACTGACCCTTGCGGTACGCCGCTAGTAACTGGACACCAAGATGAACATGTTCCATCAACTACAACCCTCTGTTTTCTTTCAGCAAGCCAATTACTGATCCAAACTGCTATGTCTCCCACAATCCCATTCCTCCGTATTTTGCATAATAGCCTACTGTGGGGAACCTTATCGAACGCCTTGCTGAAATCCATATACATCACATCAACCGGTTTACTCTCATCTACCTGTTTGGTCACTTTGTCAAAAAACTCAGTAAGATTCATTAGGCATGAGCTACCCTTTACAAAACCGTGCTGACTGTCCCTGATCAGATTATTCTTTTCTAGATGGTTATAAATCCTATCTCTTGTAACCTCTTCCAACACTTTACCAACAACTGAAGTGAGACTCACTGGTCTGTAATTACCAGGGTTGTCTCTACTACTCTTTTTGAACAAGGGAACCACATTTGCTATCCTCCAGTCCTCAGGCACTATTCCTGTGACAATGATGATTTGAAGATCAATGCTAAAGGCTCAGCAATCTCTTCCCTGGCTTCCCAGAGGATCCTAGGATAGATCCCATCCGGCCCAGGGGACCTGTCTATTTTCACACTCTGCAGTATTTCTAATACCTCTTGCTTGTGAACCTCAATCTCTTCCAGTCTAGATGCAAGTATCTCTGTATCTTCCTCACCAACATTTATTTTCTATAGTGAACACTGTTGAAAAATATTTATTATGTGCTTCCCCTATTTCCTCTGACTCCACACACAACTTCCCACTATTATCCTCGATTGGCCCTAATTTAACTCTCGTCATTCTTTTATTCCTGACATACCTATGGAAAGCCTTAGGGTTAACCCTGATCCTATCCGCCAACAATTTCTCATGTCTCCTCCTGGCTCTTCTGAGCTCTCTTTTTAGGTCTTTCCTGACTTCCTTGTAACCCTCAAGTGCCCTAACTGAGTTTTCACATTTTGTCCTAACATAAACCTTCTTTTTGTTATTGACCAGGGATTCCACTTCCTCAGTAAACCACGGCTCATGCGTTCTATATCTTCCTCCCTGCCTGACAGGTACATACTTATCTAGGACACACAGGAGCTTTTCCTTGAATAAGCTCCACAATTTTAATGTGCTCATCCCCTGCAGTTTCCTTCCCCATTCTCTGCTTCCTAAATCTTTCCTAATTACATCGTAATTTCCCTTCCCCTAGCTGTAACTCTTGCTCTTACACCTATCCCTTTCCATCACTAAAGTAAACCTGACAGAATTGTGATCGCTGTCACCAAAGTGCTCACCTACTTCCAAATCTAACACCTGGCCAGGCTCATTACCCAGTACTAAATCTAAAGTGGCTTCGCCCCTTGTAGACCTGTCTACATACTGTGTCAGGAAGCCCTCCTGCACACACTGGACAAAAACTGACCCATCTATAGTACTCGTACTGTAGTGGTCCCAGTCAATATTTGGATAGTTTTTTTTTAGATTAGATTACTTACAGTGTGGAAACAGGCCCTTCAGCCCAACAAGTCCACACCGCCCCGCCGAAGTGCAACCCACCCATACCCCTACATGTACCCCTTTACCTAACACTACGGGCAATTTAGCATGGCCAATTCACCTGACCTGCACATCTTTGGACAGTGGGAGGAAACCGGAGCACCCGGAGGAAACCCACGGGGAGAATGTGCAAACTCCACACAGTCAGTCGCCTGAGGCGGGAATTGAACCCGGGTCTCTGGCGCTGTGAGGCAGCAGTGCTAACCACTGTGCCACCGTGCTGCCCACGTTGAAGTCCCCCATGACAACTACCCTGCCTCTCTCACTCCAATCGAGAATCATTTTTGCTATCCTTTCCTCTACATCTCTGGGACTATTTGGAGGCCTATAGAAAACTCCCAGCATGGTGACTTCTCCTTTCCTGTTTCTAACCTTAGCCCATACTACCTCAGTTAACGAGTCCCCAAACATCCTTTCTACAACTGAAAAGTAATCTGCAGTTATAATGCACTGGGAATTGCGAATAACCTGATGTGGAAGGTAGACTGGCTCCTGCTTCTACATTTTACACTGTGGAGGTTTTTGTGTCTGAAGGAGGAATTGCAGGGAGTTACGTCCAATTCAAGTCCTAACCTGACACTGAAGTATGGGCCATGTGACACAGAGTGAGGAAGGGAATGAGGTGAGAGCTAGATTCTGATCTCATCCTGGTCTTGAATACGCCAAGGGAATGTAGCCACTAGCCAGGCATACTAGATTCATGCTCCAAATTACTTCCTTCCCAGCACAGATCCCAATGTGGCTATTGAGATGTCCAAGCTGGGAATTGTATAGTAACTGAACGATGTGTATCATGGGTTTATTAGTGTGCGAAGAAACAAAAAAAACTTGCATTTCTATGGCACTTTCCACCATCTAATGGAGATACTGGTGTTGGACTGGGGCGTACAAAATTAAAAATCACACAATACCAGGTTATAGTCCAACAGGTTTAATTGGAAGCACTAGCTTTTGGAGCGCCCCTCCTTCATCAGGTGATTGTGGAATATAAGATCGTAAGACACAGAATTTATAGCAAAAGTTTACACTGTGATGTAACTGAAATTATACTTGAAATTTTTTTTAACTCCATCATCTAAGGACATTACAGCCAATCAGTTTTGAAGAGTTTGACGTAAAGTAGGGAATCAAAGCAAGAAACCGACTGGTGCTGGATCTACTCAGCAGGTTTGACAGCCTCTGTGGAGAGAGAAACACTTTGAGTCACATCTTCTTCCATTCTGAAGAAACCATTAGACCTGAAACAAAAACTCTGTTTCTGTCTCCACAGAGACTGCCAGGTCAGCTGAGGATCACCAGCACTTTATTCTATGATCTATGTTCGTAAGGTGTGGAGCTGTGAATACCTGATCTGCCGTTTATGGACATAAAAGTCATGTTGCTGTCCATAAGACCATAAGACATAGGAGCGGAAGTAAGGCCATTTGGCCCATGGAGTCCACTCCGCCATTCAATCATGGCTGAGGGCATTTCGACGCTACTTACCCGCACTCTCCCCATGTCCCTTAATTCCTTGCGAGATTAAGAATTTATCAATCTCTGCCTTGAAGACATTTAACATCCCGGCCTCCACTGCGCTCCATGGCAGTGAATTCCACAGGCCCACCACTCTCTGGCTGAAGAAATGTCTCCTCATTTCTGTTCTAAATTGACCCCCTCTAATTCTAAAGCTGTGGTCACAGGTCCTAGTCTCCCCACCTAATGGAAACAATTTTGCACCTTTCGAAGCCATGCATTATCTTGTAAGTTTCTATTAGATCTCCCCTCAACCTTCTAAACTCTAACAAATACAATCCCAGGATCCTCAGCCATTCATCATATGTTAGGCCTACCATTCCAGGGATCATCCATGTGAATCTCCACTGGACATGCTCCAGTGCCAGTGTGTCCTTCCTGAGGTGTGGGACCCAAAACTGAACACAATATCCTAACTGGGGCCTAGCCAGAGCTTTATAAAGTCTCAGTAACACATGACTGCTTTTACATTCCAACTCTCTTGAGATACATGAGAACATTACATTCGCTTTCTTAATCACGGACTCAACCAGCAAGTTAACCTTTAGAGAATCCTGGACTAGCACTCCCAGATCCCTTTGTACTTTGGTTTTATGAAGTTTCTCACCGTTTAGAAAATAGTCCATGCCTGTATTCTTTTTTCCAAAGTGCAAGACCTCGCATTTGCTCATATTGAATTTCATCAGCCATTCCTTGGACCACTCTCCTAAACTGTCTAAATCTTTCTGCAGCCTCCCCACCTCCTCCGTACTACCTGCCTGTCCACCTAACTTCGAATCATCGGTGAACTTCACCAGAATGCCCCCAGTCCCTTCATCCAGATCATTAATATATAAAGTGAACAGCTACGGCCCCAACACTGAACCCTGTGGGACACCGCTTGTCACCGGCTGCCATTCCGAAAAAGAACCTTTTATCTCAACTCTCTGCTTTCTGTCAGACAGCCAATCCTACTCCATGCCAGTAGCTCACCTCGAACATCATGGGCCCCTCACCTTACTCAGCAGCCACCCGTGAGGCACATTATCAAAGGCCTGTTGGAAGTCTAGATACATAATATCCACTGGGTTTCCCTGGTCTAACCTACTTGTTACCTCTTCAGAGAACTCTAACAGGCTTGGCAGGCACCATTTTTCTAAATCCATGCAGACTTGTTCTAATCTGACCCTGCACTTTCAAGAATTTAGGAATCTCGTCCTTAACGATAGATTCTAGAATTTTACCAACAACTGAGTTTAGGCTAATCGGCCTATAATTTTCCATCTTTTGTCTTGATCCTTTCTTGAACAAGGGGGTTACAACAACGATTTTCCAATCATCTGGGACTTTCTCTGACCCCAGTGATTTTGAAAGATACAACCAATGTCACCATTATTTCCTCAGCCACCTCCCTCAGGACTCTAGGATGTAGCCCACCCATGCCAGGAGATTTATCAATTTTTAGACCTTTTAGCTTTTCTAGCACTTTTTCTTTTATAATGGCTACCATACTCAACTCTGACCCTTGATTCTCTTTAATTGTTGGGATATTACTCATGTCTTCCAATATGAAGACTGACACAAAGTATTTATTAAGTCCTTCAGATATTTCCTTATCTCCCAACACTAGCCTTTCTGCATCAATTTGGAGCAGCCCAATTTCTACTTTTGCCTCTCGTTTGTTTCTTATGTATTGAAAGAAACTTTTACTATCATTTCTAATATTACTGGCGAGCTTACCTTCATATTTGATCCTCTCCTTCCTTATTTCTCTCTTTGAGACCTTGATCTGAGTAGGAAGCCCAAAGTTTCCCGGAGAGTGGGCCACCCCTCCGCCCTCAAACCCCACCCCTCCAACCGTAGCAAGGACAGAACCCCCCTGGTGCTCACCTTCCACCCTACCAACCTTCGCATAAACCACACATTCCGCCAGCTCCAAACGGACCCCACCACCAGGGATATATTTCCCTCCCCACCCATTTCTGCTTTCCGCAAAGACCGTTCCCTCCGTGACTGCCTGGTCAGGTCCACCCCCCTCAACAACCCACCCTCCCATCCTGGCACCTTCCCCTGCCACTGCAGGAATTGCAAAACCTGCGCTTACACCTCCTCCCTCACCTCCATCCAAGGCCCCAAAGGATCCTTCCACATCCATCAAAGTTTTACCTGCACATCCACCAATATCATTTATTGTATCCATTGCTCCCGATGCGGTCTCCTCTACATTGGGGAGACTAGACGCCTCCTAGCAGAGCACTTTAGGGAACATATCTGGGACACCCGCGCCAATCAACCCCACCGTCCCGTGGCCCAACATTTCAACTCCCCCTCCCACTCTGCCAAGGGCATGCAGGTCCTGGGCCTCCTCCACCGCCGCTCCCTCACCACCCAACGCCTGGAGGAAGAATGCCTCATCTTCCGCCTCGGAACACTTCAACCCCAGAGCATCAATGTGGATTTCACCAGTTTCCTCATTTCCCCTTCCCCCACCTCACCCTAGCTCCAGCCTTCCAGCTCAGCACCACCTCATGATCTGTCCTACCTGCCTATCTTCCTTTTCCACCTATCCACTCCACCCTCCTCTCTGACCTATCACCTCCATCCCCACCCCACTCACCTATTGTACTCTATGCTACTTTCTCTCCAACCCCACCTTCCTCTCATTTATCTCTCCACCCTGCAGGCACCCTGCCTCTATTTCTGATGAAGGGCTTTTGCCCGAAACGTCGATTCTCCTGCTCCTCGGATGCTGCCTGACCTGCTGTGCTTTTCCAGCCCCACTCTGATCTAGACTCTGGTTTCCAGCATCTGTAGTCCTTGTTTTTACCTGAGTTTTCACATAGTTAAGTTATTCTAAATTTTGTTTTCTTTTGTTCATGATTCAACTGTAATGTTTAAATAAATTCACTTTTGCTTAAAGCTGAGTGGTTTGACCAGCTGCATCATACCTGAAACATCCACTTCACATCTGTCTTTAAAATAAGAAAATGGGAAGCCTTCAGAAATGAGGTAACAAGAATCCAGAGAAAGTATATTCCTGTCAGGGTGAAAGGGAAGGCTGCTAGGTAGAGGGAATGCTGGATGACTAAAGAAACTGAGGGTTTAGTTAAGAAAAAGAAGGAAGCATATGTCAGGTATAGACAGGATAGATCGAGTGAATCCTTAGAAGAGTATAAAGGAAGTAGGACGGAAATCGGGACGGCAAAAAGGGGACATGAAATAGCTTTGGCAAATAGAATTAAGGAGAATCCAAAGGATTTTTACAAATATATCAAGGACAAAAGGGTAACTAGGGAGAGAATAGGGCCCCTCAAAGATCAGCAAGGCGGCCTTTGTGTGGAGCCACAGAAAATGGGGGAGATACTAAATGAATATTTTGCATCAATATTTACTGTGGAAAAGGTTATGGAAGATATAGACTGTAGGGAAATAGATGGTGACATCTTGCAAAATGTCCAGATTACAGAGGAGGAAGTGCTGGATGTCTTGAAATGGTTAAAGATGGATAAATCCCCAGGACCTGATCAGGTGTACCCGAGAACTCTGTGGGAAGCTAGAGAAGTGATTGCTGGGCCTCTTGCTGAGATATTTGTATCATCGATAGTCACAGGTGAGGTGCCGGAAGACTAGAGGTTGGCAAATGTGATGCCACTGTTTAAGAAGTGTGGTAAAGACAAGCCAGGGAACTATAGACTGGTGAGGCTGACCTCAGTGGTGGGCAAGTGTTGGAGGGAATCCTGAGGGACAGAATGTACATGTATTTGAAAAGGCAAGGACTGATTCGGGATAGTCAATATGGCTTTGTGCGTGGAAAATCATGTCTCTCAAACTTGAATGAGTTTTTTGAAGAAGTAACAAAGAAGATTGATGAGGGCAGAGCAGTAGATGTGATCAATGTGGACTTCAGTAAGGCATTTGACAAGGTTCCCCATGGGAGACTGATTAGCAAGGTTAGATCTCATGGAATACAGGGAGAACTAGCCATTTGGATACAGAACTGGCTCAAAGGTAGCAGACAGAGGGTGGTGGTGGAAGGTTGTTTTTCAGACTGGAGGCCTGTGATCAGTGGAGTGCCACAAGGATCGGTGCGGGGCCCTCTACTTTTTGTCATTTACAGAAATGATTTGGATGCGAGCATAAGAGGTATAGTTAGTAAGTTTGCAGATGACACTAAAATTGGAGGTGTAGTGGACAGCGAAGAGGGTTACGTTAGATTACAATGGGATCTGGACCAGATGGGCCAATGGGCTGAGAAGTGGCAGATGGAGTTTAATTCAGATAAATGTGAGGTGCTGCATTTTGGGAAAGCAAATCTTAGCAGGACTTGTACACTTAATGGTAAGGTCCTAGGGAGTGTTGCTGAACAAAGAGACCTTGGAGTGAAGGTCCATAGCTCCTTGAATGTGGAGTCGCAGGTAGATAGGATAGTGAAGAAGGCGTTTGGTATGCTTTCCTTTATTGATCAGAGTATTGAGTACAGGAGTTGGGAGATCATGTTGCGGCTATACAGGACATTGGTTAGGCCACTGTTGGAATATTGCGTGCAATTCTGGTCTCCTTCCTATCGGAAAGATGTTGTGAAACTTGAAAGGGGTTCAGAAAAGATTTACAAGAATGTTGCCAGGGTTGGAGGATCTGAGCTACAGGGAGAGGCTGAACAGGCTGGGGCTGTTTTCCCTGGAGCATCGGAGGCTGAGAGGTGACCTTATAGAGGTTTACAAAATTATGAGTGGCATGGATAGGATAAATAGACAAAGTATTTTCCCTAGTGTGGGGGAAGTCCAGAACTAGAGGGCATAGATTTAGGGTGAGAGGGGAAAGATATAAAAGAGAACTAAGGGGCAACCTTTTCAGAGGGTGATACGTGTATGGAATGAGCTGCCAGAGGAAGTGGTGGAGGTTGGTACAATTGCAACATTTAAAAGGCATTTGGATGGGTATATGAATAGGAAGGGTTTGGAGGGATATGGGCCGGATGCTGGCAGTTGGGACTAGATTGGGTTGGGATATCTGGTCAGCCTGGACAGGTTGGACCGAAGGGTCTGTTTCCGTGCTGTACATCTCTACGACTCTAAGATTCTATAACAGTATCTAGGTGCCCTTGTACCTACGACAGTACCGTATGTGGTGACATTGTACATTTTTCACAGTACTCCAGTACACGTGACAATAAAGCTTAAATCAGATTAAAGCAAACCAAGATTTTAAATTGCTGCCTCCTCTCCAAACTCATAAATATTCAGGGAAGTGAATGTCTATCAGCAAAGTGTGAGAATCCAATCAGTTACTGGTTACATTGACATCCTGGGACACCATTGAAACGGAATCAGAGGATTTGTTGTTTTATAACCGTCTCCTTCAACATTTTCAGTCAGAAGTGGGTAGTCACATCCAAAGATCCTAGGCATCACGGATGCCTGTCTTTGGGAAACTTGTGATATTAATAAGTAGGAACAGGCACTGGACACTGCAAAGGCTTTGGATTCTGACAACATTCCTCTGCTCCAGATCTAACCAAGCTGTTCCAGTACATCGACAACATTGGCACCGACTCAACAATGTGGAACTTTGCTCAATAATGTCCTGTACACAAAAGGCAGCACAAATCCGACCCAGCCAGTTACCACTCATCAGTCTATTCGCAATTATCAGCAAACGGATGGAAATGATTGTTGACAGAGCTCTCAGGCAACACTTCAAAACAAGCTGCTCCCAGACTGTGTTTGCTGGCACCAGTGCATGTGAATTGTGTGCTGATTTAAGTCACACAAACACTTACAAATGTTTCAGGAGGGATGTGGATAGGGAGAGGGAGAGATTGTGCCTCAGAAAGCAGGGGAAGGGAAAGAACGGGAGGGGGAGTGCCCCTTGTCCCGTGTCCAGCTCCCCTCTCAGCACCCACTGAACCCCATGTGAAAATTACATGTGCTTTCTTGCAAAGCTTGCACGTGACACCACACATAAATTGGAAGTGATATAGTGTTTGGAATTGTGTGCGTGCATGCTCCCGAATGAGTACACCGGCATAGTTAACCGCATTTGTGGCTGTCAGCAAACATTGTCTTGCTCATAAACCTTTAGTTTGGCTTCTACTCTGCCACTCCACACCAGGCACAGGCTGATCAAACCTTATCACAGAATTGTTACAGTGCACAAGGAGGTCATTCTGCCCATTGAACGATTCACTTCGTGCCCTTCTCCTGCCTTGTCCCCATAACATAATCCTTTCCTTTCATGGAAGACCATTCGATCTAGGGGGCAGAATTAGGCCATTTAGCCCATCAAGTGTGCTCTGCCACTCCATCATCGCTGAGATATGTCTCTACCTGCCTTATCCCTGTAACCCTTGACCCCCTTACTAATTAGGAAGTTATCTATCTCTGCTTTGAATACACTCAATGACTTGGTCTCCACCTACAGCAACAAGTTACACAGATTCACCACCTATAGCTAAAGAAATTCCTCCTCATCTCAGTTCTGAAGGGTCATCCCCTCGCTCTGAGGCTGTGCCCTCGGCTGAGGGGTGACCTTATAAAGGTTTAAACGTCATGAGGGGGATGGATAGGATAAATAGACAAGGTCTTTTCCTAGGGTGGGGGGGAGTCCAGAACTAGAGGACATAGATTTAAGGTGAGGGGGGAAAAACTTAAAAGGCACCTCAGGGGGACCGTTTTTCACACAGAGGGTGGTGTGTGTATTGAATGAGCTGCCAGAGGAAGTGGTGGAGGCTGGTGCAATTACAACATTTAAAAGGCATCTGGATGGGTATATGAATAGGAAGGGTTTAGAGGGATATAGGCCAAGTGCTGGCAAATGGAACTAGATTAGTTTAGGATATCTGGTCAGCATGGACCAAGGCATCTGTTTCCGTGCTGTACATCTCTATGACCCTAAAACCTCTTCTCCATGTCCAATATCTAGGCCTCTCAGTATTTTGCAATTTCCAATTGGAACTCCCCACATCCTTTTAACCTTCACTGAATACAGACCCAGAATCTTCATATATAGACCGGTGAGCCTGACCTTGGTGGTGGGCAAGTTGTTGGAGGGAATCCTGAGGGACAGGATGTACATGTATTTGGAAAGGCAAGGACTGATTAGGGATAGTCAACACGACTTTGTGCGTGGGAAATCATGTCTCTCAAACTTGATTGAGTTTTTTTGAAGAAGTAACAAAGAAGATTGATGAGGGCAGAGCAGTAGATGTGATCTATATGGACTTCAGTAAGGCGTTCGACAAGGTTCCCCATGGGAGACTGATTAGCAAGGTTAGATCTCATGGAATACAGGGAGAACTAGCCATTTGGATACAGAGCTGGCTCAAAGGTAGAAGACAGAGGGTGGTGGTGGAGGGTAGCTTTTCAGACTAGAGGCCTGTGACCAGTGGAGTGCCACAAGGATCGGTGCTGGGTCCTCTACTTTTTGACATTTACATAAATGATTTGGATGCAAGCATAAGAGGTATGGTTAGTAAGTTTGCAGATGACACCAAAATTGGAGGTGTAGTGGACAGCGAAGAGGGCTACCTCAGATTACAACAGGATCTGGCCCAGATGGGCCAATGGGCTGAGAAGTGGCAGATGGAGTTTAATTCAGATAAATGTGAGGTGTTGCATTTTGGGAAAGCAAATCTTAGCAGGACTTATATGCTTAATGGAAAGGTCCTAGGGAGTGTTGCTGAACAAAGAGACCTTGGAGTGAAGGTTCATAGCTCCTTGAAAGTGGAGTCGCAGGTAGATAGGATAGTGAAGAAGGCGTTTGGTATGCTTTCCTTTATTGGTCAGAGTATTGAGTACAGGAGTTGGGAGGTCATGTTGCGGCTGTATAGGACATTGGTTAGGCCACTGTTGGAATACTGTATGCAATTCTGGTCTCCTTCCTATCGGAAAGATGTTGTGAAACTTGAAAGTGTTCAGAAAAGATTTACAAGGATGTTGCCAGGGTTGGAGGATATGAGCTACAGGGAGAGGCCGAACAGGCTGGAGCTGTTTTCCCTGCAGCGTCGGAGGCTGAGAGCTGACCTTATAGAGGTTTATGAGGGGCATGGATAGGTTAAATAGACAAAGTCTTTTCCCTGGGGTCAGGGAGTCCAGAACTAGAGGGCATAGGTTTAGGGTGAGAGGGGAAAGATATAAAAGAGACCTAAGGTGCAACCTTTTTACGCAGATCATGGTACATGTATGGAATGAGCTGCCAGAGGATGTGGTGGAGGCTGGTACAGTTGCAACATTTAAGAGGCATTTGGATGGGTATATGAATAGGAAGGGTTTGGGGAGATATGGGCCCGGGTGCTGGCAGGTGGGACTAGTTTGGGTTGGGATATCTGGTCGGCATGGACTAAAGGGTTTGTTTCCATGCTGTACATCTCTATGACTCTATAACAATCCCTTCATCCCCAGGACCATTCTTGTAGGCGTCGTCTGGACCCTCCAATGCCAGCATATCCTTCCTTAGATACATGGCCCAAAACTGTGGCTCAGTGTTAGCACTGTTGCCTCACAGTGCCAGGGTCCCAGGTTCAATTCCAGCCTCGGGCGACTGTCTGTGTGGAGTTTGCACATTCTCCCCGTGTCTGCGTGGGTTTCATCCGGGTGCTCCGGTTTCCTCCCACAGTCCAAAGATTTGCGGGTCAGGTGAATTGGCCATGCTAAATTGCCCATAGTGTTAGGTGCATTAGTCAGAGGGAAATGGGTCTGGGTGGGTTACTCTTCGGACGGCCGAAGGGCCTGTTTCCACACTGTAGTGAATCTAATCTAAAGATCCCAGTGGAGGCAAAGAGTGAAGTCAAGGTAAACAAAGCAGAGGCAACGGTTAAAGTTCAAGTCCATACACAACTGTGTAGGAGGAAAGAAAGTACTTTCTTGGGCAGCACGGTGGCTCAGTGGTTAGCACTGTTGCCTCACAGCACCAGGGTCCCAGGTTCGATTCTCAGCCTTAGGCAACTGTCTGGGTGGTGTTTGCACATTCTCCCCGTGTTTGCGTGGATTTCCTCCAGGTGCTCTGGTTTCCTCCCACAGTCCGAAGATGTGCAGGTCAGGTGCATTGCCATCCTGTAGTGTTGGGTGCATTAGTCAGAGGGGAATGGGTCTGAGTGTGTTACTCTTCAGAGGGTCAATGTGGACTGGTTGGGCTGAAGGGCCTGTTTCCACACTGTAGGTAACCTAATCTAATCAAAACTGCTCACAATATTCCAAATGCGATCTGACCAGAATCTTATACAACCTCAGCAGTACATCTGTGCGCTTGTATTCTCGCTCTCTTGGAATGAAAGCCAATATTGCATTTGCCTACCATTTGCTAACTGTACCTGCGTACTAACCTTAAGAGAATCCTGAACTAGGACTCCCAAGTCCCTTTGCGCTTCAGATTTTCGAAGCCTTTCCTCAGTTAGAAAATAGTTAGAAAATATGCCTCTATTTTTCAGACCAAAGTGCATAAGCTCACATGTTCCCACCTTGTCTACCATCTGTGACTTCTTTGCCCACTAACCTGGCATGTCGAAGCTGCCTCCTCGCTTCCTCAAGATTACCTGCCCCTCCACCTACATTTGTCCACCTACAATGCCCTCAGTTCTTTCATCCGGATTGTTAATGTAGAGTGTGAATAGCTGTGGTCCCAACACTGACTCATATGGAATTTCATTTGTCACCTGCCATCCTGAAAAAAGTCCCTTTATCTGTCCTCTCTGCCTTCTGTCATGTCAGTACCTTGCCTCCAACATGGGCTCTTATATTATTTAGCAGCCTCCAGTGTGGTGCCTTGTCAAAGGCCTGGAAATCCAAATAGATCACATCCATTGGCGCTCTTTTGTCTAACCAACTCATTGCATCCTCAAAGAATTGACAAACTGATACAAACAGATTTGTCAGGCATGAACTCCCCTTGACGGTACCATGCTGACTCAGCTCTATTTTACTATGCAATTCCAAGTACTCTGTAATCTCCTCCTTACTAATAAAAATCTTGCCAAGACTGAGGTCAGGCTAACTGGCCTATAGTTTCCTGTTTCTGCCTCCCTCCCTTCTTAAACAGGGTGTTACATTAGCCATTTTCCAGTCCATACTGCAGTCAGTAGGGCATTTTAGACCTTATCCATACACTGTGTGAAAAGGTTTTCCTTCTTCACTTTCGTTGTTGTATTAGTTACTTTACTTCTCATTCTTAATTTATTTATTCATGTGATTGTGAGAGTAACTGCTCAAAGAGCAGTTGAGAGCCAACCACATTGCTCTATGGGTCTGGAGTCACACATAGGCCAGACCAGGTGAGGATGGCAGTGTCCTTCACTGAAGGACATTAGTCAATTTTTCCGACAATCAACAATGGATTCATGATCATTTTAATTCCAGATTATTTTTATTGAACTGAAGTTCTACCATCTGCCCTGGTGGGATTCGAACTCGAGTTTCCACAATGTTACCTGGGTCTCTAGATTAACAGTCTAGCAAAAAGACCACTACTCTTCTTGCTTCCAAGAATGAAAACATTTTCACCCCCTTTACATAGTCCAGACTTGTACTGATTTTGAAAACCTCAGTCACATCACATTCTTCTCTCGAAGGAGAACAGGCCCAAACTCTCCAATCAATCCTTATAATGGATGCATTTCATCCAGAAACTAGTCTCATAAACCTCTTCTGCATTCCATTCAAAACATTCACATCTGTTTTAAGTATATAGTGTCCAGAACTGTACACAATTTCCTCAAGTCTAACCAGTGTCTTGTACAAGTTGTAAAGCATCACCTCCACACTCTTACACTCTGTCCCCCTGTTTATAAAGCGCGGGACACTACTGTAGGCTTCACCAACTACTGCCTCAACCTGTCCTACCACCTTTAATGGCTTATGTACATATACACCCAAGTCCCACTGCTTCTGCAAATCCTTTAGCCTATCCTTTACCCTTTACCTTATGTTATTTCTCTGCCAATTTTGTATCCAAATAATGAAGGTGCAATTCTACTGTGGAACTAGGTAACCGTGGTGAGACTAAGAGTTCATAGTGTCAGAGTGACCAATTAGAAGAGGTTGGACAAGTTGAATAGAGGATTGGCAAACAGGAAACAGAGTTGGATAAATATATTGACTTTAGGATGGCAAGCTGTAACCGATGGAATGCCATGGGATTCAGTGCTGGTACCTCGATTACATTTTCATATGTTATTTTTATAAAACTTTAGTAATGGTTTAGATGAAAGGACATACGTATTATTTCAAAATTTGCTTATGGTATGAAAATAGCTAAAAAAGCAAGTTGCAAGAAGGAGTCAGGATACAGAAACTGTGAAAGGGTTGAGTGCATGGACACACAGACAGCAGACGGTGTGTGTGTGGAATTGTGAGGTTGGAAGGATGAAAATGCAGAACATTATCAAAATGTGCTGAGGCTGTTTTCTTACAGAGATCCCTGGATACCCCTGGATACACCTGGATACCCCTGGACATGAATCATGAAATGTTAGCATGCAGATGGAGCATGAGAAAGTGAACATATTTTCACGTTTTTGCAAGGGGAGGGAATATAGAAGTTGTTTTTTTCATTCACTCAAGGAATGTAAGATTTGCTGGCTGCCCATCCCTCACTGTCCTTGAGAAGGTGTGATGAGTTGCATTCTTAAACCACTGCAGTTCATGTGCTGTTGGTAGATCCACAACACCCTTAGGGAGGGAATTCCAAGATCCAGATTCAGCAACAGTGAAGGAACTTGTTTCCAAGTCAGGATGGTGAGTGGCTTGGAGAGGAACTTGGGAGTGGTGATGTTCTCATGTATCTACTGCCCACGTTCTTCTAGACGGAAGTGGTCATGGATTTGGAAGGTGCTGTTTAAGGAATCTTGGTGACTTTCTGCAGGCATCACATATACTGCTGCTATTGAACATTGGTGGTGAAGGGAGTGCAGGTTTGCGGATGTGGTGCTAATGAAGAAGGCTACTTTGACTTTGACTGAGTTTTTTGAAGAAGTAAGGAAGAGGATTGATGAGGGCAGAGCAGTAGATGTGATCTATGTGGACTTCAGTAAGGCAATCGACAAGGTTCCCCATGGGAGACTGGTGAGCAAGGTTAGATCTCATGGAATACAGGGAGAACTAGCCATTTGGATACAGAGCTGGCTCAAAGGTAGCAGACAGAGGGTAATGGTGGAGGGTTGTTTTTCAGACTAGAGGCCTGTGATCAGTGGAGTGCCAAAACGATCGGTGCTGGGCCCTCTACTTTTTGTCATTTACATAAATGATTTGGATGCGAGCATAAGAGGTATAGTTAGTAAGTTTGCAGATGATACCAAAATTGGAGGTGTAGTGGACAGCGAAGAGGGTTACCTCAGATTATAACGGAATCTTGATCAGATGGGCCAATGGCTGAGAAGTGGCAGATGGAGTTTAATTTAGATAAATGTGAGGAGCAGCATTTTGGGAAAGCAAATCCTAGCAGCACTTTTACACTTAATGTAAGGTCCTGGGGAGTGTTGCTGATCAAAGAGAACTTGGAGTGCAGGTTCATAGCTCCTTGAAAGTAGAGTCGCAGGTAGATAGGATAGTGAAGAAGGCGTTTGGTATGCTTTCCTTTATTGGTCAGTGCATTGAGTACAGGAGTTAGGAGGTCATGTTGCAGCTGTACAGGACGTTGGTAAGGCCACTGTTGGAATATTATGTGCAATTCTGGTCTCCTTCCTATCGGAAAGATGTTGTGAAACTTGAAAGGGGTTCAGAAAAGATTTACAAGGATGTTGCCAGGGTTGGAGGATTTGAGCTACAGGGAGAGGCTGAAGAGGCTGGGGCTGTTTTCCCTGGAGTGTCGGAGGCTGAGAGGTGACCTTATAGAGGTTTATAAAATCATGAGGTACATGCATAGGGTAAATAGACAAAGTCTTTTCCCTGGGGTCAGGGAGTCCAGAACTAGACGGCATAGGTTTTGGTTGAGAGGGGAAAGATATAAAAAAGACCTAAGATGCAACATTTTCACTCAGAGGGTGGTATGTGTATGGAATGAGCTGCCAGAGGAAGTGGTGGAGGCTGGTACAATTGCAACTTTTAAAAGGCATCTGGATGGGTATATGAATAGGAAGGGTTTGGAGGGATATGGGTCAGGTGCTGACAGGTGGGACTAGATTGGGTTGGGATATCTGGTCGGCATGGACGGGTTGGACCGAAGGGTCTGTTTCCGTGCTGTACATCTCAATGCCTCTATGACCTGGATGGTGTGAAGATTCTTGAGTGTGGTTGGAGCTGCAATCATCTAGGAAAATGGGATATATTGCATTACTGACTTGTAGATCGTGGACAGGCTTTGGAGAGTCAGGAGATGAGTTATTCATTACAAGATTCCCACCTCTTTATTTGCTGTTGTAGCTATAGTTGTCAGTAGCTATTCTCCTAGGACCAATCATCTTCAGCTGCTCCTGCAAGACCTTCCCTCCACCAGAAATGGAGATATTTGCTGATGATTGCACAATGTTCAGCACCATTCATGACTCCTCAGATACTGAAGCAGCCCATGTCCAAATGCAGCAAGACCTGGGCAATATCCAGACTTGGGTTGAAAAGTCCCAAGTTACAACCACATTGCACAAATGTCAGCTCATGACCATCTCCACTTATCTTACCGTCACCTCTTGACATTCATTGACATTACCATTGTTCACTTCCCTGCTATCAATATGCTGAGGATTACCATTGAGCATAGACTCAAGAAGACTAAACTGAAGTGCAGGTCAGAGGCTAGGAATCCTCACCTCCTGACTGCCCAAAGTCTGAGCACCATCTACAAGACACAAGTCAGCAGTGTGATGGAATAATTGCCACATGCCTGGACAGGTGCAACTCCAACAACGCTTATGAAGCAGCCTACATTTATCAACGTGGACATTCACTCTCACCACCACCACCGACGCTCAGTTATTTAACCCTCATTCCATCTCTCCTTCTCTCACTCCATCTCTCCCTGTTGCAATTCATCTGTCTCTATCTCACTCCATTTCCCCCTCTCTCACTTCTCTGTCTGTCCATCTCTTCTTCTCTCACTCCATCTCTCTCTTCCTCACTTCATCTCTCCTCCCACACCACTGAAGAGCTGGTTTAACTGCAGGTCCATAGTTACCTGTTCCTTAGCTACATCATGTTTTAATTTACTCCTAAACAGTATCCCACAGTGTTATTTTCCGAAGAACATCTATCAAATTTGCATTTGACTGAATTAAAATTACACACTGTGTCCTTTGGAATCTGTTCTTTTTTATTTCAAAAATATACTTTATTCATAAAATAATTTGATGGTCTGTACAATTGGTCATGCCATACATATGTAAACATGTACATACAGAGATCAAAACTTATCATTTTTTATACAGGTCTGTACATTTTTCAATCGTTTGCCCATATAATTAGCTGAGGCGTCAGCAGAGCCCAAATGACTGCGTGGGCCCCCTGTTGTTCTTAGGCAGGCAGACTTTACACAGTGGTCTTTCCCCACCGCGCCTTGGCGGCAGCTGCCCCAAGCTTCAGCGCGTCCCTCAACACGTAGTCCTGGACCTTGGAATGTGCCAGTCTGCAACACTCAGTTGGGGTCAACTCCTTCAGCTGGAAGATCAGCAGGTTTCGGACCACCCAGAGAGCGTCCTTCACCGAGGTGATGATCCTCCAGGCACAGTTGATGTTCGTCTCGGTGTGCGTCCCGGGGAACAGACCGTAGAGCACGGAGTCCCGTGTCACGACGCTGCTTGGGACGAACCTCGACAAATACCACTGCATTCCTCTCCAGACTTCCTCTGCGTAGGCACATTCCAGGCGGAGGTGTGTGACAGTCTCGTCCCCCCCGCAGCCGCTTCGAGGGCAGCGTGCGGTGCGGCTGAGAGTCCGGGCGTGCATAAAGGATCTCACAGGCAGAGCCCTTCTCACCACCAGCCAAGCCATGTCTTGGTGCTTGTTGGAAAGTTCTGGCGATGAGGCATTCTGCCAAATGGCTTTGACAGCCTGCCCAGGGAACCGCTCAACAGGATCCGCCCTCTCCTTTTCCTGAAGGGTCTCAAGGACACTGCATGCGTCCTTTGGAATCTGTTACCAAAGGCTGTGCTCTCTGCTTCTACCAGCCTGGACCAAGTCTGTCATGGAGCACATTGTGCAGAGCTCTCAAATCACCCTCTCTGTTCCAGTGAGAATAGACTCAATTTATGTAATCATTCTTTATAACACAATCCCTCCATTCCTTACCATTACAGTAGTTATTCCCTCTTATGCTGTGCCAGATAATAATTTAACTGCAATATCTGGGGTTGGGGAATTTGCAGGCTGGCCCTGCCACGTTTACAACTTCTCTGTTCATTGTGCAATGGCCACTGATACCTCAGCTCAGATGAGGCACAGCAATTGCAGTACTAAGTTTAGTCAGGTGGGGTCAGTGTCCAGCAATCCTACAGCACTGACAATGATTCATAAAGACAAAGTGAGACTGGGAGATGGAAGTGCAATAATCTGTAATATTCAATTTATGGGTCATCTGGCTTTTGGCAATCTTTAGTTTTTACCCTGGCAAATTGAGTGATTGTTTTTTCAGGAATTCTTATTTCCATTATAATGTTGAGCTCAGTTACATACCTGTCAACATACCATTCCACCCCACACTCTAGAAACTGCTGCCTTTAACAGTGTTAACCTCAGTTATGCAGATAGATTGGAGAGGTCACAGCTGTTTTTCTTCACAAAGTGAAAGCTGAGAGGAAATTTGGTGAAAGTGTTCAAGATCGTGAGGAGTCTGGACAGAGTCAAGGGGGAAATGTTGCCCCTCGTGAAAGACAATCTTTAAATGAAGCAACAGACTCTACCTAAAGGAGAAGCATTTTCCTGCACTGAATTAGGATCTGGAATGCACTGTCTGAGGAGTCTGATAGATGTTGATTTAATCAAAGCATTCAAGAGGAAATGGGCTGTTTACATGAAGAGATAACATTTGCAGGGTTACTCGGAAAGTGTGAAAGTGAGACAAGGTGCGTTGGTCTTATAGAGGGCCAGCACAAGAATGACAGGCTGAATGGCCTCTTTCTGTGCTGGAACCATTGCTGTAACCACGTCTTAACCATTTTCTCTCAGGAAGCAACTGGATGATGGAGTCTGGCTACCCTGGAGTCACTGAGAAGTGGGAGAGGTGTGTTCTGGCTCAGGGGTAGGGTGGGAGCGGGGAAATGGTTGGTGGGGTTGGGGAAGAAGGAACTGGTTGGGTGGGGGTGGGGTGGGGACCGGTCAGGTGGGGATGGGGAAGGTGTGAGGCTGGTGCTGAGAGCCAATGATACTCTCTGGCTATGTGCTAACCAGTTGGTCCTCACTAAGGCTGTTCTCTGTCAGTTTTCTGGATGTCTTTCCAGGCGAATAACAAGGTGCTGTTGGTGCAGTTATGACCTACAGTGCTTCATTTATTTGAAGCTTATTTCTAATGTACTGCCTTACCCTGGACTCTGCAATGAAAATAAACTCTGTGAATATTAACTCGCACCAGTCCTGGTGCTCCACTTCCCTGACCTGTTCAAATCCTCGATGACTGTAAGATTTTAATAATACCACCACTAACCTCTAAAAAACTATATTGGTTTGAAGTAACGTTTTAAGATGTGGCCTTAGCTATCTTTTCAAACAGTTTAGTTTGAATTTCCGCTCATGAAGGTAATGAACAAATCAGCTTCTTGTGACAAATGGATCTTGCTGACCTGGTGCCTATTTAAAAGCTGCTGGATGGTCTGGCTTTAAGCTGTTGTGTCTGTTTTAATTCAAGACTTGCTTTTCAACTTCAAAGAAATAAGAAAAAACATTGAAATTCACAACTTGAGCTCAGCATGACATCTTGTCCTTAATGAGCATTGTGACTTAGTGCCGTTCTCTGGCCTTCTCCTGACACACTTGTGTTTTCTTTCTCTTTGCATCATTATCCAATCTCCCCTTGAATGCTTTGATTGACCGAAACATCGACTTCTCCGCCTCCTGGTGATACCTGGCTTGTTGTGTTCTTCCAGTCTCCTGCTTGTCTACTTTCACCTCCCCTCACCCAGTACATTTCAATCCTAGCCCACTCAGTGTGTTGAAAGCTTTCTTCAAACCTCACATTTGCTCCTTTTGCAAATCGCTTTAAAACTGGACCCTCTGGCTCTTGACTTTTTACGAGTGGGAACATTTTCCCCTTGTCTACTGTCTTATGATTTTGAAAGGCTCTGTTAAATCTTTTCTCAGCCTTCTTCTCTCCAAGGATAACAGTCCCAATGTCTCCCATCTCTCCTCGCCCATGGAATCATTCCAATACATGTCTTCCACATTCTCTCCAACACATTCACTTCCTTCCTAAAATATGACATCCAAACTTACATATAATTCCCCAGCTGAGGTCGAGTGAGGGAAAATTTACGCATTCAGCATAACATCCTTACTTTTGCATTCTATGTCATTATTAATAATGTGTAGAATACTGTATGCTTTATTAACTGCTCTGTCAATGTGTTTTGTCATATTTAATAACTTTGCACATGTACACCCAAGTATCTATGCTCCTATACCCTTTTATAGTAGTACCCTTTATTTTACAATTCCTATGTTCTTCTCAACTTCAATTCTTTATTTAAAGTGCATCTGCCCCCTATCTGCCCACTCTACCAATTTAAACCTCTCACATTTAACTTTTTTGTTGTCAGCAAACTATGTATTGTTCCCTGCTTCTGAGATCTGGATCATTACTGGGAATCAGTAAAGGCAAGTGTCCCAATACTGATCCTTGGGGAAGTTCAGTCAAACTTCCTCCAGCCCAAGAAATATCCATTAGTTATTACTCTGTTTCCTGTCTCTCAGCTAATTTTGTGTCCACATTGCTACTGTCTCTTTTGTACCATGACTTATGACTTTCTAAAAGTCTATTTTTGGCCCTATATCCAACACTTCTGAAAGTCCACGTATATACTGTGTAAACTCTTGCTGAGCCTTTTCGTTATCTCTTTTAAAATTTGTTGCAAGTTAGTTAACCACAATTTCTTCTTAAGAAGTCCGTGCTGGCTCTCCTTAACTTACCCATGTTTATCTACATGACTATTAATACTACCCTGTATTACGGTTTGGAGAAGTTTCTTCCTCATCAAATTAACAATGACTGGCCTGTGACTGGCAGGCTTTTCCTTGAACCTTTTGTTTTGAACAAGAGAGGAATGTTTGCCATTACCCAGGCCTCCAGAACCAATCCTCAGTCAAAGGAAGGTTGAAAAATTGTAGCCAGTGCCTCTGCAATTTCCATCATCATCACTTTCACTACTCTTACATGCATTTCATCTGGTCTGATGCCATAATGATATTATTTACAGTCAGTACAATATCATCTCTGTCTCAGTTTTGACCCCTTCTCGTGACTGAATTTCTGTCTCTCTCACCCTGTCCTGGACAGTGAAATAACTCCACAGAGGCCAGTGTCCTGTCACCTTTATTTACGTGTGGAGAGTCCTTGACACTTAGCCAGTTCCCTCAGAGCCAGCTCTCAGAGTGAACAGAATTTCTGACACTCCTGTTTATATTTTATTAAACAAATTACAAAACAGTTTACAAAAAACATTTACAGCTGTACACAAGAGACTGCAATCTTACAAGGGAGAGGAGCAGCAAACCCTACCGTTCAACCATTTTACAGGGAGATGAGGACAAACCACAAATCCCAGTTCCACATATGACAAGACAGTGACAATGATATTTGTACATTAGACAATACTGTTACATACAAAAGTGTAGACAATACAGACCCATCAAGCCCCTGTCCCTCCCACCTTCCGACCACTCTAAGGCAGCCTGCCCTTACCCACCTTCCGGCTCTCAGTCTACTCCATGCCCCTTCCAGTTCTCGGTCTGCCCTGACACACCTTTTGACCACCTCTAGGACAGCCCGCCCCAGTACCTGCCTGGGGTGACAGGGGTCAGGACGGCCTACCCACCTTCCGGCTTCACTAACCACCCTCAGCACCTTTCGACCACCTCTGGGACAGCCCGCCCCGGTACCTGCCCAGGGTACACTCCTGTTTATATCTGTCAGCCAGGGCTCCCCGATTGGACCAGATTAACAGCCCCAATTAGGGAACTCATTTTCTGTGAGTCCACTTTGCTGACCTCATTTCAATCACTACAGATAGCATCTGTTTTCTTGGCAAAGACTGATACAGGCAAAGATCATCTCTAGTAAGAGACAAGCTAACCACTGCCCATTCAATGGTGTTCTCCCATCCCTGGGGGTTACCAAAAACACAACTGGACTCTCTATATATAAACAGAGGCTACAAGAACAGGTCAGAAGCTACAGATACTACAGCGAATAACTTGCCTCCTAGCTCCCTAAAACCTGTCCACCATTTACAAGGCACAGGTTAGGAGTGTGATGGAATACTCCCCATTCGTTGAGATTGGTGCAGCTCTTGAGTAACACTCAAGAAGCTTGACACCATCCGAGACAAAGCAGCCCCTTGACTGGCACTATCTCTACAAGCATCCCCTCCCTCCCCCACTGATGCTCAGTAGCAGCAGTATGTACTATATACAGGATACACTGCAGAAGTTCATCAAAGATCATTAGGCAGCACCTTTCAAACCTGCAACCACTTCCATCTAGAGGGACAGAGGCTGCTAATACACGGGAATACCACTACTTGCAATTTCCCACTCCAAGCCACCCACCAACCTGACTTGGAAATATATTGCCATTCCTCCAAGTTGCTGGGTCAAAATCCTGGAATTCCAACCCCCCACCCCCCATAACAGCATTGTGGGTCAACCTAGAGCAGGCAGTTCAAGAAGGCAGCTCACTAGCCCCCTCTCAAGGGCAATCAGGGATGTGCAATAAATTCTGGCCCTGCCAACGATGTCCACATCCCATAAATGAATGATAAAAAAAAGTATTCTTTGCATTCTTCAGCTACGCCTCCTGCTTTTACATGTGATTCTGTTTTTGATTCAAGTTACTGATTCCTTTAATATATGTTTGCTATTTACATGCCTTTAGAAGATTTTGGATTTCCCCTTTTTTATGTTAGCAGCCAGTCTTTTCATAATACCTCTTTGTTTCTCTTATTTCATCTTTCAGCTTGTCATTTGTATTCAGCTCGACAGAAGTCTCAGCTTTGGGCAGGAATTTGGGATCTGGTGCATGATACTGGGTCAGCATCTGACATTATTCCCGCCCTTTCCTGACCTTTACTAGACTGGCATTAACGAGAAAAAGAGTGAACTTACTTGAATCTATTAAGGAAGTTATGAGAACATAGTGGAAATTGTTAAGTGGGAAACTTTGGCCTGTTTCCACCCGAGATCCTGAATTCCCCTGGCAGCACGTCTGTTCCTGATCTGTCGCTAAATCACCAAGGTTACTAAGGTGTGCACTATAGGAAGAGCTTCTTCAGTGAAACTGATAGG
Organism: Chiloscyllium plagiosum; assembly: GCF_037043375.1. Taxonomy (NCBI): domain Eukaryota; kingdom Metazoa; phylum Chordata; class Chondrichthyes; order Orectolobiformes; family Hemiscylliidae; genus Chiloscyllium; species Chiloscyllium plagiosum. Next base: position 47,126,635 of record NW_028270166.1, on the reverse strand, counting down.
CTGGGAAGCATTCAATCATTCAAAACTCCAGCCATAGCCAGGTGAGAGACTGCTGCTCAAAGCATTCTGTCTCTCAGAGAATTTTCTCATACAAATTAGAAGCAGAAGTATTTGGCCGCTTGAGTTCCACATCCCCATCTATCCCTGATAACCTTTGACTCCCTTGTCTAACAAAAATCCATCTATCTCTACCTTAAAAATATTCAACAAACTCATTTCCCCCACCTTCTGAGGCTGAGGGTTGAAGTGTCCCACAACTCTCAGAAAAACAAACTCTTCTTTTAAGTTTCTTGATTTTAATCACCTCACGATTGGCAGCTGTACCTTCAGCCACCTGACCTCAAGCTCTGGAATCCCTTCCGTAAATCTCTCCACTTCACTCCTTTCCTCCAACACACTCCTTAAAACGTACCTCATTGTCCAAGCCATTATTTGCTGAATATCACTTCTCATGTTGTTTGATAGTCAGTCCTGGTGGGTCACATTATCATGGTGATGGCTTGTATCACAGAGGCAGCATGTTTTCCTCGATTTAGTTTGAAAAACACCAGCATTTCTAAAGTGCGCCCTGAAACCTCAATGTAGTCACTGCTTTCATTTAAGAACTACAGTGACCAATTTATACACAGTAGGATCCTACTAACAGCAATATGATCATCAGCAGATGATATATTTTAAGTTGCCTAAGAGTTAAATGTGGACCACATTCCAAGTAAATACACAGAACCAATTATTTAAAACTACCTAAAATGAGAGTCATTGAGTTACTAAGTCATTGAATAGGCAACAGTGCAGCACTCCCTTAGTACTGAACCTTTATCAGTGAGGCACTCCCTCAGTACTGACCCTCCAAAAGTGCAGCACTTCCCCAGGACTGATCCTCTGACAGTGCAGCACTCTCTCAGCACTGACCTTCCAACAGTGCAGCACTCCCTCAGTAATTTACGTTTTCTGTCATGGGTGTGGGACTGAAAGATGTACAGAAGTAAGCATGAGGTGAGCGTTCTCACCTGGAGTCTCGACAAGTTAAAAGGGAACATTCGGAATTTTGTTCCAAAGGCTGCAAATTATTTTTCATCTTGCATTCCACCCCAATGAAATAGCTGTAACAAAGTTTGTTAATGTGTTCACTTAAAACTCTCATCAGAGGACCCATTTAATCAACCAAGCTGTAAATTATTCATATATTTCATCAATGTCAGGAGTTTATTGAATTGATGGAATGAGTTAGTAATATAATTTATTTATCTTGGTCATTTAATTATTTATTATTCCAGCCAGTAAAGTATAAAACCCAACTAGTAGTTTATTTATTCAAAAGGTCTCGTTAATCTACTAATTGATGCTAATTTATCTCTTTAATCAACTTCAGTCATTAATGAAGTGTTAAGATCAAAGGAAAGATTATGTGTGATATGATTGTTGAAATTCTATCATCCCATACAATCTGCTCCAATCTAATTGTATTTGCTTTTCAGACTCAACAAAGAACATCTGGGAAGCCTGATGTTGTGCTGAGTCTCACAGAGCATGAAAGATCCTGGATCCACTCTGAGACTCTCTGTTACCCCTTCACAATACTCCAGCAAGTTGGTTAAACGTGATTTCCCCTTTAGAAATTTATGCTGACTCTTTCTAACCAACCCATTTTTTTTCTGTGTGATGACATGCTGTATCCTGAATGATTATTTTTGGCTATTTCCCTTCAGTGAGTTTTGTCTTCAGTAATCTCTTCCAAACCACCCTCGGGACATGACACCATCTGTTTTTATGCCTCTTGTTAAGTTGCACTCACATTCCCTTCTTTGTTAGAATTTTCTTGGTGATGTTGTTTGATTGTAACATTCTCCCAACCCAGAGCGTTATTAACTCATTTGACAATTTAATGAGCCTCTTCTGGGTACCTAACATTACATTTAACTCAGTGTGCTAACCACAGTTGGACCCCATTTTTCACTGGGTTTGTATTTCATAAAGGAGTGCACATTTATTACAGTTTAATGAACTAATCCATGAAAACATTATTGTTGTTGAATCCACCATAAATTATTTTAACTGAATTTCCAATCTTCCTTAGCCAGCTTCACCTCACTCAGTGTTGATTTAAAATCTCTATTTGGGCTTAACCATACCATTTACAAACTTAATGCTGTTACAACATTAGTAAATATGGACAATTGAAATTAAATTTCTATCACTTGATTCTTATTCCTGAATACTAAATGGATCTTAAAAATGAAACCAACATGAGTAGGACATGAAAGAAAGACCTACAATTGAAATCAGACCAGTAGGAAATATCTCCTTCACTTCAATTAGTAATAAAGAGAGCTCACGCCTTGGAGCCAGAGGTCATGGGTTCAGGTCTGTCCTCTGAAACATGAGCATAACATTGAGACAAAATCTTTCAGTGCATACTGTCACAGGGTCAGGACTGAAGGACTGCCTTGCTGTGGGAGCATCAGTACTGAGGGAGCACTGCACGGTGGGAGAGTTAGTACTGAAGGAATGCCGCAATGTTGAAGGGTCAGTACTGGGGGGTGCCCCACACTGTCAGAGGGTCGATACTAAGGGAGTGCTACACTCTCGGAGGGTCAGTGTTGAGGGTGCGCCACACTGTGGGAGGGTCAGTGCTGAGGTTGCGCTGCATTGTCAGGGGATCAGTACTGTGGGAGTGTTGAATTATCAGAGGGTCAGTACTGAGGGAGTGCTGCACTGTCGGAGGGTCAGTATTGAGGGTGCTCCGCACTGTCGGCGGGTCAGTGCTGAGGGAGCACTGCATTGTTGGAGAGTCAGTATTGAGTGTGTGCCACACTGTCGGAAGATCAGTGCTGCGGGAGTGCTGGATTCTATGAGGGTCAGTACTGAGGATGTGTCGATCTTTGGTGGGTCAGTACTGAGGGTGTGCTGCACTATCGGAGGATCAGTACTGTGGGAGTGCTGAACTGTCAGAGGGTCAGTACTGAGGGTGTGCTGCACTATCGGAGGGTCGACTCCAAGGGAGCCTACATACTGCACTGATGCCTTGAATAGATGAAGTAATGAAGCAGAGATCTGGACAATTTCCTGAGTATTTCCAATCCTTGGAAAGCTGGAGCTTCAACCGGCCGTCAGTGGAGTCTGCAACCCTTTAACTGCTAGGGTCCTCTGGACATCACATCATTCTGCCAACTGCATTGCTCTTGTGAACACTCATCTCTGTGACTCATTGTCCTGGCAATGTCATTATGTAGGACATAGAACCGTACAGCACAGTACTGGCCCTTTGGCCCTCAATGTTGTGCCGACCTTTTATCCTACTCTAAGATCAGACCAACTTACATACCCTTCATTGTACTATCTTCCATGTGCCTATCCAAGAGTGACTTAAATATCCCTAATGTATCTGACTCTACTACCACCGCTGACAGTGCGTTCCACACGCCCATCACTCTCTGTGTAAAAAAACACCTCTGACATCTTCTCTAACTCTTCCTCCAACCACCTTAACATTATGACCCCTCATGATAGCCATTTCTGCCGTGGGAAGAAGTCTCTGGCTATCCACTCTATCTATGCCTCTCATCATCTTGTACACCTCTATCTCCACTGCACCCTCTCTGAAGCTTCCACATGCTTCCAATAATGAGACGACCAGAACGGGGGGCAGCACGATGGCACAGTGGTTAGCACTGCTGCCTCACTGCTCCAGAGATCCGGGTTCAATTCCCACCTCGGGCGACTATCTGTGTGGAGTTTGCACATTCTCCCCGTGTCTGTGTGGATTTCCTCCGAGTGCTCCGGTTTCTTCCCACAGTCCAAAGGTGTGCAGGTTGGGTGAATTGGCCATGCTAAATTGCCCATAGTGTTAGGTGAAGGGGTAAATGTGGGGAATGGGAGGGTCGGTGTGGACTTATTGGGCCGAAGGGCCAGTTTCCACACTGTAAGTAAGTAAGTAAGTAAGTAATCTAACTGAATACAGTATTTCGATTGTGGTCTGACCAGGGCTTTATAGAGCTGCAGCATAACCACATGGCTCTTAAACTCAATCCCCCTGCTAATGAAAGCCAACACACCATACAACTTGGTAATAACCGTATCAATTTGGGGGCAAATTTGAGGGATCTGTGGATGTAGACTCCAAGATCCCTCTGTTCCTCCACACTGCCAAGAATCCTGCCTTTAACCCTCTATACTGCATTCAAATTCCATCTTCCAAAATGAATCACTTCACGTTTCTCCAGGTTGAACTCCAGCTGCCACTTCTCAGCCCAGCTCTGCATCCTGTCGGTATCCTATTGCAACCTACAACAACCCTCCACATTACGTACCACTCCACCGACCTTTGTGTCATCAGCAAACTTACTAACCCATCCTTCCACTTCTTCATCCAAGTCATTTATAAAAAGCACAAAGAGCAAAGGTCCCAGAGTAGATGCCTGCAGAACATCACTGGTCACTGAGCTCCAGGCTGAATACTTTCTATCTCCGAGGAGAAAGTGAGGTCTGCTCTCTGCTCATTCCTGAAGAAGGGCCTGTGCCCGAAACGTCGAATCTCCTGTTCCCTGGATGCTGCCTGACCTGCTGTGCTGTTCCAGCAATAAAGTTTCAACTACTTTCTATCTCCCACTACCCTCTGTCTTTTATGGGCAGGTCAATTCTGTATCCAGACAGCCAGATTCCCCTGTATCCCATGCCTCCTTACTTTCTTAATGAGCCTACCATGGGGAACCTTATCAAACCCCTTGCCAAAATCCATATACATCACATCTACTGCTCTACCTTCATCAATGTGTTTTGTCACATCCTCAAATAAATCAGTAAGGTTTGTGAGGCATGACCTGTCCCTCATCTTCCTTGTATGAAGGACTTGCATCTTTAGCACCTTTCACATTTATGGAGTACCTCAAAAAGCTTTGCTTCTAATGAAACAAAACAGTGAATTTGTTCATAAGCAGCTTACACCAACATTGCAGCAACCTGGATTGGAAAGGGTTAATGTCTACATGAAAGGTTAATGTCTATAGTAAAGGTTAATGTCTATAGTAAAGGTTATGTCTATAGCTGTGTAAATGCAGCTCCCTAATGATGACGGAGAGAGACATAAAATGACAGACAGGCTTGGAGGGAGAAGAATCACGGTTTCAATACTGGAAGATGGGTCATAAGGGTTTGTGGAGAATTCATCAATATATAATATGTTACAAATCACACCGCACCGGGTTATAGTCCAACAGGTTTATTTGGAAGCACTAGCTTTCAGAGCATTGCTCCTTCATCAGGTAACTGTGGAGCAGGATCGTAAGATACAGAATTTATAGCAAAAGTGTCTTGCAACTGAAATGATATATTGAGCAAAACTAACTTGCTGTTAAATCTTTCATCAATTAGAATGGGTTGCAGGTTTCAGTTGATTAATGTGTAAATCCCAGAACTGTTTTCAAGTCACCTTCTCTAGATAACTTAAGGTTTTATGAAAAAAAGGTGACATCGCAGCTTAGACAATGCAATAAGGTGTGAAGTTAGAGTCTGTCTCTATCCCAATCTTGAATCAGGCTGGTTCTATTTCCAAAGTAGGAATTGATAAAATGTCACATGGATTGACTGCCAACAGAGTGTGTGTTTTTTGAACAAAATAGAATGTATCTGCAAATACAAATTCACCCCATATGTGTGTGTGCATGCATTTGAAGGAAGGAGGAAGAGAGAGAGAGAGAGATGTTGTGTATATACGTGTGTGGGGGGGAGAGGGTGTGAGTGTGTGCGTGTGAGTGTGTGTTTGCTTGTGTGCATGATTGGTAGAATGTGTGAATGAGTGTGACAGAGTGTGCATGAGTGTAATGGAGTATAAGCCTGTGAGAGGGTGTGTACATGGGGGTGAGAGTGGGGGTTGGATGTGTGTGTGTCTGAGAAAGAGCATGTGTATGAGAGAGGGTCTGCGTGAGTGTGTGAGTATTTAAGAGAGTGTGAGTGTGCTTGTGTCTGTATGTAAGAGTGTATAGTGTAGTGGGGTCACCTGTAATCTAACATGAACCCAAGGTCTCAGTTGAGGCCATCCTCATGGGTACCGAACTTGGCTATCAGCCTCTGCTCGGCCACTCTGCGTTGTTACGTATCCACCTTGGACAATGGTCACCCGAAGATCCGAGGCCGACTGCCCCGGCCACTGAAGTGTTCCACGACTGGGAGAGAACATCCCTGTCTGGCAATTGTTGCATTGTGTCCATCCATCCGTTGTTGTATTGTCTGCTTAATTTCACCAATGTACCATGCCTCAGAGCATCCTTGCCTGCAGCATATCAGATAGACAACCTTGGTGAAGTCACATGAGTACCTGCCACGTACATGGTGGGTGGTGTCCCCACATGTAATGGTGGCATCTGTGTCAACACTCTGACACATCTTGCAGTGGTTGCCATGACGGGGCTGTGGTCAATATTGTCCTGAAGGCTGGGCAGTTTGCTGTGAACAATGGTCTTTTTAAGGTTTGGTGGTTATTTAAAGGCAGGCAGTGGAGATGTGGGGAAGGTCTTGGCGAGGTGTTCATCCTCATCGATCATGTGTTGCAGGCTGCGAAGAACATGGCGTAGTTTCTTTGCTCCTGGAAAGTACTGAGCAACGAAGGGTACCTACCAGTAATATCCTGTGTCTATCTCCTGGGGAGGTCTTTATGGTTTCTCGCTGTGGCACGTCGGAATGACGATCGATGAGTTGAGCATCATATATTGTTCTTATGAGGGCATCCTTGAGCACCTTCAAGCGCCCAAAACGTTCCTCCTCATCTGAACAGATTTTGTGTATGTGTAGGGCTTCTCCATAGGGGATGGCTGTTTAATGTGTTTTGGGTGGAAGCTGGAGAAGTGTAGCATCGTGAAGTTATCTGTGGGCTTGCGGTGGAGTGAGGTACTGAGATGTTCATCCTTGATGGAGATGCATGTGTCCATGAATGAGACAGATACGAAAGAGTAGTCCATGGTAATTCTGATGATGGGATGAAACTTGTTGATATCACTGTTAATAAGACACCTTCATAAGAACAGGATATGATGCTCAACTCATCGATTGCCAGTTCCGACGTGCCACACTGAGAAACCATAATGACTTCCTCAGGAGACAGGCACAGGATATTACCAGTAGGGTACCTTTCGTTGCCCAGTACTTCTCAGGAGCAGAGAAACCACACCATGTTCTTCGCAGCCTGCAACACATTATCAATGAGGATGAGCACCTCACCAAGACCTTTGCTCTGTCTCCACTTCTCACCTTGAAGCAACCACCAAACCGTAAACAGGCCATTGTTCACAGTAGACTGCCCACCTTCAGGACAACATCGACCACGACACCGAGCAATCCTGTCAGGGCAGCCGCTGCAAGATGTGTCAGAGCATTGAGATGGATGCCATCGTTATACGTGGGGACACCGCCAGCCATGAACGCAGCAGGTACTCATGTGACTCAGCCAACGTGTCTACCTCATACCCTGCAGGTAAGGATGCCCTGAGGCATGGTACATTGGTGAGACCAGGCAGACACTATGACAACAGATGAATGGACACTGCACAACAATTGCCAGACAGGGGTGATCCCTCCCAGTTGGGGAGCACTTCAGCATCAGGGACCTTAGACCTCAGACTTTCAGGTGACCATTCTCCAAGGCAATGTTCAGGACAGGCAACAACACAAAGTGGCCGAGTAGAGGCTGATAGCCAAGTTCGGTATTCATCAGGATGGCCTCAACCGGGACCTTGGGTTCATGTCACACTACAGGTGACCCCATTGCACTACACACACAATTGTAAATCTATGGAATTCCCTGCCCAGTGAAGTAGTTGACGCTACTTCAGTAGGTGTTTTTAAAGCTAAGGTAGATTTTTTTGAATGATAAAGAAATTAAGGGATATCGTGAGAGCGCAGGTGGATCTGCGTCCATGAAGAGATCAGCCATGATCTTATTGAATGGCGGAGCAGGCTCGAAGGGCCAGATGGCCTACTCCTGCTCCGAGTTCTTATATTCTTATGTTTTACACTCAAGCTCTGAGTAGGATTTAAACCTGAAACCTTGTGAGACAAAAGTAAGATTGCTGGCTGCTGAGCCAACTTGTCTAGAGCTGTAATGGGAGTTGGTGAACAAGTTTGAGTTGGCTGCATGGAGTTTTCATAAAGCTCTGGTTAGGTCCCAACTGCAATCAGTGCCTGACCACCACACATCAGAAAGGAGAGACTGACCTGGACAGTGTCTAGTGCAGAGTCAATGACACCAGTGCTATTATATATATTATATATATATATTTTATATATATATATATCTACATATACATATACACACACACAATATATGTTATATATTATATACGTATATATATATAATATATTACATATATTATACAGCTAGCTCACTTAGACCACAACTCTCAAAACATTTGTCTGCAGATACATCAAGTGATTAGGAAGGCAAATATAAGATGGTGGTTATGTATCATACAAGTGGTGCTTCAGTTGGTAAGACAACATCTTGAGCACTGTGGACACTCGTGATCTCCTGACGTAAGAGAGGATTTGACTACATCAATAGCTGTTCCAATACAGTTCATTGACTGATTCCTGGGATGAGGGGGTTAGCTGATGAGGAGACTTTGGACAGTCTCTTGGACTTGTTGAAACACATAAGATCATGAGAGGATTTGACAGAGTGAATTCTGAGAGGAATTGTCAAGGAGATTTGGGCGAGGGCACACAATTAAAAAATATGAGGTCACACATTTAAAATGGAGATGAGGGAAATGTTTTCCTCGCAGACGATCAGTATTTACTGTGGAGAAGGATCTGGAAGATATAGACTGTAGGGAAATAGATGGTGACATCTTGCAGAATGTCCAGATTACAGAGGAGGAAGTGCTGGATGTCTTGAAATGGTTAAAGGTGGATAAATCCCCAGGACCTGATCAGGTGTACCTGAGAACTCTGTGGGAAGCTAGAGAAGTGATTGCGGGGCCTCTTGCTGAGATATTTATATCATCGATAGTCACAGGCGGGAAGACTGGAGGTTGGCAAATGTGATGCCACTGTATAAGAAGGGTGGTAAAGACAAGCCAGGGAACTGTAGACCGGTGAGCCTGACCTCAGTGGTGGGCAAGTTGTTGGAGGGAATCCTGAGGGACAGGATGTACATGTATTTGGAAAGGCAAGGACTGATTCGGGATAATCAACATGGCTTTGCGCGCGGGAAATCATGTCTCACAAACTTGATTGAGTTTTTGAAGAAGTAACAAAGAAGATTGATGAGGGCAGAGCAGTAGATGTGATCTATATGGACTTTAGAAAGGCGTTCGACAAGGTTCCCCATGGGAGACTGATTAGCAAGGTTAATTCTCATGGAATACAGGGAGAACTCGCCATTTGGATACAGAGCTGGCTCAAAGGTAGCAGACAGAGGGTGGTGGTGGAAGATTGTTTTTCAGACTGGAGGCCTGTGACCAATGGAGTGCCACAAGGATCGGTGCTGGTTCTTCTACGTTTTGTCATTTCCATAAATGATTTGGATGCGGGCATAAGAGGTACAGTTAGTAAGTTTGCAGATGACACTAAAATTGGAGGTGTAGTGGTCAGCGAAGAGGGTTACCTCAGATTACAATGGGATCTGGACCAAATGGGCCAATGGGCTGAGAAGTGGCAGATGGAGTTTAATTCAGATAAATGTGAGGTGCTGCATTTAGGGAAAGCAAATCTTAGCAGGACTTATACACTTAATGGAAAGGTCCTAGGGAGTGTTGCTGAACAAAGAGACCTTGGAGTGAAGGTCCATAGCTCCTTGAATGTGGAGTCGCAGGTAGATAGGATAGTGAAGAAGGCGTTTGGTATGCTTTCCTTTATTGGTCAGAGTATTGAGTACAGGAGTTGGGAGGTCATGTTGCGGCTGTACAGGACATTGGTTAGGCGACTGTTGGAATACTGTATGCAATTCTGGTCTCCTTCCTATCGAAAAGATGTTGTGAAACTTGAAAGGGGTTCAGAAAAGATTTTTCAAGGATGTTGCCAGGGTTGGAGGATTTGAGCTACAGGGAGAGGCTGAACAGGCTGGGGCTGTTTTCCCTGGAGCGTCGGAGGCTGAGAGATGACCTTATAGAGGTTTACAAAATTATGAGGGGCATGGATAGGATAAATAGACAAAGTATTTTCCCTGGTGTGGGGGAGTCCAGAACTAGAGGGCATAGATTTAGGGTGAGAGGGGAAAGATATAAAAGAGACCTAAGGGGCAACTTTTTCACGCAGAGGGTGGTACGTGTATGGAATGAGCTGCCAGAGGAAGTGGTGGAGGCTGGTACAATTGCAACATTTAAAAGGCATTTGGATGGGTATATGAATAGGAAGGGTTTGGAGGGATATGGGCCGGGTGCTGGCAGGTGGGACTAGATTGGGTTGGGATATCTGGTCGGCCTGGACAGGTTGGACCGAAGGGTCTGTTTCCGTGCTGTTATGATTCTATAACAGTATCTAGGTGCCCTTGTACCTATGACAGTGCCATGTGTGGTGACATTGTAGGCGACGTTTGGTATGCTTTCCTTTATTGGTCAGAGTATTAAGTACAGGAGTTGGGAGGTCATGTTCCGGCTGTACAGGACATTGGTTAGGCCACTGTTGGAATATTGCATGCCATTCTGGTCACCTTCCTATCGGAAAGATGTTGTGAAACTTGAAGGGGTTCAGAAAAGATTTACAAGGATGTTACCAGGGTTGGAGGATCTGAGCTACAGGGAGAAGCTGAACAGGCTGGGTCTGTTTTCCCTGGAGCGTCGGAGGCTGAGGGGTGACCTTATAGAGGTTTACAAAATTATGATGGGCATGGATAGGATAAATAGTCAAAGTCTTTTCCCTGGGGTCGGGGAGTCCAGAACTAGAGGGCATAGGTTTAGGGTGAGAGGGGAAAGATATAAAAGAGACCTAAGGGGCAACTTTTTCACGCAGAGGGTGGTACGTGTATGGAATGAGCTGCCAGAGGAAGTGGTGGAGGCTGGTACAATTGCAACATTTAAGAGGCATTTGGATGGGTATATGAATAGGATGGGTTTGGAGGGATATGGACTGGGTGCTGGCAGGTGGGACTAGATTGGGTTGGGATATCTGGTCGGCATGGACAGGTTGGATCGAGGGGTCTGTTTCAATGCTGTACATCTCTATGACTCTGTGATAGTGAGTCTTTGAAATCCTCACTTCTAGAGAGCAGTAAAGACAGGGTCATTCACTGGTTTTAAGGCAAATGTAGATAGATTCTTCATTAACAAAGAAATGTGAATGACCATAATCAGGCCATAATCAGTCAATCATGATATTAAATGATTGTACAGGCTTGAGGGGTTGAATGGCCTCCTGCTGTTAACATGTATGTAGATTGAGTCATATATCTTTGAATATCGAAGACTTCGGGATTATCAAATCAAATTAAAAGACTATATAGAGTTAAGAGAGGAACCTCTCCCTGTTGTAGAGGTTTGCTCTGGTACAAGGGACAAAAACCTTCAGAGTCTTAAACCTGAAGGTTTTAAGGTGAATGACTGTTCAGCAGTGTTGTAAAAACACTTCTTCATGCAGAGGATATAGCGTACATCACCCTTTAAAACTGTAAACATCTTAAAAACTGCAATTGGTGGGTTTCTCATTGGCAAAGCATGTTAGTGATTCTGGAACTCAGACAGGTGAATCGAGTTCACATTCCAGTTGACTCTGATCTGATTGAAAAGCGGAAAAGCTCAAAAGGCTGTATGTTCCTCTCCTATTCCTGTGTTCCATGTCTGCTCTATGAATGTTGTAAATGATTAGCCGAAATGAGTTTTGCAGCTATACAGATAATGGAGTTATTTTGTTACCAGACATAAATCTTGAGAACAGGTAGTTAAATATAACCTGGCAGTTTCCGATTAGAAATCAGTTTAAAAATGGGGAAATAAAACAAGTGGCATCAGCAAAAGAGGCCAAGGTTGTTGTAAAAACCTAACTGATTTTAGGGAAGGAAACCCAGTCTGACTGGTACGTGACATCAGATCCCAGATGGTTAACTACCCTCTGTACTGGTCTAGCACGTCCCTGAATTATATCAAAACTGTCACTAGCTGCCTGGGAAGAAAGTTCACACAACAGAATCAATTATATTGTGAACACTAGACTTTACAAGATGGGCATGTTTCAAAATATCTCCTTTAACTTAAAGTAAAATTGGAAATGCCAGGAAGAGCCTGGCTCTGAGACGTCCCCACATGACTTGGTTGCATAGAGTACAATCAAAAGTTATTAAAATCAAGTGACAGTTACATTGTGGAACAGAGGGAGAGAGAAATGGTTATGGGGAAGCAGAATTCCTGTGAGTTTACTTACTGTATCAAAGTTAGAGGGAAGAACAGATGGGTTGTTTGGAGATTTAAGAAGCAAGAAACTGCCAAAGGTGAGCCTTTCTGGAGAAAGTTAAGTCTGGGAGGGGCAGGCACTGACAGGAATGAATTTCAAAGGGAGTTACAATTTAGTGTGGGAGGGAGCAACTAGCCTGCCAGAGTGTCCAGAGCAATATTAGAATTGTTCTTGTAATATTATACATCTGCCAAAAGAGTGGTATGCAGAGAAAGATGTTGTAAGATGCATCTTAACTTATTTGTCAATTAATGTGAAAGTGACTTCTCTTTCATTCGATGTATTAGTGCCCTATTAAGTAATGTCTAATCTATATTCATTTTAGTGTGTTTCTTACAGTAAAAGTGATCAAATATGAAATTATCCTTTCTGCTGATTACTTGGGAAATTAGCTCCTAAATCTCCACGGGGATCATAATAATTCATTAATAATAGAATAGTTTTTAAAGTTGGAGAAGTAGCAAGTACTTTGTTTTCAGTTGTGCAGATTTAGATTTAGCCACGAAACCACTGCATGAGGTAAACTGCCTTTCCTTTTTCATGCTTACAATTCCTCATACCGAACCAGTTTCTCATCAGTGACTAATATTAAAGAGAACCAACTCTCAGGAGGGAGTTTCCTAATTTGCATGCAGAATTCAACAGAAAACAGATACGCTTCTGTGCGTGAGGTTTATAAACTGAATCCCAAGTGGAGAGATTACTGGAGCCCAGAGACTTGCCAGGGGACGGAGTCTGATGCAAGGCTCGAGTCTTCTGTACACCTGCGTGTGATCCAGGGACAGTATCTTGTTCAGGGGCTGTGTCTGACCCAGGAGCAGTGTCTGGTCCCGGAGAGTGTCTGATCCAGGGATAGTATCTTGTCCAGGAGGCAGTCACCTCTGCCTTTTACAGAGTCTGATACACAGCAGGCATTGAGTGGTAGAGATGGTTTTGGGTGTTGATATGAACTCTCTGTTGAGCTACGTGGAGCCAGTGGTGGTTGTTACGAACGTGGCCAATTCCCTCTTTGATACAGCGCTGCTGATGGAGGTATATGACCAGCTAAATGGGACAGCGGCTGGGAACAGTGACGTGGTCCAGAAGGAAGTGGCCCGATTCTACATGATTTACAACATGATCTACTCGTTGGCCCCCTTACTGACCACAGTGCTGTTGGGAAAGTGGGCAGATCGGCAAGGCCAGAAGGTGCTGCTGGTAGTGCCATTACTGGGCTACCTGCTGGGAAGGCTTTTACTGCTGTTCACCCACATTTTCCAGCTGCCGGTCAATGTGATGTTCGGCTCTGCAGTGATTAATGGATTGACTGGAGGATTCCCAGCGTACTGGAGTGGGATTAATGCCATCACTGCCCTGAGGTCAGAACCAGCCAAACGCAGTCTGAGGTTAAATGTGCTGGAGGTGGCATCGGGGATGGCTGGATTCATTGGCAGCCTGGCATCCGGTCACTTCTTTTTGATGAAAGTTAATAACCAACATGGGATCTTACTGATCTGCCTGTGCCTGATACTGTACTTACTAAGTCTGCTGTATTCAGCATTTATCCTCCGTTATCCTTCTGTTCAGCCACAAGGTCAGCTCCCCACAGAGGTGAATGACCCTAGCCCGAAGAGATACAGCATGCAGATAGTTCTTCTCTTTATCTGCTACCTCCTGTATGATTTTGGAGTGACTGGTGGTGAGAACATCATCACAATCTTTGTCCTGAAGCCCCCTTTGAGCTGGGATGCCATCTGGGTGGGCTATGGTAAAGCTGCCTGTCATGTCATGTTTCTGACCAGCTTCCTCGGAGTTCTCATCCTCTCCAAATGGCTGAGTGACACATCCCTGGTGTTGATGGGCATCATCTCCAACACGGCTGGATTCACCACCATGGCCTTTGTGAGGAGGAGCTCAGTGTATTTCATTGGTAAGTATTGCACTTCCCTTTAACCACGCAGATAAGAATTAGACCAAAACCCCTGAATAATAGAGCCTTTGTTTTAATTATTCTCAAGATATGAGCATCACGGGCTAGGCCAGTACTTATTATCCAGCTTAATATTCAACCACATTGATGTAGGTTTGGAGTCAAATGTAGGCCAGACCACATGTGGGGGGAGGGCAGATTTCCTTCCCTGAAAGGGATTCGTGAATCTGATGGGGTTTTGTTGCAATACTTGACACTGGTTTCAACTAAGCTAACTTTCGATTCCTAATTTTCAACTGAATTCAACTTTCACCATCTGCTGTGGCAGACATTGAGGCCCTGAACTCAGGCACTGGATTACTAATCTTGTGACAATACCACTACTACACCACCTCCTCCAAGCAAAGGTCTCGGAGTAATGGAAATTAAAGTCAATATTTATTCAAATATTTAGAAAAAAATAGCAATGAGGTAAAGAAAAGATGCAAGATTGAGAGTGGGGGGTCATTTATACGGTTACCTGGAATCTAAATACTGGAAAATCCAAACGACAAATGCAGTTTCCTGTTTTATTAGTAATCCTTCGGGTTGTGAATTCAAATGCGAACTTAAAGTCAGTCAGTTTTGTAATTTGTGAACTGGCTTCAGTGAAACACTTGGATTATTGTCAAACCCCAAGTGATAAACTTTGTGATGTTTTGACATTATGAAATGTTAAGTTATGCTACACTGTTGACGTATAGTTCCCTTGACGTGATTCAGATTGAGGGTCCTGGCTCTGTCAACATTCCCACATGTTGAGGATGAATCAAAAGGCAAATTTGAGATTACGGGTTCAAGTATTTGTCTAATATTCACTATTGAGTCATTAATCTGCCTGATGCCATCAGTATTACAGGATTTAAAAAGGTTTTATGATGGTTTATCTCTCGTGGAGATTAGTTCAGCATTCCAAACGCAGTCACAAATCAAAATGGCATTTGAGGTGCAAGATTTCCACCCCTACCCTGAGGACTGCTAAGCAGCAAGGCAGACTGCCTGGTCATGTGACTGTGCTAAATGGCACAGCAGGGTAGGGCAGGTCATGCAGGTAGGCACTGAGTGAGCGAACTGGGTGCCCCTCCCTGTGACAAACTATCTCTGCAGCAGCCTTTCAGTGTTAGTTGCCACCATGTCCTTAATTGTAGGGCTGTGCTTCCAGAGCGGGTACTTAAGAGAGATGGTCATGAGGGGATGCCAATGTCCATGGACAAGGGCTGCATGCAGCTGGTGTCCTGAGATGCTGTTTGCTGCTGCATCATGCCCAGTCCATCACAAGAGCCAACTGTCCATCCATTGACTCCATCTGTACTTCCTGCTACCCCAGGAAGACAGCCAACGTCATCAAAGACCCTGCCCACCCCAGTTATAATTTTATAACATTGTATTCTTCACTGTTGTATTGTATGGTATGATCCTCTGTACTGCATGCAAAACTAAACCTTTCACTGTAGCTAGATACATGTGGCAATAATGAATCAAATCAGCATGCAGGCTCCTCATAGCCAGTATTGAGCTGAACTCACCAGGTACTCGCACTGACTTCCAGGTGGAGACTATGCCAGACATGGTCATTCAGTGCCTCTCCCTTGAAGCCAGGGGGCTTCTGACCATGAACAAACCTCCCCTCCCACATGACCCTCCCATCCATATCCCACTTTACCATATCCCACGTTGCAGATACTGTTGGCCTCTTCACTCTTGTCTTACCCCTCACCCCAGCCTGCAGCTCCCAATCTCTAGGAATACCTTGCCTAGTCTTCCCTCTCATAGCAGCAGCAACGTTGCCCACAAATCCGTCCCACCACCACTGTGCACCCCCCCCCCCCCCCCCCACATGTATGTTACACTTAGGTCTTGCCTTACCTAAATGTAGGGCATTATCCCCAGGGGTGAAAAGTGTGGTGATGGAAAAGCACAACAGGTCAGGCAGCATCCGAGGAGCAGGAGAGTTGACGTTTCGAGCATAAGCCCTTCATCAGGATTCTTGATGAGTTCCTGATAAAGGGTTTTTGCCCAAAATGTCGACTCTCCTGCTCCTCGGATACTGCCTGACCTGCTGTCCTTTTCAGCAGCACACTCTTCGACTTAGATCTACAGCATCTGCAGTCCTCACTTCCTCCATTATCCCCAGAGGGTTTAAGAGCAGGAGAACCTGAGAGGGACCAACAAAATGTTGGGTCTACCTACAGCACATGCCCTGCAGTTCACCACCACCTTCTCAAAGGCAACTAGAGATGGGCAGTAAATGCTGGCCAATCAGCAATACCCACATCTCATGTGAGATTTTTTAAAAATTTAGATAAAATGCTTCTTTTTTTTCTTTCTTCCTGTCAAAATGGACAATCTCATGCTTTCCCAGATTTCCCAAGGCCAGCACTGCTCACTGTGACACACCATTTCTTACATGTTTCCAAGCAGAAGCTGACCTATTTGTGCCCACTGTTAGCCATGTTACCTCCTACACCGTGAGCTTTTATTTTCCTGAAGAATGATTGATGTGACACCTCATCAAAGGCCTCCTGAAAATCTAAATACGCTGTACAGTACATCCACTGGTTCTCCTTTATCTGCAGTGTGTGTTACTCCCTCAAAGATCTCCAACAGATTGATCAAACATGGTTTCCGTTTGACAAAACCATGGTGATTCTGCCTAATTACCTTGATGTTATCTGAGTGCACTATTATAAGTTCTTTAAGAATAGCCTCTAACATTTTCCCTGTCAAGTTAGCTGACCTGTAGGTTCCTCGTTTGCCTCCTTCACTTTTTGAAGAAAAGTTTTCCAATCTGGTGAAACCATTCCTGAATCAAGGAATTTTTGGAAAATTAAAACCAATGATTCATCAATCAACGCTCTCACTAACCACTTCTTTTAAGACCCTGGAGTAAAGTCTATCAAGACCTGGCATTGTTAACCCTTACTTCCAACAAGTGACTCAGTATCACTTCTTTAGTGAATATAAATTTCTTGAGTTACTCCCTTCCATTTCATGATTTACAGCTATTTGTGGGATTGAACATGATTCCTCCTAGAAACTAGGGGGCAGAGTAGGCTATTGAGCTTGTTCTGCCAGTCAGTATGATCATAGCTGATCCTTTAGCTCATTCCTGCTTTCTCCCTAGACTCCTTGATGCCCGTAAAATTTAATAATTGGTCCATCTCCTTCCATAAGACCATAAAATGTAGGAAACAGAAGTAGGCCATTCAGCCAATCAAATCTTCCCTACCCTTCAATGAGATCATGACTGATTTGATAATCCTCAACTCCACTTTCCTGCCTTATAACCATAGGATTTGATTCCCTTTGTGGTTAAAAATCTGTCAGCCTTGAATATACATAACAAAACAGCCTTGACAACCACCCCCCCCCCCCCCCCCCCCCCGCCCCGAATTCCATAGATTCATTACCACCTGACAGAAGAAATTCCTCCTCATCCTCTGTTGTAAGCAGATGACTCTTTACTCTGAGGTTATGCCCTCTGGTCCGAGACTGTCCCACAAAAGGAGACAACTTTTCCACATCAACCCTATCAATTCCTTTTAAGAATCTGATGCGTTTCAATAATGTCACCTCTCATTCTACTAAACTCCAATGATTATAGGCCCAGTCCACTCAACTTCTCCTCATAAGGCAGTCCCTCCATATCCAGAGTCAACCTCGTGACCTCTCTGGACTGTCTCCAATGCTGGCATGTGTTTTCTTAAATAAGTGACACAAAACTGTTTATAGTAGTTATAAAGTCATAGAGTCATAGAGATGTACAGCATGGAAACAGACCCTTCGGTCCAACACATCCATGCCGACCAGATATCCCAACCCAATCTAGTCCCACCTGCCAGCACCCGGCCCATATCCCTCCAAACCCTTCCTATTCACATACCCATCCAAATGCCTTTTAAATGTTGCAATTGTACCAGCCTCCACCACATCCTCTGGCAGCTCATTCCATACACGTACCATCCTCTGCGTGAAAAGGTTGCACCTTAGTTCTCTATTATATTTTTCCCCACTCACCCTAAACCTATGCCCACTAGTTATGGACTCCCCGACCCCAGGGAAAAGACTTTGTCTATTTATCCTATCCATGCCCATCATAATTTTGTAACCCTCTATAAGGTCACCCCTCAGCCTCCGACGCTCCAGGGAAAACAGCCCCAGCCTGTTCAGCCTATCCCTATAGCTCAGATCCTCCAACCCTGGCAACATCCTTGTAAATATTTTCTGAACCCTTTCAAGTTTCACAACATCTTTCCTATAGGAAGGAGACCAGAATTGCACACAATATTCCAACAGTGGCCTAACCAACGTCCTGTACAGCTGCAACATGACCTCCCAACTCCTGCACTCAATACTCTGACCAACAAAGGAAAGCATACCAAACGCCTTCTTCACTATCCTATCTACCTGCGACTCCACTTTCAAGGAGCTATGAACCTGCACTCCAAGATCTCTTTGTTCAGCAACACTCCCTAGGACCTTACCATTAAGTGTATAAGTCCTGCTTAGATTTGCTTTCCCAAAGTGCCGTACCTCGCATTTATCTGAATTAAACTCCATCTGCCACTTCTCAGCCCATTGGCCCATCTGGTCCAGATCCTGTTGTAATCTGAGGTAACCCTCTTCGCTGTCCACTACACCTCCAATTTTGATGTCATCTGCAAACTTACTAACTGTACCTCTTATGCTCGCATCCAAATCATTTATGTAAATGACAAAAGTAGAGGAACCAGCACCGATCCTTGTGGCACTCCACTGGTCACAGGCCTCCAGTCTGAAAAACTACTCTCCACCATCATCCTCTGTCTTCTACCTTTGAGCCAGTTCTGTATCCAAATAGCTAGTTCTCCCTGTATTCCATGAGATCTAACCTTGCTAATCAGTCTCCCATGGAAAATCTTATCGAATGCCTTACTGAAGTCCATATAGATCACATCTACTGCTCTGCCCTCATCAATCTTCTTTGTTACTTCTTCAAAAAACTCAATTAAGTTTGAGAGACGATTTCCCACGCACAAAGCCATGTTGACGATCCCTGGAAAGTCCTTGCCTTTCCAAATACATGTATATCCTGTCCCTCAGGATTCCCTCCAACAACTTGCCCACACCGAGGTCAGGCTCACCGGTCTATAGTTCCTTGGCTTGTCTTAACCGCCTTTCTTAAACAGTGGCACCACGTTTACCATCTCCAGTGTTCCGGCACCTCACCTGTGACTATCGATGATACAAATATCTCAGCAAGAGGCCCAGCAATCACTTCTCTAGCTTCCCACAGAGTTCTCGGGTACACCTAATCAGGTCCTGGGGATTTATCCATCTTTAACCGTTTCAAGACATCCAGCACTTCCTCCTCTGTAATCTGGACATTCTGCAAGATGTCACCATCTATTTCCCTACAGTCTATATCTTCCATATCCTTTTCCACAGTAAATACTGATGCAAAATATTCATTTAGTATCTCCCCCATTTTTGGTGGCTCCACACAAAGGCCGTCTTGCTGATCTTTGAGGGGCCCTATTCTCTCCCTAGTTACCCTTTTATCCTTAATATATTTGTAAAAACTCTTTGGATTCTCCTTCATTCTATTTGCCAAAGCTATCTCATGTCCCCGTTTTGCCCTCCTGATTTCCCTCTTAAGTATACTCCTATTTCCTTTATACTCTTCTAAGGATTCACTTGATTTCTCCTGTCTATACCTGACATATGCTTCCTTCTTTTTCTTAACTAAACCCTCAATTTCTTTAGTCATCCAGCATTCCCTATACCTACCAGCCTTCCCTTTCACCCTGACAGGAATATACTTTCTCTGGATTCTTGTTATCTCATTTCTGAAGGCTTCCCATTTTCCAACCGTCCCTTTACCTGCGAACATCTGCCTCCAATCAGCTTTCGAAAGTTCTTGCCTAATACTGTCAAAATTGGCCTTTCTCCAATTTAGAACTTCAACCTTTAAATCTGGTCTATCCTTTTCCATCACTATTTTAAATCTAATAGAATTATGGTCGCTGGCCCCAAAGTGCTCCCCCACTGACACCTCAGTCACCTGCCCTGCCTTATTCCCCAAGAGTAGGTCAAGTTTTGCACCTTCTCTAGTAGGTACATCCACATACTGAATCAGAAAATTGTCTTGTACACACTTAAGAAATTCCTCTCCATCTAAACCTTTAACACTATGGCAGTCCCAGTCGATATTGGGAAAGTTAAAATCCTCTACCATAACTACCCTATTATTCTTAGAGATAGCTGAGATCTCCTTACAAGTTTGTTTCTCAATTTCCCTCTGACTATTGGGGGGTCTATAATACAATCCGAATAAGGTGATCATCCTTTTCTTATTTCTCAGTTCCACCCAAATAACTTCCCTGGATGTATTTCCGGGAATATCCTCCCTCAGCACAGCAGTAATGCTATCCCTTATCAAAAATGCCACTCCCCCTCCTCTCTTGCCTCTCTTTCTATCCTTCCTGTAGCATTTGTGTTCTGGGACATTAAGCTGCCAGTCCTGCCCATCCCTGAGCCGTGTTTCCATAATTGCTATGATATCCCAGTCCCATGTTCCTAACCATGCCCTGAGTTCATCTGCCTTCCCTGTTAGGCCTCTTGCATTGAAATAAATGCAGTTTAAATTATTAGTCCTACCTTGTCCCTGCCTGCCCTGACTGTCTGACTCACTTCTGTTCTCAGCTGTACCCATCTCAGATCGATCTCTTTCCTCACTATCTCCCTGGGTCCCATTCCCCCCACCTTACTAGTTTAAATCCTCCCAAGCAGTTCTAGCAAATTTCCCTGCCAGTATATTAGTCCCCTTCCAATTTAGGTGCAATCCGTCCTTCTTGTACAGGTCACTTCTACCCCAAAAGAGATTCCAATGATCCAAAAATGTGAATCCATCTCCCATACACCAGCTCCTCAGCCTTGCATTCATCGGCTCTATCCTCCTATTCCTGCCCTCACTAGCTTGTAGCACTGGGAGTAATCCAGATATTACTACCCTTGAGGATCTCCTTTTTAAATTTCTGCCTAACTCTCTGTAATCTCCCTTCAGAGTCTCAACCTTTTCCCTTCCAATATCCTTGGTTCCAATGTGGACAATGACCTCTTGCTGGCCCCTCTTCCCCGTGAGAACATTCTGCACCCTCTCGGAGACATCCTTGATCCTGGCACCAGGGAAGCAACACACCATTCTGCTTTTTCTCTGCTGGCCACAGAAATGTCTGTCTACCTCTGACTACAGAATCCCCTAACACAATTGATCTCTTGGAAGCCGACGTACCCCTCGTTGCATTAGAGCCAGTCTCAATACCAGAAACTTGGCTGTTTGTGCTATGTCCCCCTGAGAATCCATCACCCCCTTCATTTTCCAAAACAGCATACCTGTTTGAAATGGGTATATCCACAAAAGACTCCTGCCCTAGGTGCCGACCTCTCTCACCCTTCCTCGAGTTAACCCATCTATGTGACTGTATCTGAGACTTACCACCCCCCCCCCCTTCCTATAACTGCCATCCATCACATACTGTTGCTGTTGCAAATTCCTCATGGCTTCTATCTGTCTCTCCAACCGATCCACTCGATCTGATAAGATTCACATCCAACAGCATTTATGGCAGATATAATCCGCAGTAACCCTTAAACTCTCTTTAAACTCCCACATCTGACAAGAAGTACATATCACTGCAAAGGCCAGTTTTGCTCCTTCACAATCTACAGACCCAGAAAATAACACTGTCTTATTCCTCTACAAAACACTGCCCCAGGTTAAATTAATAGCTATGGCTTATATTTTAAGTTTAATCAAGAGACTTATCTCCAAAAACATAATCAAGAAAGAATCCACTGTACCTACTACTGCAGCCTTTCTCTTGGACAGACTTAAAACAACAATTAACTTATCAGATTCTGTGCTGTGAACTTGGCCCAACAACTCCTCCAAGATTAGTTGTGAATTTCACTGTTTGTTAATTTTCCCAAATGCACTCCGATGTCCAGCGATACACGAAATCAAACAGCAAAGGCGGTAACTGTGCAGGTTCTCTCTCTAAGTTTTAATAAGAAATAATGGCCAACATTCCATTGACCTTCACTATCACCTGCTGAACTTAGCTTTGTATGATTCATCGATGAAAAGTCATAAATCCCTCAATTCTGAAACAAAGAGAGATTGCTGCAGAAACTCAGCAAGTCTGGCATCATCTGTGGAGAGATAAATAGAGTTAATGTTTTGGATCCAGTGACTCTTCTTCAGAATTGCAATTGAATTTCAGAACTGAAACAGTTCTGAAATAGGCTCACTGAACCCAAACTGCTCTCTCCCTTCACAGATCCTGCCAGATCTGCCAGATTTCTCCAGCAATTTCTGTTTGTGTTTCAGATTTCCAACTTCTGCAGTTTTTATTTTTTTTGTTTCGTGTTTCCCTCCAGCTTTATGCAGCCATTCTCCATTTAAATAATATGCAGCTCTGCTATTCTTCCTGCCAAAATGCATGACCTCACATTTCCCCATGTTACATACCAGCATTTTGTCCACTCACTTAACCTGTCTATATCCCTCTGCACACTCCTTATGTCATCCACACCAACTCTAATTCTCTTACCAGTTGCAAGGATTCCAAGGGTTGTATGTGTCAGTGATTTCTGGAATTGGAATGTCAATGCTATGATTGGCATGACACTGCATGGAACATCGGAGTGGCTACACAGCTTAGAGGGAGCATTGCTCACCACTTGCCTTTTAACCTGATTTTATGTCATCTGCAAACATGGAGATAGTTCATCCTCTTCTCATCCAAGCTATTAATATGAAGAGTCAGAGAGCTGTACGGACGCTTCGGTCCAATCTAGTCCCACCTCCCAGCACCGGCCTATATCCCTCCAAACCCTTCCTATTCATATACCCATCCAGATGCCTTTTAAATGTTGCAATTGTACCAGCCTCCACCACTTCTTCTAGCAGCTCATTCCATATACGTATCACCCGCTGCGTGAAAAAGTTGCCCCTTAGATCCCCTTTAAATCTTTCCCCTCTCACCTTAAACCTATGACCTCTAGTTCTGGACTCCCCCACGCCAGGGAAAAGACCTGTGTACTTACCCTATCGATGCCCTTCATGATTTTGTAAACCTCTATAAGCTCATCCCTCAGCCTCTGATGCTCCAGGGAAAACAGCCCCAGCCTGTTCAGCCTCTCCCTGTAGCCCAATCCCTCCAACCCTGGCAACATCCTTGTAAATCTTTTCTGAACCCTTTCAAGTTTCACAACATCTTTCCGATAGGAAGGAGACCAGAATTGCATGTAATATTCCAACAGTGGCCTAACCAATGTCCTGTACAGCCACAACATGACCTCCCAACTCCTGTACTCAATACTCTGACCAATAAAGGAAAGTATACCAAACGCCTTCTTCACTATCCTATCTACCTGCGACTCTACTTTCAAGGAGCTATGAACCTGCACTCAATGGTCTCTTTGTTCAGCAACACTCCCTAGGAGCTTACCATTAAGTGTATAAGTCCATATAGAACACATCAACCGCTCTGCCCTCATCAATCCTTTTTGTTACTTTTTCAAAAAATTCTCAATCCATGCCAATATATTATCCCCTTTCATGCAATTTCACTTTACCCACTAACCTCTTTTGAAGGATCTTTTTAAAAGTCTTCTGAAAATCCAAATATACCACAATAACTGGTTCTCCCTTAACTGCTCTATTACTTACATTCTTGAAAAAAAATCCAGGCCATATATGTAGCTATTTAACTTTTGTCAAGAGAAGAAAATCTGTTCTATTTTGTGTTGAGCTCCCTGCCTAAGTGTTGCTTTAATATCAATTAAATTATATCTCCAAGCATTTTTGCTAACAATATTAAGAAAAATGTCAAGATTACTTTTTTAGCTGTCAATGAATCACTGTATATCTTGACCTCAGATTTTCTTCAAGCTTTTAGCCTTGCAAAGGAGAGACCCTTTCTGTGCATATCCACCAGTGGAATAGGGCTGTCTGTTCCCTATCTGGCATCTCTGTGTGCACCCCAAACTCTCTCCAGCTTTGTAATTCACGCTGTTTGACAGAGTTTTATTAAATTGTCTTCTAATTAGTTCATAGCTGCCAAGCCTTCCCAAGCACAGGGGCTTTTGTTTCTGGAAGTATTTCTTGACCTTGTTGTTATAATATCATTTTGTTTTTATCTCGTCCTCTTAGAAAGGTTCTTTTCCGCAGTTTGTGATCTCTTTCGAGGGACAGGTTCTCTCCAGGAGCTGCTGCCAAGTGTGCCCTGCATTTTCTTGCCCTCTATTTTTGTACTTCACTTTACAATTCATGGACCTCACTTCCTGTACATTCAAACAGTTGTTACGTTTTTCACTGGCTTTCCCCTGCTCTAGAAATACAAGGTTCATCTTTCTACGGACTAGCTCCTCCATTACCTTGCAGATTTGGTAGTTGTCTTTTGGATTCAATGGCCTTATTTTGATCATCAGAATTTATCTGGCTTCTTTCTAACAAATTGTCAATTGTAGTCTGATCCTCCTAGTTGCGCAGCATGTAGTCATGAGCAGTTTATGATTGTTCATGAGTTTCTGCAACTCTTTTACAAACTTCAAAATTACAATCTATGCCCAGCAACCTCGAGGAATATACTCAAACCATCTCGTTTCGCCAAGATTCATAACAATTGTTTCTCCATCTTTACAAGTAATCTATCCCAGATCCCGCCACTCTGGCAGATCGGCCAAGGTTGTATGAACCATCCTTCTGAGTGTTTTCTTTCACATGCCTTCTTACTGAAAGGACTTTCTGCTCCTATTTTAATTAGTCATTTTGATTACGTACATTGTTGTAAGCCTATATCTAAGGTCATGGTTAGCAATGTGGTTCAGTGGTTAGCACTGCTGCCTCACAGCACTAGGGATCTGGGTTCAATAACAGCTTTGGGTGACTCTCTGTGTGGAGTTTGTGTGTTCTCCCTGTGTCTGCAAGGGTTTCCTGTGGGTGCCCTGGTTTCCTCCCACAGTCCGAAGATATGTGGATTGGCCATGCTAAAGGGATTACGAAGATAAGGTGTAGCTCTGCTTGGGATGTTGTTCAAAGGGTCAGTGCAGACCTGATAGGGATCTTTCTGCAAGATAGGGATTCTATGATTATAATTGTGGAATTTTGTCTATGGTCCTATCCACTTTCTCATTGCCCTATCTAAATTGTTTCTTATGTTTACTATATATTATTGCTAACTAGCTAAATCAGAAATGTTACTTACATTATCCCACGCCTTTAAATCCGTAGCCAGTACATTGTTGAAATCACAATGTTGGAGCAAATTACTGCAGGTGCTGGAATTTGTATTGAAAGCAAATGCGATAAGTCACAGTGGGTCAGGGAGCATCTGTGGAGAGAGAGCAAGCTAATGTTTCAGAGCTCTGATGAAGCGTCATCTAGAGTCAAAACATTAGCTCGCTGTCTGTCCGCAGATACTGCCTGACCAGCTGTGATTTCCAGCATTTCTTTCGTTTTCAGTTCACCTTGTTGACATCTCTCATGAAGGGCACACTTAGTCTAACAGCGTCCTGTGATTTATTTTTGCAGTTATCAATTATCCCTTTTATAAGATTCATTGTAATCTTCATCTATTATTTCTGCATCCTTTATTAAAATTTGTAACATTTTGGAGGATGGATAGGCAAATTACCTAAATAGTTTCAATGCAATTGATCTTATGTCTTCCAAATGTCTGTTTCAGTAACACTTTTATTTCTTTAGTGAGAGGTTGCATTCCATGAAAGGGTAATATTCCAAAAATCCTTAAATTCTGGAAAATCCCAGAGGATTGAAAGCTGCCAATGTGATACCTTTATTTGAAAAGGGAAGATGACAAAAGATAGGTAATTATAGGCTAGTTAGGTTAACACCTGTTATTGGGAAAATGTTAAGAGTCTAGTATAAAAAGTGTAATAACAGAGCATTTAAAAATGCATAACATAATCAAACAGAGCCAATGTGGTTTGATGAAGGGGATATTGTGCCTGACAAATTTACTAGAACCTTTTGAGGAGGTAACCAGCAGAACAGATTAAAAGGAAGCAATGGATGTAATATCATTTAAATTTTCAGAAGTTTTCCACACATTAAGCTACTTAATAAGGTGAGTCCATGGTATCAGAAGCAATGTAATAGCGTCGATTGAGGATTGGTTAACTAATAGAAGACAGAATGTTGAGATAAGACAGGCATTTTCAAGATGGCAACCTGTAACTAGTAGAGTGCCAAAGGGCTCAGTTTAGTGGCTACATTTATTTACGATAAATATTAATGACTTGAATGAGGAAAGTGCATGGTGTTACCTGTAAGTTTGCGGATGACACAATGAAAGATGGGATGGTAAACAGCGAGGATGAACACAAAGAGTCTGCCGAGGGATATAGGATAAGTGATTGGGCATAAACATGGCAGGTGGAATATCATGTGCGAAATGTGAGATCATGCACTTTGGCAGGACGAATAGACGAGCTGAATATTAATTAAAATAGGGAAAACGTGCAGAAAGCTACAGAACAGAAGGATTTGAGAATCCTTGTCCATGAATCACAAACATGAATCCAAGTTCATTTGGTAATAAGGAAGGAAAGATGGATATTGGCCTTTATTTCAAAGGGAATGGAGTATGAAGGTTATGAAGCTTTGGTAAATGTATACAAGGCACTGGTCAGATACAGCTGGATTACGGTGAACAGTTTTGGGCCCGTTATCAAAGGATAGTCCAGAGAAGAATCACTAGGCTGATACTGCGTGTGGTGGGACTGTCTTATGAGGAGAGGTTGAGTAGATTAGTTCTGGTCTCATTAGAATGTAGAAAAATGAAAGAAGGCCTCATTGAAATAAACAAGATGGTTAGAGGACTTAATAGTGTAGATGCACAAAGGTTGTTTCCCCTTGTGAGAGAGTCTAGGACATAATCTCAGAATAAGGGCTTGCCCTTTTAAGACAAAGATGAGGAGGAATCAAAGGTTATGGGGTAAAAACAGAGAAGTGGATTTGAGGATTATCAGATTGGTCATGATTTCAATGAATGGCAGAACTGACACGATAGACTGAATGGCCTGCTTCTGCCCCTATATCTAACGGTCTTTCACTTCACATATTAATAGAAGATTTATGGTCAGTTTCTAAGTTCCCTGCAGTTTTAATGCCAACATCTATTTTCACCCTTTTGATCAAATATTTTGTCCTATTTTGCTGAATTCTAAAATATTCCCAAGCCTCAGGCTTGCTGCTTTCATTGGCAATTTTACATAGCTCCTCTTCATATCTAACACTACCCCTCATTTCTTTTGTAAGCCATGGTTGAGCCACAAACCAGGGAACTACAGGCCAGTGAGCCTTACATCAGTGGTAGACATGTTGTTGGAGAGCATACTGAAGGACATGATTAACTAGCATTTGGATAGTCAAGGTCTGATTAGGGATAGTCAGCATGAATTTGTGCATGGGAAGTCATGTCTGACAAATTGTTTAGAGTTTTTTGAAGATATAACCGAAAGGATGATGAGAGTAGGGCAGTGGATGTTGTCTATATGGACTGTAGTAAGGCCTTTGATCAGGTCCTGCACAGCAGCCTAGTCATGAAGATTAGGTTATATGGCATCCAGGGATAGCCAGCTAATTGGATTCAAAATTGGCTCAATGATAGGAAGCAGAGGGTGATGGTTGAAGGTTGTTTGTCAGACTGGAGGCCTGTGTCAAGTTGTGTGCCACAGGGGTCAGTGTTGGGACCTTTGTTATTTACACAAATGATCAGGATGTGAATGTACAAGGCGTGATTAGTAAGTTTGTGAATGATACAGAATTAGGAGGCAAAACTTACAGAGGAATCTTGATTAGATGGGGAAGTGGGCTGAGGATTGGCAAATGCAATTTAATACAGATAAGTGTGAGGTGTTGCACTTTGGAAAGTCAAACCAAGCTAGGACTTATACAGTAAATGGTAAGGTCCTAAGGAGTATTGTGGAACAGAGGGACCTCAGAGTACAAGTATATAGTTCTTTGAAAGTGGGTGTCACAGGTAGACAGGGTGGTGAAGGCAGCATTTAGCATGCTGGCCTTCATTGATCGAAGTAATGAGTATAGGAGTTGGGACGTTATGTTACAGTAGTATGAGTCGTTGGTGAGTCGCACTTGGATTATTGTGTACAGTTTTGGTCACCCTGTTATAGGAAAGACATAGTTCAACTGGAAAGAGTGTAAAGAAGATTTATGAGGATGTTACCACGACTAGTAGGCCTGAGTTATAGAAAGAGGTGGGCCAGGGTAGAACATTATTCCTTGGAATGTAGGGTTACCTTATTCAAGTGTATAAAATCATGAGGGGCATAAATGGAATGAATACATATAGTCTTTTTTTTCCCCAGGAATGGGGAATTGAAAACTGGAGGGCATAAGTTTCAGGCGAGAGGGGAAAAGATGAAGGAGGACCTAAGGGACAATTTCCTCACACAGCGAGAGGTGTGCATATGACATAGGCTGCCAGAGAAAGTGGTTGAAGCAGGTACAATAGCAACATCTAAAAGACGTTTGGATAGGTACATGGATGGGAAGGGTTTGGAGGGATATGGACCAAATGTGGGCAATTGGAACGAGCTACCTGGGCACCATGGTCAGCATGGCCCAGTTTGGGCCGAAAGGCCTGTTGCCATGCTGTATTACTCTATGGTTCTATGACTCTGTGACTCTATATCCTCTTTTATTTTTGCACCTGATAGCATAAGAATAATAGTTGTAATTCACACGCACATTCATTAAATATGAACCATTGTTTAACCCAACCTCAGCTCATTTTGTTATGTCTAATCCATATCCGCCAATTCACGCCTCATACTCTCTTAGGTCCCTTTATTTAGACACACGACCCTATTTATGGATTTGACTATTTCAATCTCTACCTTAATGATGAATCCTACCACATTTTGATCGCTGTCACTCACCCCGCACAACAAAGTTGTCAATTAATCCTTTCTCATTGCACAGTATCCAATCTAGAATAGCCTGTTCTCTGCTGGTTCCTCAATGTATTGATCTAACACAGTCTACACTGAAGACTCAATTTATCTGCCATCTCTTTATTTTTCATGGCCAAGTCTTAGGACTCATGTGACACCAGGCCCACAGTGATGTCGTTGATTGTTAATGCCCAGTGGGCAGTTAGGGATGGGCAATAAATTGGCCCATCCAGCAGTGCCCACATCCATTGAACTAATTGAAAAAAACTGGTCTAGTATAATCCTCTTTGTGGTTGGCCCCAGAACATCATGTTCAGAGGAACTATCTTAAAAACATTCTCTGAGTTATTCATCTATGTTACCTTTGTATATCTGGCTTTGCTAGTCTATATGTAGATGAAAGTCCCTTTCGATTATTATAATGCCTTTCTGACAGACTTCAGCTATTTCCTCCTTTCTACTCCACCTACTGTATGGTTACTGTTAGGGGCCTGTACATCACATTCACAAGTGATTTCTTGCCTTTATCATTTCTCATTTCTACCCAGACTGTTTCTACATTCTGCTTTCCTGAACTTTGGTCTCTCTGGTGTGTTAAAATTATCATTAACTAACAATGCTACCCATCCACCTTTTCATAGCTTTCTCCCCTTCCTAATGTCGTGAGAACCCTTCAAAATTTCAGTCCAATTAATGGTATCCTTTGGCCATGCTGCTGAAATTTGATCGGAACCTATCATTCATTTCTATTTAGTTCATTGTTTCTTGGATAGAACATTATAAGCACACTTTTTTAAATCAGATCCTACTCCAGTTCTCTCTTGAAACCCAGCCTCCACCATAGATTCATAGAGGTTTACACGATGAAAACAGGCCCTTCACCCCATGCTGCCCAGTTTTCACAATAATCTAGACCCATTTGCGTGAGTTTGGCCCATGTCCCTCTATACCTATTCAAGTCATGTACCCGTCCAAATGTATCTTAAATTATATTCACTACGTCACTACATCTACAGCCCATTCTAGACACTCACCACCCTCTGTGTGAAACAGGACCCCCTCTGGACCCTTCTGTATGTCTCCCCTCTCACCTTAAACCTATGCCCTCTATTTTTAGACTCCCCTACCATGGTGAAGAGCTGTTGGCTATTTACCTTATCTATGCCTTTCATGATTTCATAGACCTCTGTAACATCACTCCTCAGTCTCCTGGACCCCAGAGAAAGGAGTCCCAGTCTATTCAACCTCTCCTTAAAACTCAGTCCAAGTTGCATCCCAGGAAAACTTATCTGCACTCTTTCTAGTTTAATAATATCTTGTCTATAGTAGAGTGACCAGAACTGCAGACACTGCTCCAAAAGTGTACTGTCACACTCTCAGGCAGTGCATACCAGACAGAATCACTTGTGTGAGGTATCTCCTAGTGTTGTTGTTGCTTCTTTTACTCTACACTTTAAATGTGTGCCCTCTTGTCTTTGCTCCCTTTATAAGCAGGGGCAGTTTCTCCCTCTCCTCTCTATCCAGACTCTCCTGATTTCGGGAACCTCTATTTGGTCTCCTCTCAGGCTTCCTTTCTCCAAAGAGAACATTCCCAACCTCCCAGTCCACCGTCAAAACTGAAGGGTCTTAGTCCTGGAATCATTCTTACAAACCTATTGGGCACTTTCTCCAAGGTGTTCATACCCTTCCTAAAGGGTGGCCCCATAACTGTGTATGATACTCCAGCTGAAGTGGAGCAAGTGTTTTGTACACGTTTGACATCACCTTGTACTCTACACTAATGATGAAGTTGTGGGCACTGTATGTTTTATTAACTGCTCTCTCCACCTGTCCAGCCGCCTTCAATGATCTTTGCATATATATGTTAAGGATCCTGTGCCCCGCACCCCCTTTCAAATCATACCTTTTATTTTATAATGTCTCTCCTCATTTTTAATAATCAGCAAACCTGCCCTCAACTACAGCAACTCCCACAAAGTCCTGCTCACACGTCCTCCCTGAGACACACACACTCTGCCAGCCAGGATGGACTTGCACGTTCCTCGCAGCCTCAGCAGAGCTTTCCATGGATCAGATTAATTTCCAGCTGCACTTTGCAGAGCTCTTTCATAAAGTGACATCAGGAGGATCAACTGTAGAATTGACAGTGTCCACAGCATGATGCCTCACAACCTGAAACTCCTCTCAATCCTTCTGTCACTGTCTATCACCTGAACATGGAAACCCCTAGCAGCAATAGGACGATAAATGTGAAATGATTCATTTTAGTGTGAGAATAGTTGTGTATGTAAGAGTGTGAGTGAGAATGAAAGTGTGAGGGTGTGTAAGAGTGTGAGTGAGGATAAAAGAATCCCTACAGTATGGAAACAGGACATTTGGCCCAACAAGTCCACACTGACCCTCCAAAGAGTAACCCACCCAGACCCACTCCCCTACATTTACCCCTGACTAATGCACCTAACCTACACATCCTTGTAGGACACTATAGGCAATTTCCCATAGCCAATTCACCTGACCTGCACATCTTTGCACTGTGGGAGGAAACCAGAGCAAACCCACACAGGCATAGGGAGAATGTGCAAACTCCACACAGACAGTCACTGGAGGATGGAATCGAACACAAGTCCCTGGCACTATGAGGCAGCAGTGCCAACCACTGAGCCACCATGCGATGCCATGAGGGTGAGAGCGAGGATGAAAATGTGAGGGTGTGAACGAGAATGGAAGTGTGAGGGTGTGTGCAAGGTTCAGTGAAGGTGTGAGTGAGATTTTGTGCCTTTATGAGTATGAGTGCGTACATGAGTGTTGAATGTGTGTGAGTGGATTTGAGTGTGAGTGAGCATGATCACAAGTACGTATGAACCAGTGTGCATGAGTGAGTGTAAATATGTGTATAATTGAATGAGTGTGTAAATGCAAGTGAGCATGAGTGTGTGTGATCAAATGTGAGCATTTGTGTTAGTGAGTGTAAGTGTGTTGGGGCATGAGTGTGTTTGAGTGAGTATGTGAGCGTGAGCACAAGTGTGTGTGAGTGAGTGTCAGCACAAACAAAGTGAGTTAGTGAGTGAGTGTGAATCTTACTCTTCATCACAGCTCCTCCCCTCTCTGGTAATAATACAAGGACAACATAAGGACCTATAATCCCATACATAATTTTAAAAATCACTTTCATAGAACATAGAACAGTGCAGCACAGTACAGGCCCTTCAGCCCATGGTGTTGTGCCAAGAGTTTATCTTAATCTCAGATCAACCTAACCTATACACCTCTAAATTTACTGCCTTCCATGTGCTTGTCCAGCAGTCACTTAAATGCCCCTAATGTCTCTGACTCTACTACCACCACTGGCAGTGTGTTCCACACATCCACCACTCTCCACATAAATAACCTTGGATTTGGTACTGGGTAATGAACCCGGCCAGGTGTTAAATTTGGAGGTAGGTGAGCACTTTGGTGATAATGACTACAATTCGGTTACGTTTACTTTAGTGATGGAAAGGGATAGGGCAAGAGTTATAGCTGGGGAAAAGGCAATTATGATATCATTAGGCAAGATTTAGGAACTATAGGATGGGGAAGGAAACTGCAGGGGATGGGCACAATTGAAATGTGGAGCTTGTTCAAGGAACAGCTACTGCGTGTCCTTGATACGTATATATCCGTCAGGCAGGGAGGAAGTGGTCGAGTGAGGGAGCCGTGGTTTACTGAAGAAGTTGAATCTTTCGTCAAGAAGAAGAAGGAGGCTTATGTAAAAATGAGACCATGAAGGCTCAGTTAGTAACTCTTGAGAGTTACAAGTTAGAACCTAAAGAGAGAGCAAAGAAGAGCCAGGAGGGAACATGAGAAGTCTTTGGCAGATAGGATCAAGGGAAGCTCTAAAGCTTTCTATTGGTATGTCAAGACTAAAAGAATGATAAGAGTAAGGTTAGGGCCAATCAAGGACAGTAGTGGGAAGTTGTGCATGGAGTCTGAAGAGATAGGACAGACGCTAAATGAATATTTTTCATTGGTATTCACACAGGAAAAAGACAATGTTGTCAAGGAAAATTTGGGGCGGCATGGTGGCACAGTGGTTAGCACTGCTGCCTCACAGCACCAAAGACCTGGGTTCAATTCTCGCCTCAGGCCACTGTGTGGAGTTTGCACATTCTCCCCGTGTCTGCGTGGGCTTCCTCCAGGTGCTCCGGTTTCCTCCCACAGTCCAAAAATGTGCAGGTTAGGTGAATTGGCCATGCTAAAGTGCCCGTAGTGTTAGGCGAAGGGGTAAGTGGGTCTGGGTGGGTTGCGCTTCGGCGGGTCAGTGTGGACTTGTTAGGCCGAAGGGCCTGTTTCCACACTGTAAGTAAACTAATCTAATACTGAGATACAGGCTACTGGACTAGATGGGATTGACGTTCACAAGGCAGAGGTGTTAATAATTCTAGAAAGTGTGAAAATAGATAAATCCCCAGGGCCGGATGGGATTTATTCTGGGATTCTCTGGGAAGCTAAGGAAGAGATTACAGAACCTTTGGCTTTGATATTTATGTCATCATTGTCTACAAGAATAGTGCCAGAAGTCTGGAGGATAGTAAATGTTGTACCTTTGTTCAAGAAGGGGAGTAGAGCCAACCCTGGTAATTATAGACCAGGGAGCCTTACTTCAATTGTGGGTAAAGTGTTGGAAAGGATTATATGAGATAGGATTTATAATCATTTAGAAAGAAATAATTTGATTAAGGATAGTTAACATGGTTTTGTGAAGGGTAGATAATGCCTCACTAACCTTATTGAGTTCTTTGAGAAGGTGACAAAGCAGGTGAATGAGGGTAAAGCAGTTGTGTGGTGTAAATGAATTTTAGTAAAGTGTTTGATAAGGTTCCCCATGGTAGGCTATTGCACAAAATATGGAGGCATGGGATTGAGGGTGATTGAGTGGTTTGGATCAGAAATTGGCTAGCTGTAAGAAGGCAAAGGGTGGTGGTTGATGGGAAATGTTCATCCTGGAGTTCAGTTACTAGTGAGTTACTGCAAAGATCTGTTTGGGTGCAACTGCATTTTGTTATTTTTATAAATGACCTGGATGAGGGCGTAGGTGAATGGGTTAGTAAATTTGCGGATGACACTAAAGTCGGTGAAGCCGTGGATAGTGCCAAAGGAAGTTGCAGATTACAGAGGGACACAGATAAGCTGCAGAGCTAGGCTGAGAGGTGGCAAATGGAGTTTAATGTGGAAAAGCGTGAGGTGATTCACTTTGGAAGGAGCATAGGAATAAAGAGTACTGGACTCTGTGTTCCACAGGGGGCTCTGTCCTTGGGCCTCTATTGTTTGTAATTTTTATTAATGACTTGGATGAGGGGATTGAAGGATGGGGCAGCAAGTTTGCAGATGACACAAAGGTTGGAGGTGTCGTTTACAGTATAGAGGGCTGTTGTAGGCTGCAGCGGGACATTGACAGGATGCAGAGATGGGCTGAGAGGTGGCAGATGGAGTTCAACCTGGATAAATGCGAGGTGATGCATTTTGGAAGGTCGAATTTGAAAGCTGAGTACAGGATTAAGGATAGGATTCTTGGCAGTCTGGAGGAACAGAGGGATCTTGGGGTGCAGGTACATAGATCCCTTAAAATGGCCACCCAAGTGGACAGGGTTGTTAAGAAAGCATATGGTGTTTTGGCTTTCATTAACAGGGGTATTGAGTTTAAGAGTCGTGAGATCTTGTTGCAGTTCTATAAAACCTGCATCCAGTTCTGGTCGCCCTATTATAAGAAAGATGTGGATGCTTTGGAGAGGGTTCAGAAGAGGTTTACCAGGATGCTGCCTGGACTGGAGGGCTTATCTTATGAGGAGAGGTTGACTGAGCTCGGACTTTTTTCATTGGAGAAAAGGAGGAGAAGAGGGGACCTAATTGAGGTATACAAGATAATGAGAGGCATAGATAGAGTCGATAGCCAGAGACTATTTCCCAGGGCAGAAATGACTAACACGAGGGGTCATAGTTTTAAGCTGGTTGGAGGAAAGTATAGAGGGGGTGTCAGAGGCGGGTTCTTTACACAGAGAGTTGTGAGAGCATGGAATGCATTATCAGCAGCAGTTGTGGAAGCAAGATCTTTGGGGACATTTAAGAGACTACTGGACATGCATATGGTCACAGAAATTTGAGGGTGCATACATGAGGATCAGTGGTCGGCACAACATCGTGGGCTGAAGGGCCTGTTCTGTGCTGTACTGTTCTATGTTCTATGACTAATGGTAAGATTCTTGGTCGTGTAGATGAGCAGAGAGATCTCAGTGTCCATGTACATAGATCCCTGAAAGTTGCCACCCAGGTTGATAGGGTTGTTAAGAAGGCATACGGTGTGTTAGCCTTTATGGTAGAGGGATTCAGTTTCAGCCACAAGGTCATGTTGCAGTTGTACAAACTCTGATGTGGCTGCACTTGGAGTATTGTGTACAGTTCTGGTCACCGCATTACAGGAAGGATATGGATGCTCTGGAAAGTGTGCAGAGGAGATTTACTAGGATGTTGCCTGATCTGGAGGGAAGGTCTTGTAAGGAAAGGCTGAGGGACTTGACGCTGTTTTCATTAAAGAGAAGAAGGTTGAGAGGTGACTTAATAGAGACATACAAGATAATCAGAGGGTTAGATAAGGTGGACAGTGAGAGCCTTTTTCCTTAGTTGGTAATGGCTAGCATGAGGGGACATAGCTTTAAACTGAGGGGTGATAGATACAGGACAGATGTCAGAGGTGGATTCTTTACTCAGAGAGTAGTAAGGGTGTGGAATTCACTGCCTGCAACAGTAGGAGACTCGCCAACTTTAAGGGCATTTAAATGGTCATTGGATAGGCATGTAGATAATAATGGAATAGCATTGGTTAGATGGGCTTCAGATTGGTTCCACAGGTTGGCAGTATATGGAGAGCCAAAGGGCCTGTACTGCGCTATAATGTTCTATGTTTTATATTTTATGTTCTAACCTACCTCTGACATCTCCCCTAAACCTTCCTTCAATCACCTTAAAGTTATGACCCCTTATTACAGCCATTGCTGTCCTGGGGAAAAGCCGCTGGCTATCTACACTATCTATGCCTTACATTATCTTGTACACCTCTATCAAGTCACCTCTCTTCCTTCTTCTCTCCAGTGTGAAAAGCCCTAGCTCTCTCAACCTCTTTCCAGTCCAGGCAGCTTCCTGGTAAATCTCCACTGCAACCCCCTCTAAAGCATCGAAGTCCTTCCAATAATGAGGCGACCAGAACTAGACACAATATTCCTAATGTAGTCTAACCAGGGTTTTATAGATCTGCAGCAAAACCTCGTGGCTCTTAAACTCAATCCCCCTGTTAATGAAAGCCAAAACACCCTACACATTCTTAACAACCCGATCAACTTGGATGGCAACTTTGAGGGATTTGTGTACGTGGACCCCAGGATCGAGCTGTTCCTCCACACTGCCAAGAATCCTGTCTTTAACCCTATATTCAGCATTCAAGTTCAACCTTCCAAAACAAATCACTTCACATTAAACCAGGTTGAACTCCGTCTGCCACTTCTGCATCCTGTCAATGTCTTGTTGTAGCCTGCAATTGCCCTCGACATTATCGACCACACCACCAACCTTTGTGTCATCAGCAAACTTACTAACCCACCCCTCCACTTCTTCAGCCAAGTCATTTATAAAAACTACAAAAGAGCAGAGGCCCAAGAATAGATCCCTGTGGGACATCACTGGTCACTGACCTCCAGGCAGAATGCTTTCCATCCACAACCACTCGCTGTCTTTTTTTGGCCAGCCAATTCTGTATCCAGACAGGCAAATGTCCCTGTATCCCATACCTCCTAACTTTCTGAATGAGCCTACCATGGGGAACCTTATCAAATACCTTACTGAAATCCATATACACCATATCCACTGCTCAACCTTCATCAGTGTGTTTTGTCACATCCTCAAGGAACTCAATAAGGCTTGTAAGGCATGACCTGCCCCTCACAAAGCCATGCCTACTATCTTTAATCAACTATATTTTTCCAAAGAGTCATAAATCCTATCTCTCAGAATCCTTTCTAGTACCTTGCTTGCCACAGATGTAAGACTGACTGGCCTGTAGTTCCCAGGGATTTCCCTATTCCCTTTCTTGAACAGAGGAACAATATTCACCTCCCTCCAATCATCTGGTACTATTCCGTGGTGGGGCAGTCTGTGTACACACAGTGGTGGGGCAGTCTGTGTACACACAGTGACGGGGCAGTCTGTGTACACACAGTGGTGGGGCAGTCTGTGTACTGACAGTGGTGGGGCAGTCTGTGTACTGACAGTGGTGGGGCAGTCTGTGTACTGACAGTGGTGGGGCAGTCTGTGTACACACAGTGGTGGGGCAGTCTGTGTACACACAGTGGTGGGGCAGTCTGTGTACTGACAGTGGTGGGGCAGTCTGTGTACACACAGTGGTGGGGCAGTCTGTGTACACACAGTGATGGGGCAGTCTGTGTACACACAGTGGTGGGGCAGTCTGTGTACACACAGTGATAGGGCAGTCTGTGTACTGACAGTGGTGGGGCAGTCTGTGTACACACAGTGGTGGGGCAGTCAGTGTACACACAGTGGTGGGGCAGTCTGTGTACTGACAGTGGTGGGGCAGTCTGTGTACACACAGTGGTGGGGCAGTCTGTGTACACACAGTGATGGGGCAGTCTGTGTACACACAGTGGTGGGGCAGTCTGTGTACACACAGTGATAGGGCAGTCTGTGTACTGACAGTGGTGGGGCAGTCTGTGTACACACAGTGGTGGGGCAGTCTGTGTACACACAGTGACGGGGCAGTCTGTGTACACACAGTGGTGGGGCAGTCTGTGTACACACAGTGGTGGGGCTGTCTGTGTACACACAGTGGTGGGGCAGTCTGTGTACTCACAGTGGTGGGGCAGTCTGTGTACTCAGTGACAGGGCAGTCTGTGTACTCACAGTGACAGGGCAGTCTGTGTACTCACAGTGGTGGGGCAGTCTATGTACACACAGTGACGGGGCAGTCTCTGTACACACAGTGACAGGGTAGTCTGTGTACTCACAGTGACGGGGCAGTCTGTGTACACACAGTGGTGGGACAGTCTGTGTACTCACAGTGGTGGGGCAGTCTGTGTACACACAGTGGTGGGGCAGTCTGTGTACACACAGTGGTGGGACAGTTTGTGTACACACAGTGACAGGGCAGCCTGTGTACACACAGTGATGAGGCAGTCTGTGTACACACAGTGGTGGGGCAGTCTGTGTACACACAGTGATGGGGCAATCTGAGTACAAACAGTGGTGGAGCAGTCTGTGTACTCACAGTGATGAGGCAGTCTGTGTACACACAGTGGTGGGGCAGTCTGTGTACACACAGTGGTGGGACAGTTTGTGTACACACAGTGGTGGGGCAGTCTGTGTACTCACAGTGATGAGGCAGTCTGTGTACACACAGTGACGGGGCAGTCTGTGTACACACAGTGGTGGGACAGTTTGTGTACACACAGTGACAGGGCAGCCTGTGTACACACAGTGGTGGGACAGTCTGTGTACACACAGTGATGAGGCAGTCTGTGTACACACAGTGGTGGGGCAGTCTGTGTACACACAGTGATGGGGCAATCTGAGTACAAACAGTGGTGGGGCAGTCTGTGTACTCACAGTGATGAGGCAGTCTGTGTACACACAGTGGTGGGGCAGTCTGTGTACTCACAGTGATGAGGCAGTCTGTGTACACACAGTGGTGGGGCAGTCTGTGTACACACAGTGGTGGGACAGTTTGTGTACACACAGTGACAGGGCAGCCTGTGTACACATAGTGATGGGCAGTCTGTGTACTCACAGTAATGAGGCAGTCTGTGTACACACAGTGGTGGGACAGTTTGTGTACACACAGTGACAGGGCAGCCTGTGTACACACAGTGGTGGGACAGTCTGTGTACTCACAGTGGTGGGGCAGTCTGTGTACACACAGTGACCAGGCAGTCTGTGTACACACATTGGTGGGACAGTCTGTGTACACACAATGACGGGGCAGTCTGTGTACACACAGTGGTGAGGCAGTCTGTGTATACACATTGGTGGGACAGTCTGTGTACACACAGTGGTGGGGCAGTTTGTGTACATACAGTGATGAGGCAGTCTGTGTACACACATTGGTGGGACAGTCTGTGTACACACAGTGGTGGGGCAGTGTGTGTACACACAGTGGTGGGGCAGTCTGTGTATACACATTTGTGGGACAGTCTGTGTACACACAGTGGTGGGGCAGTTTGTGTACATACAGTCACCAGGCAGTCTGTGTACACACGGTGTTGAGGCAGTCTGTGTACAGACATTGGTGGGGCAGTCTGTGCACACACAGTGGTGGGGCAGTCTGTGTACTCACAGTGGTTGGGCAGTCTGTGTTCTCACAGTGGTGGGGCAGTCTGTGTACACACAGTGACGAGGCAGTCTGTGTACACACAGTGACAGGGCAGTCTGTGTACACACATTGGTGGGACAGTCTGTGTACACACAGTGGTGGGGCAGTCTATGTACACACAGTGGTGGGGCAGTCTGTGTACTCACAATGGTGGGGCAGTTTGTGTACACACAGTGGTGGGGCAGTCTGTATACTCACAGTGGTGGGGCAGTTTGTGTACACACAGTGACGGGTCAGTCTGTGTTCTCACAGTGGTGGGGCAGTCTGTGTACTGACTGTGGTGGGGCAGTCTGTGTACACACAGTGACAGGGCAGCCTGTGTACACACATTGGTGGGACAGTCTGTGTACACACAGTGATGAGGCAGTCTCTGTACACACAGTGATGAGGCAGTCTGTGTACACACAATGGTGGGGCAGTCTGTGTACACACAGTGATGAGGCAGTCTGTGTACACACAGTGACGGGGCAGTCTGTGTACACACAGTGATGCTGCAGTCTGTGTACACACAGTGGTGGGGCAGTCTGTATACACACAGTGGTGGGGCAGTCTGTGTACACACAGTGGTGGAGCAGTCTGTGTACACACAGTGGTGGGACAGTCTGTGTACTCACAGTGATGAGGCAGTCTGTGTACACACGGTGGTGGGGCAGTCTGTGTACACACAGTGATGGGGCAGTCTGTGTACACACAGTGACGGGGCAGTCTGTGTACACACAGTGACGGGGCAGTCTGTGTACTCACAGTGGTGGGGCAGTCTGTGTACACACAGTGGTGGGACAGTCTGTGTTCTCACAGTGATGAGGCAGTCTGTGTACACACAGTGGTGGGGCAGTCTGTGTACACACAGTGATGAGGCAGTCTGTGTACTCACAGTGGTGGGGCAGTCTGTGTACACACAGTGACAGGGCAGTCTGTGTACACACAGTGGTGGGGCAGTCTGTGTACACACAGTGGTGGGGCAGTCTGTGTACACACAGTGACAGGGCAGTGTGTGTACACACAGTGGTGGTGCAGTCTGTGTACACACAGTGACAGGGCAGTCTGTGTACTCACAGTGGTGGGGCAGTCTGTGTACACACAGTGGTGGGGCAGTCTGTGTACTCACAGTGGTGGGGCAGTCTGTGTACACACAGTGATAGGGCAGTCTGTGTACACACAGTGACGGGGCAGTCTCTGTACACACAGTGACAGGGCAGTCTGTGTTCTCACAGTGGTGGGGCAGTCTGTGTTCTCACAGTGGTGGGGCAATCTGTGTACACACAGTGACAAGGCAGTCTGTGTACACACAGTGACACTGTGACCTTTGTATCCTCCAGCTCGCAGCATGATGTTATTCTCCTGTATTCCGTTGCCTACTATTCGAGCTCAGCTGTCGAAGCAAATGGAAGGGGCCTCTTACGGTAAGTGTGGAGTCAACGGTTATAGAGGGTGGATGTGATTGTAAAGAGTGAATGGGATTATACAGAGTGAGTGTCCTTATTTGCAGAGACTGTTTGCTTCAATGACAGGTCTATCACGCTGTTGCTCATCACAGCCTGTCTGAAATCTTGAATTTCCTCTCAGGTTCCATCTTTGCCTGGCTCCAGTCAGCGATGGCTTTAACAGACGTGATTTCCACTGCTTTGTTCAACAGTCTGTACGCTGGCTCTCTCCAATCGGAGAGTAACTTCCTTCTTCTCTTGGCTGCAGCGATATGTTGGTCCAGCACTGTACCAGTTGTGTAAGTATCCCTCTCTGTGACAGAGCCCACCCTGTCTGCCCTCATTTCCCATTTTCCTCTGTTCTTTCAAACATCCTCCACTTCTCCACCCACGTTCTCGATGTTGCATCCCTCGCTCTCTCTCTCTCTCTGTTGGAACATCATCTCACCCCTAGACAGGAGACAAAATGTCTGCAACACAAATTCCCAGCTCGGCGAACAGAACCACAACATCTCACCCCTTTCCCACACTTCCTTTTCCCAAACCACTCTTTCCCTCAGCTTTCATCTCCATGATGCATTAGATGTGAAGGTATCATGTTGGACTGGGGTGGACAAAGTTAAAAATCAACATGGTGTTGTGTGATTTTTGACAATGCATTAGAGACAGACTCTCACACAGAACCTCAAACTCACCCCCACTCTCACGCTCTCACTGACCCTCACACTCACACTCACTGACCCCCCCCCACCCCCACCCTCACTCTCAGTGACCACTCACCCTCACCTTCACTGACCCCCCCACCCCAACCTCATTCTCACTGACACCCTCAACCTCTCCCTCACTGACCCCTCACCCTCACCTTCACTGACCCCCACCTCACTCTCACTGACCCCCCCACCCTCACTCTCACTGACGCCCCACCCTCACCCTCACTGACCCCCACCCTCACTCTCACTGACCCCCCAGCCTCACTCTCACTGACCTCTCACCCTCACTCTCACTGAACCCTCATCCTCACCTTCACTGAGCCCCCACCCCCACCCTCACTCTCACTGACCCCCCCAGCTTCACTCTCACTGACCCCACACCCCCACCCTCACCTTCACTGACCCCCCATCCTCACTCTCACTGAACCCCCACCCTTACCTTCACTGACCCCCCACCCCCACCCTCACCCTCACTGACCCCCCACCCTCACTCTCACTGACCCTCCAACCCTCACCCTCACTGACCCCCACCCTCACTCTCAATGACTCCCCACCCTCACTCTCATTGACCCCCCACTCTCAGTTTCACTGACCGCCCACCCTCACCCTCACTGATCCCCCCACCCCCACCATGACCCTCAATGACCCCCCACCCCACCCTCACCCTCACTGACACCCCCACCCACAATCTCACTGACCATCCCCCACCCCCAATCTCACTCTCTCTGACCCCCACCCTCACCCTCACTGACACCCCACCCGCACCCTCACTGATCCCCATCCCCATCCTCATCTCACTGACCCCTACCCTCACTCTCACTGACCCCTACCCTCACCCTCACTGACCCCCCACCCCCGCCCTGACTCTCACTGACACCCACCCGCACCCTCACTGATCCCCACCCCATCCTCATCTCACTGACCACTACCCTCACTCTCACTGACCCCCCACCCTGACCCTCACTGACCCCCCACCCCCACACTCACTGACCCCCCACCCCCACCATCACTTTCACTGACCCCCCACTCCCACCCTCACTGATCCCCTAACGCTACCCTCACCCTCATTGACCCCCCACCCCCACTCTCACTGACACCACCCCCACCTTCACCCTCACTGGCCCCCACCTTCACTGACCCACACCACCCTCACTGATCCCCAATCCTCACCCTCATTGACCCCCCACCCCCACTCTCACTGACACCCCCCCACCCTCACCCTCACTGGCCCCCACTCTCACTGACCCACACCACCCTCACTGACCCCCAACTCTCGCCCTCACTGACTCCCCATCCTCACTCTCACTGACCCCACACCCTCATACTCACCCTCACTGACCTCCACTACCCTCACTGACCCCCACCCATACTCTCACTGACCCCCCACCCTCACTCTCATTGACCCCCCACTCTCAGTTTCACTGACCACCCACCCTCACCCTCACTGATCCCCCCACCCCCACCATGACCCTCAATGACCCCCCACCCCACCCTCACCCTCACTGACACCCCCACCCACACTCTCACTAACCATCCCCCACCCCCAACCTCACTCTCACTGACCCCCACCCTCACCGACTCCCCCACCCGCACCCT
This sequence comes from Chiloscyllium plagiosum, assembly GCF_037043375.1. Taxonomy (NCBI): domain Eukaryota; kingdom Metazoa; phylum Chordata; class Chondrichthyes; order Orectolobiformes; family Hemiscylliidae; genus Chiloscyllium; species Chiloscyllium plagiosum. The sequence goes on along the minus strand of NW_028270166.1, from coordinate 47,083,189 downwards.
CACTGATCCCCATTCCCATCCTCATCTCACTGACCCCTACCCTCACTCACTGACCCCCCACCCCACCCTCACCCTCACTGACCCCCCACCCCCGCCCTGACTCTCACTGACACCCACCCGCACCCACACTTACCCCCATCCCCAGCCTCATCTCACTGACCCCTACCCTCACTCTCACTGACCCCCCACCCTGACCCTCACTGACCCCCCACCCCCACACTCACTGACCCCCCACCCCCACCATCACTTTCACTGACCCCCCCCACCCGCACCCTCACTGATCCCCCAACGCTACCCTCACCCTCATTGACCCCCACCCCCACTCTCACTGACACCCCCCTCCACCTTCACCTTTACTGGCCCCCACCTTCACTGACCCACACCACCCTCACTGATCCCCAACCCTCACCCTCATTGACCCCCCACCCCCACTCTCACTGACACCCCCCCACCCTCACCCTCACTGGCCCCCACCCTCACTGACCCAGACCACCCTCACTGACCCCCAACCCTCGCCCTCACTGACCCCCCATCCTCACTCTCACTGACCCCACACCCTCATACTACCCTCACTGACCCCCACCACCCTCACTGACCCCCCCACCCTCACCCTCACTGACCCCCACCCTCACTGACCCCCAACCACACTCTCACTGACCCCCACCCTCACTGACCCCCAACCTTCACACTCACTGATCCTCACCCTCACCCTCACTGACCCCCACCCTCATACTCACTGACACCCCACCCTCGCACTCACAGATGCTCACCCTCACTGACCCCCACCCTCACACTCACTGACCCCCACCCTCACTGATCCTCACCCTCACTGGCCCCCACTCCCACCTTCACTGACTCTCCACCCTCACCCTCACTGACCCCCACCCTCACACTCATTGACCCCCACCCTCACACTCACAGGTCCTCACCCTCACCCTCACTGACCCCCACTCCCATTCTCACTGACCCTCACTCCCATCCTCACTGCCTCTCCACCCTCACCCTCACTGACCCCCACCCTCACCCTCACTGACACCCCCACCCTCACTCCCACTGAACCCCACCCCCACCCCCACCCCCACACTCACTGACCCCCACCATCACTTTCACTGACACCCCCACCCTCACCCTCACTGACCATCATCCCCACTCTCACTGACACCCACCACCCTCACCCTCACTGGCCCCCACCCTCACTGACCCACACCACCCTCACTGACCCCACACCCTCATACTCACCCTCACTGACCTCCACTACCCTCACTGACCCCCACCCATACTCTCACTGACCCCCCACGCTCACCCTCACTGACCCCCACCTTCATACTACCCTCACTGACCCTCACCACCCTCACTGGCCCCCCACCCACACTCTGACTGACCCCTCACCTCACTGACCCCCCCACCTCACCCTCACCGACCCCCACCCCCACTCTCACTGACCCCCACCCTCACCGATCCCCGCTCCCACCCTCACTGACTCCACCCTCACCCTCACTGACCCCCACCCTCACACTCACTGACCCCCACTCCCACCCTCACTAACTCTCCAACCTCACCCTCACTGACCCCCACCCTCACATTCACTGACTCTCCACCCTCACCCTCACTGACCCCCACCCTCACACTCACCCTTAAATTCCATCTAGACCATCATCCAGTGACTCCACCTCATGCAATCAGACCTCGCAGTGACAGTCCGTTGTCCAATCACATCGCCCATTGATGAACCCCCCCCCCTGAGGTTAGTAGCTGTTGATGGGGGTGTGGGGAGCAGGGCAGGGCATGGAGAAACATGGCGCCATCGGGTAATCGCAGCATCTTTAACCAGGACAGAGAACCCAGATGACTAGCTGTGGTTCAGAGAAGGGGCCAGTGGTGCTGGAGAGAGAAGGGCAGCAAGCAGAAGCTTATCTTGACAGAGTGGAATTGAATTGGGGCGAGCAGCGAGGATGTTGGTCAGGAACATTTCACAATCCCCATAGAAACCTGAAACGAGATTCAAACTTCCAGTTAATAGCTGAAAGAATTACACATCAAAATTTCACAATGTAAGATGCTCACTGTAACAGATTACTACATAAGACTACTAACTAAACGCTACCTTTATAGAGAACTTGCATTCTTAGCCACCAGCAGAATACCATCTCCTCACATGGTGAATCACAACAACCTTTTGACCTCTAGCTGCTCTCTCCTCTCCCCTGACTAAACGATAAAAGCTCTGCCTGCATCATCCAATGGTCAGGTCTCAATGTCCTTTTCTCACACATCCTGTGGCCGAATCATTCCAATGGCTGCCTGAGAGGGAACTGGGTCCTGTCTGAGTCTCAGAAATGATTTAGAGGAGATTTTAAAAACATTAAAGGAACATATAATATGAAACATCCATGAAATATCAGGCTGTAGTTGCAAGGACTATCATTGACCTCATCTCCTCTGGAGACCTCCCCTCCACAGTTTCCCACCTTATAGTCCCTCAATCCCTCCACAGTTTCCCACCTTATAGTCCCTCAATCCCTCCACAGTTTCCCACCTTATAGTCCCTCAATCCCTCCACAGTTTCCCACCTTATAGTCCCTCAATCCCTCCACAGTTTCCCACCTCATAGTCCCTCACTCCCTCCACATCTTCCCACCTCATAGTCCCTCAATCCCGATACAACTTGCTTCTACCTCCTTCCCAAAGCAAAAATTCCCAGGCAAGACCCATCCTTTCAGCCTGTTTTGATGTGATATTGAGTTGATTTATTGTAGTCACATGTACCTAAACACAGTGAAAAGTTTTGTTTTGCGAGCAGTACGGGCAGCTCATAGCAAACAAGGACATACAGATCATTGGGTGCTCAGACAGAGCGAGACATACAGAGTTACAGCTGCACAAGGGGTGGACATTATTTGAAGTTAGAGAGTCCATTCAGATGGTCTAATAACAGCAGGGAAGAAGCTGTTCTTTAACCTGTTGGTACGTGTGTTAAAGCTCCTGCCTGACTCCCCACTCACCTTATTTCTTCCTATCTTGACTCCATTTTCTCCCCCTTTGTTTAATCTCTTCCCACTTACATTCACCATTCTTCTGATGCTTTATATCAGTTCCATAATAATTATGGGATTGACACCAGACAATGGGAAGAGAGGGGTCAGTGGGGCTAGTTTACATTGCTCTGGTACAGCACATGGATGAAATGGCCGCTTTCTGTATCTATTTTTGTTCTAGGGTTTACAGCTGGAGAGAGAAAAGGGGAACTTATAGCTCAATTGCTGGCACAGACTCAGCACAGCGACTGGTCGTAGAGGAACTGTACTACAGTGATGACAGCTGTATGTTGTCTCTTTCGGAATGACAAGTCACAGCTGGGATGTGGAAATCCAATCGACTAAAAAGAGACTAAGAGGTTAAAGTTCAAGGGAATTACATTGGGACATGCCCAGTAGGAACTTTCATTTCTGAATCTCAAATTGAAAATGATTGGAGCCTTGAAATGGGAGTTTTGTGTAGCTCTCAAACACGCTGGGGCCTTTTGGGAATGATAGTCTGGTGGTAATGTTACTGGATCTAGTCCAGGGAAAGGAAATATTGAGCATTTAAATCCAGCTTTAAAAATGTCCCTGAGGTTATCAGGTGGTCAAGAAATCGCCAACTGATTCACTAGTTACTTGTGGGAGGGAAAGCTACCATCCTTGGCCAGTTTGAGTGTTAATGTGGCTCCAGTCCCAAATCAAGATGAAAGGATCCCACAAACCCTTTTTTTAAAATGAGATCTCACAAACCCTTCGGTTTATAAAATAATTCAAAGCAGCTGAAGGACAATGAGGGCCAATGATTCCCACATCCTGCGATTGAATGGAAGATCAGCTGAAGTGAATGATAATTATCTGTTCATTTATTGTCAGATATTGCACCTTAAAAACAATATTGATCTACCTCACAGTGGGAACTTTCTGTTTGCTTAATGACCCTGATTTGTTCATACAGCACAGAAATGTTTCAGGATTCTGTAATAGTGCACACCACTGAGTTATTTTTCCCTCACTGGTCAGAATCTGTCATCCTGCTTACGTTATAAACTGTCCAACTCTGGGCAACTGCCCAACACCACATCCTTATTGAAAACAGAAGCTCTGACTTATTCGTCCTGCTATCATCCAGTAAATGCACAATTTACCATCAGAGCAATATAAACCCACCCAGGTCAAGACAAGAGATTGGCACTGAGTGAATAAGCTGCTCATAAGTGCCCGTCTAACCTCTTTCACAGTTGGAACAGCGAGAGGGCAAAGACTGAGCAATTCCCTGGGGAACGTCAGCATGACTTTGCTAAAAGGGAGGTTGTATTTAACCAATTTATTGTGGCTCTTTGAAGAAATAATGCACTGTGGATAAGGGGGAGCTTGACAATATACAACACTTGGATTGCCAGTGGGGTTTTGATAGAGTGCCATTTCAAGGATTGTTGTGAAATAAAATAAAGTCTGATTGATGTAGGAGGTAACCTACACCATGGATAGAAGATTGGCTTGCCAACAGGAAGTGGAGGTAGTTCTTCTATAAGGCGATGATTGCGTCCTTGTGCAACCCTGCATTATGGACAAATTGCTCTTTAAAAATAGCACTTAAAGTGTTGTATTACGTTACAGCCAACACAGGTTTTAAAACGTAGCACTTTAGAAACCATGCCCCCAATTTGTCAATCGCGTTACAGCGAGTTCAGGTGAATGAAACGCACGTTATAGCAGAACGATCTGCAGTAATAAATAGCACTTTGTTTAGCAGGATGTGACAAGTGAAGTCCATTATGAATGAAGTTTTGTTGGACCAAAGCTAGACTAGTGTCATTTACATGTTTAGCATAACTGCCTGATGTTTGCACTCTATGTCTATGTTGAATTATCCCAAATGCTTTATTAATGGCTTAGTTAACTTGTCCAAAGTTTGTGCGAAGATTTGTAGCTCGGGTGCTCGTTGTTGTGGTTCTGTTCGCCGAGCTGGAAGTTTTTGTCGCAAACGTTTCGTCCCCTGGCTAGGCGACATCATCAGTGCTTGGGAGCCTCCTGTGAAGCGCTTCTTTGATGTTTCCTCCGGTGTTTATAGTGGTCTGCGTGTCACACGCAGACAACAAGCAACATGAATTCGACTGGGACAACACTACTGTCATAGGGCAAGCCAGACAGAGAACAGCCAGGGAATTCCTAGAGGCATGGCATTCATCCACAAACTCCATCAACAAACACATCGACCTGGACCCAATATACCAACCACTACAGCGGACAGCTGAAACTGACAACCGGAAGCGGCAGGGACAGACCACTATAAACACCGGAGGAAACATCAAAGAAGCTCCCAAGCACTGATGATGTCGCCTAGCCAGGGGACGAAACGTTTACAACAAAAACTTCCAGCTCGGCGAACAGAACCATAGTTAACTTGTACCTTTACTTGCAAAAAAAAGTTTGCAAACATTCTCTGACGTCTCTTTTCTTTCAACTCATTTAAAACTGATTGTCTGTCCTCATTCTTCCTGCTAAAGGACATGCCTTACAACATTGAATTCCATCGACTATGTCTCTGTCCGTTTCACCAGTCCATGTCCATCCCTAACTCCTCACCATTTATTAGACTTGCGGATTGTGTCATCTGCAAATTTCAAAACTGTACCTGAGATCCCCAAGCTGTAGACATCAGTTTGCATCATAAACTGTCCTCAGCAGTGTCCCTGTCCTCACCAGTGCTACTGTCCTCACCAGAGCTATCATCACCAGTGCTGCTGTCATTGTCAGTGCTGCTATCATTGCCAGTACGGTGTCCCAGCCAGTGCTGCTATCATTGCCAGTCCAGTGCCCCAGCCAGTGCTGCTATCATTGCCAATGCGGTGCCCCAGTCAGTGCTGATGTCATTGCCCAGTGTGGTGTCCCAGCTTGTGCTGCTGTCATTGCCAGTGCAGTGTCCCAGCCAGTGCTGCTATCATTGCCAGTGCTGCTATCATTGCCAGTGCGGTATCCCAGCCAGTGCTGCTATCATTGCCAGTGCTGCTATCATTGCCAGTGCGGTATCCCAGCCAGTGCTGCTATCATTGCCAGTGCTGCTATCATTGCCAGTGCGGTATCCCAGCGAGTGCTGCTATCATTGCCAGTGCCGCTGTCATTGCCAGTGCGGTGCCCCAGCCAGTGCTGCTGTCATTGCCAGCGCTGGTGTCCCAGCCAGTGCAGCTGTCATTGTCAGTGCGTTGTCCCAGCCAGTGCTGCTGTCATTGCCAGTGCGTTGTCCCAGCCAGTGCTGCTGTCATTGCCAGTGCCACTGTCATTGCCAGTGCGGTGTCCCAGCCAGTGCTGCTATCATTGCCCGTGCGGTGCCCCAGCCAGTGCTGCTGTCATTGCCAGCGCAGGTGTCCCAGCCAGTGCTGCTGTCATTGCCAGTGCTGTTGCCCCAGCCAGTGCTGCTGACATTGCCAGTGCAATGCACGATTTTGGGCATCTGAGCAGCCCTGTCTGATCTCTTCACGGGTGTCTATGGATCAAGAATAATATTAAAGCATTGACAGTGTTACACAGAGCTGTCTGGATTTTACCTGCCCAGTCGTTAAGGACCATACGTCAGGCAACAAGAACATGATACACTGATGATTTTTAAAAATGAGTAATTAATAAATATGACCATTAAAAAATGCCAAGTAGCAGAGCTAACCATTAAAATCTTTCTTGACTTCTGTATTGTTAGGTTGAAAATATCTAATGGTCTGGTCAAAATGATGACAAGAAGGCATGTGTATTTGACATAAAGCAAATTTTTTAGGTTAATCTACTTATACAAGTGAATCTATTATCTGAAACCTCATAATATACATAGTTCGGTGGTCTGAGTTGGCACAGTTGTTAGCACTGAGTGTTTAATGACAGTGGGCCTCACTGCCCTGTCCCCGGCAGGGACCCCACTGTAATTGCTGGTCTGGGAACTCAAGCTTCCTGGCACCATACACGATCCTGCTCCAAGGTCAAGCCTGATGAGTGGGACAGAGTCCCTGATATCAATACTGTTCTGGTTACATGCTACACCACCATTTCGTTGTACTTTTAGTACATTTGCAGATATTCCATAGTGCTGACAATAAGGTGAAAATATCATCCTGGTGGCCCTGGGTCGATTACATTAAAGAATACTTCCCATTGACCATCAAGGTTATGCAGTTACCCAACAGCCAAAAGAAGTTGTTTCTACACCAGGCCAGTAATTTTCCACTTGTCTCCAATTGCCCATTGTCATGTCCAATTAACTCTGAGTGATTCACGCTCAACGGTCAGATGTGGAGACATCCTTTTTTAATGAGCTTAACAGTACATCTTCTCAGACAAAGCAAAGCTAAAGAGGGATATACAGACCCGATGCCAGCTCTTGGTCATGAGGGTAGGGGATGACCTTGGCAGTTGGTTTGAGCGAGCACTGACCCCGGTGTTCACTTCTGATAATACACACTCCAAGCTGGCCTTGTCAGAATGCATACACCAACAGGGTTCAGAGAGAGCTCACTTTTCAGACAGGGCTTCCCTCCTTTCCTGGTCCAAAGTATGGAGGTTGGGAAGAGCCAGGAGAAGGGACATGCACGCGTGCACACACACACACCCACACCCCAACACACACACCCACACACACTCCAACACACACACACCCCAACACACACACCCACACATACACACACACCCCAACATACACCCACACCCCAACACACACACCCACACACACTCCAACACACACACACCCACACACACACCCACACATACACCCACACCCCAACACACACACCCACACACACTCCAACACACACCCACACACCCACACCCCCACACACACACCCCAACATACACCCACACCCCAACACACACACCCACACACACTCCAACACACACCCACACACACACCCACACACACCCCAACACACACCCACACACCCACACCCCACACACACACCCACACATACACCCACACCCCAACACACACACCCACACCCCACACATTCACACCCCCACACACACACACCCACACACACACACAACACATATCCACACACACACACCCCAACACACACACCCACACACATACACACATACCCACACACACATACGCGTGCACACATACATACACACACAGGCACACGCATACGCGTGCACACACTCACAAACACACGCGCGTGCACACACACGCGTACGTGCGCACACACATACACACTCACACTTACATCCGCACGCACAACCCACACACACATCCCCACACACACACACCCCACACACAACACACACATCCACATGCACACACCCCAACACACACACCCACACACACATACGTGCACACACACATACACATAGGCACACGCATACACGTGCACACACACACAAACACACGCGCGTGCACACACACACTTACGTGCGCACACACATACACACACACTCACATCCGCATGCACACGCGCACACACATACACACACGTATACACATACGCGCACACACGTACACACGCGTACACACATGCACCCACACACATATGCGCACACATACATACACATATGCACGTGCACACACACACGCACAAACATTGACTAACTCACTTAGATGAACTTTCACACTTTCAGCAGGGACTCCAGCAATCAGCAGCATGGTACAGAGAGCGGGAATATCCCGGTACAGAGAGTGGGAGTGGCCCAAACTCCGGGGGTCTCTCCAATACCTTGACTGCAGTTCTTTGTGGCCTCTACCATGCATTTCGATAAAGGTCTCATGTTGAACCCATTACTACGTCATTACACTGTAAAAATAGTGACAGAAGTGAAACTTCGGTGAGTGTTGCAGAGCCACGGGCACATACAGGGCTGCGAGGGGCCACTGTTAAAACATGAGCAGGAAAAGGTGACTGCAAATCCCCCCCCCCAACCCGCTCCTGTTGAAATGTTGGGGGATATGAAGCAAAACTGTAATTCCTTCCAATCACCACGACAGCATTATGAGGAGCGACAAACCTGATGGGCGAAGTAGAACGGTTACAAGTCTTTACGTTTTTATCGCTATTGGGAAGAGAGTTTCGAAACGCCTTTCACCTAAACCTCTCTGAAGAACTAAAAATACACACAGCACAAGTTTTAAAAGCTTTGAAGACACACATTGAAACCAAAGTGACCATTACATAGGAATAAGACTAAATATTTGGAACCAAGGTGAAAGACAGTCCATTGATCAATATGTTGTAACTGAGCTCATAGAAACCTGTGGAAGTTTGCAGCTAAAAGATGAGCTCATTGCAGATAACATTACCTTAAGTATAAAGGGGTCCTATTGTGACAGCACAGCTTCAGAGGGAAGAGAATTGCACTGTCACAGAAGTCAGGAGCTTGTATATCAACAAGTGAGTCTGCCCACATCATAAAGAAACAGCTCAGGCCTCCCCTCAATGTTGAAAAGCAGCCTGGACTTCTCAAGTACAACACTCTGCAAAAACATAACCAGTGTCAGTTGAAAGGCCCAGGTTAAAAGACGAGGGCTGCTTGAAAGTGGAGTCGCAGGTAGATAGGATAGTGAAGAAGGCGTTTGGTATGCTTTCCTTTATTGGTCAGAGTACTGAGTACAGGAGTTGAGAGGTCATGTTGCGGCTGTACAGGGCATTGGTTAGGCCACTGTAGGAATATTCGGTGCAATTCTGGTCTCCTTCCTATCGGAAAGATGTTGTAAAACTTGAAAGGGTTCAGAAAATATTTACAAGGATGTTGCCAGGGTTGGAGGGTTCGAGCTATAGGGAGAGGCTGAACAGGCTGGGGCTGTTTTCCCTGGAGTATTGGAGGCTGAGGGGTGACCTTATAGAGGTTTATAAAATCAAGAGGGACATGGATAGGGTGGGGAGGGGTGAGGGAGTCTAGAACTAGAGGGCATTGGTTTAGGGTGAGATGAGAAAGATTTAAAAGGGACCTAAGGGGCAACTTTTTCATGCAGAGGGTGGTGCGTGTATGCAATTAGCTGTCAGAGGAAGTGGTGGAGGCTGGTACAATTACAGCATTTAAAATGCAACTGGATGGGTATATGAATGGGAAGGGTTTAGAGGAATATGGATCAAATGCTGTCAAATGGGAGTAGATTAGTTTAGGATAACTGGTCGGCATGGATGAGTTGGACCGAAGGTTCTGTTTCCGTGCTGTACGTCTCTATGACTCTATAAGTCTATAAATGTTGCTGCTGACCTGAATGTATAACACAGCTGTGTGTTCAACTCAAGCTCTTTATTGAAGTGAAGCTAAGATGTCAATGTAGAGATTACATGACTAAGGACATTTGTACACAATTGCATTTCAATCCAAACATCCCCATCTTGTACAAAAATCTTTGTATGTATTATTTGTAAATATGAGTGACTCAAGCTATGACCTAAACAAGCAACAGACCTCAGTCTTTAACAATGGTTTGCTGTTTCTTGCTCATTTCACTTTTGTTCATGAATTTGCACACGTGGTTTACAAGATCTTTAAAGTGTTTCTAATGGTGTATAACAGCTGGTGTCTTTTTCTCCAATATCTGCTGGAATGTTGCTCTCTGGGTCAGTTCCAACATCTCCTCAGCTGACTGCTAATTCCTCGGATGCTGCCTGACCTGCTGTGCTATTCCAGCACCACTCTAATCTTGACTGTTAATTTATGCCATTGCATTACCTGCAAGTCGGAGCCTCTTTCTTTGTTTGTCTGTTCATCAAACGATACGGCCTGAGAAACCCTGTCAATTTCCTCTGGAGCATGACGGGTTCTGAGCTTGAGTATGCTACTTGCTTCTGCTGAGATGAGGGGCTTAGCTTTGTGTCCACTCTCTGGGATTCCAGGTCTGCGGTCTTGCTGTAGCATTGGGCTCTCTGACTTGCTTATGCCCTCAGGGTGAGCATCGCTCCATCTCAGAGCCGCAATATTAACTTTGTGGATTACATCTTCGGATCATTATCTGGGTGTACCGTTACTCGGGTCTGTGAAGCTCATTATGTTCCAAGACTCAGCAGTGTCTATCTGCTTTTCATATTCACTTGTTGCTCTTATTCTGTTGTCTTTTTCACAAAACTAACCATTTTTTTGCCTTTATGTTTAGCATGGTCTCCTTGCTGTATGTGTACATTGAGTCATCCCCGTAAATCTTTTACTGAACCGTTTCAAGTTTCACAACATCTTTCTGATAGGAAGGAGACCAGAATTGCACACAATATTCTATCAGTGGCCTAACCAATGTCCTGTACAGCGGCAACATGACCTTCCAACCCCTGTACTCAATACTCTGACCAATAAAGGAAAGCATACCAAACGCCTTCTTCACTATCCTATCTACCTGTGACTGCACTTTCAATGAGCTATGAACCTGCACTCCAAGGTCTCTTTGTTCAGTAACAGTCCCTAGCACCTTACTATTAAGTGTATAAATCCTGTCCTGATTTGCCTTTCCAAAATGCAACGCCTCACATTTATTGAAATTAAACTCCATTTGCCATTTCTCGGCCCATTGATCCAAATTCTGTTGTACTCTGAGGTAACCTTCTTCACTGTCTACTACACCTCCAATTTTGGTGTAATCTGCAAACTTAATAACCATATCTCCTATATTCACATCCGAAACATTTATATAAATGACAAAAAACAGTGGACCCAGCACCGATCCTTGTGACACACCATTGGTTACCAGTCTGAAAAGCAACCCTCCACCACCACCCTCTGTCATCTACCTTCAAGCCAATTCTATTTCCAAGTAGCTAGTCATGGAGTCATAGAGATGTACAGCACAGAAACAGACCCTTTGGTCCAACTAATCATGCTGACCAGATATCCTGAAATAACCTAGTCCCAATTGCCAGCACCCGGCCCATATCCCTCCAAACACTTCCTATTCATGTACCCATCCAGATGCCTTGTAAATTGTGTAATTGTACCAACCTCCACCATTTCCTCTGACAGGATCCAGTATTCCATGTGATCTAACCTTGCTAACCAGTCTACTATGAGGAATCTTGTTGAATGCCTTACTAACGTCCATATAGATCACGTCCACCGCTCTGCCCTCATCAATCAAAAAACTCTTAAAAAAACTCAATCAATTTAGTAAGACATGATTTCCCATGCACAAAGCCTTGTTGACTATCCCTAGTCAGTCCTTGCTGTTCCAAATATATGTCCTATCCCTCAGGATTCCCTCCAACAATTTGCCCAATACTGATGTCAGGCTCACCATCCTGTAGTTCCCTGGCTTTTCCTTACCACCTTTCTTAAACAGTGGTGCCTTAGCAAGCCTCCAGTCTTTCAGCACCTCACCTCGATGATACAAATATCTCAGCAAGGGGCCCACCAATTACTTCCCTAGCTTCCCACAGAGTTCTAGGGGACATGTGGATGTATCCACCATAATGCATTTTGAGCATCCAGCACCTCCTCCTCTGTAATATGGACATTTTTCGAGATGTCACCATCTACTTCCCCACATTCTATGTCTTTCACGTCCTTCTCCACATAAACACTGATGCAAAATACTCATTAAGTATTTGAAAACAAGGATAAGAGTTTCAAAATCAAAATTTTACTTGGCCTGGAGCCAATGTAGTTCAGAGAGCACAGGGGTGATAGGGAAATGGGACCAGCTACAGACAGCAGACTACTGAATGATGCCACGTTTAAGGTGAGTGAAACGTGGGATTTTGGCCTGGCGTGTGTGGAACAGTCGAGTCTAAAGGAAATAAACATATGAATGAGGGGGTTTCAGCAGCTAATAACCACGTGTGAGACTGAACAACGTCATGGAGGAAAAACAGGCAATCTCAGAGATGGAAGAAACAGGAGGACACAAGCTCATCCCAGTGTACTGGGCCCTCCAACCACTGGTGGTGATAGTGAGGGATGGAAGCTGGAGTCGTCTAATAGACACTCACTGGAAAAAGGGATGTCAGTGGCATAAGGAGGGCTGATGGGAAGAGGGGACAGACAGGCAAAGGATTCCTCAGCCCAATGTAATCCACAGACTTCATTTCATGTACACACTTTCTGGTTTAATCTTAACTTCCCTTCATCTTAGTAATGATCTGATGCTAGCAGAAAAAAGAATCCTTGCTTCATGATCTTTAGGCCATCCATGTATTCAAAATTCATCAGGATTTAATTTGTGAAATTGAAGTTGGGAACAAATTGTCTTAACTTCCATGTTGCTAGGGAGAAGAATGGAGTCAGTCACCAGGGAACAAAGTTGGAGCAAGGACTGAAAACAATAACTTCAGTTTGCCCAAGGTTTAATTTGAGGAAATGTCTGTTCATCAAATGCAGCCTGTGTCTGACTGGCATCGCTCAGGAACAGCTACTTTCATTCTCTCTCAGAAAGCCTGAGAGGAACATTGAGTGAGCCATTGCTGAACAGTGGAGGCACTTCTACCTGGACTTGGACATTCTGAGGGGTGTCCCGTCTGAGTGACACTCCTGGTTTTGACATTCTGAGGGGTGTCCAGCCTGAGTGACACTCCTGGTTTTGACATTCTGAGGGGTGTCCAGTCTGAGTGACACTCCTGATTTTGACATTCTGAGGGGTGTCCAGTCTGAGTGACACTCCTGATTTTGACATTCTGAGGAGTGTCCAGTCTGAGTGACACTCCTGGTTTTGACATTCTGAGGAGTGTCCAGTCTGAGTGACACTCCTGGTTTTGACATTCTGAGGAGTGTCCAGTCTGAGTGACACTCCTGGTTTTGACATTCTGAGGGGTGTCCAGTCTGAGTGACACTCCTGGTTTTGACTTTCTGAGGGGGTGTCCAGTCTGAGTGACACTCCTGGTTTTGACTTTCTGAGGGGGTGTCCAGTCTGAGTGACACTCCTGGTTTTGACTTTCTGAGGGGGTGTCCAGTCTGAGTGACACTCCTGGATTTTGACATTCTGAGGAGTGTCCAGTCTGAGTGACACTCCTGGTTTTGACATTCTGAGGGGTGTCCAGTCTGAGTGACACTCCTGATTTTGACATTCTGAGGGGTGTCCAGTCTGAGTGACACTCCTGGATTTTGACATTCTGAGGAGTGTCCAGTCTGAGTGACACTCCTGGTTTTGACATTCTGAGGGGTGTCCAGTCTGAGTGGCACTCCTGGTTTTGACTTTCTGAGGGGGTGTCCAGTCTGAGTGACACTCCTGGTTTTGACATTCTGAGAGGTGTCCAGTCTGAGTGACACTTCCTGGCTTGAGAAAAGTATAAGTGCTGTCCAGAGCTTTTTTGAATTGGTCCACCTCAGCAAGGTCTTAGGGAGACAGCATGGCTCCTATGCTGTGGGCGGCACGGTGGCACAGTGGTTAGCACTGCTGCCTCACAGCGCCGGAGACCCGGGTTCAATTCCCGACTCAGGCGACTGACTGTGTGAAGTTTGCACGTTCTCCCCGTGTCTGTGTGGGTTTCCTCCGGGTGCTCCGGTTTCCTCCCACAGTCTAAAGATGTGCAGGTCAGGTGAATTGGCAATGCTAAATTGCCCGTAGTGTTAGGTAAGGGGTAAATGTAGGGGTATGGGTGGGTTGCGCTTCGGTGGGTCGGTGTGGACTTGTTGGGCCGAAGGGCCTGTTTCCACACTGTAATGTAATGTAAAAATGTAAAAAAAAAATGTAATGTAATCTGGAGCACTCTCATGGTCCTGCATCTTTCTCAGTGGCCTCAGTATATACAGGACTGGTTTTTCAAACAGGACTTCGTCAGGACCTGGTACATGATACCTGTCTTGAGTCATCAGGGGACGTACAAACACATCCCCTATCACTGGAGCTCCATTACTTTGAGTTGTATGAGCTCTACCCTTCTATCCCCTGCTAAAGAATGCGGAGATCTATATCTTAACTGGGTACTGCCTGAGAATGTGTGGCCTGCCTACAGAGATCCCATCCCAAGGAAAGAGCTTTGTCTCCCTCAGCCTGTAGTTTCCAGCTACATTTCTACATGACTTCCATAGATTACCTGGGCTGGCTCACTGACTCTCCCAGACCCAGAGCCGTCCCTTTAACCTTATTGGATTGAGGCCAGGCCCTTGACCACACTCTCAGGAGCCTTGAGTGTGTTCTCCAAATGTGAAGGCTGTGTTTTTCTGGCTGAGGAGAGCAACGTTTGGCACACACCTTACTGATAGTGTGAGACAACCAAAGGTATCCCAGTGGAAAAGCAGCCTGTCCTTGTGAAGATGTTGCACTTTAGACAATCACACCAGCAGTGAAATGAGACTACGTTAAACATGAGAACAGTACAATGAATCTTTATTCAGCTGAGTGCCAAGGGTATCCATTGGTTAATGTGCCACTGAGGTTTCTTTTTGCCCTTTGCCTCCCACTACATCCAGGTGTTAACCAGACATGCCCAGCTAGGGGGAGGGAGCCTGCCGAAGACTTTGGAGGGTACCCTCTGGGGGTTCAGAGTCCCTGCACTGCACCTTCCTGAGCCTGGCCTCCAATAGAGTGTCTGCAGCTAAAGCTTGTCTGACTGTCACTCCTGCTCCCTCCTATGCTGCTATTGGCTGCACAGAGCAACAGAAGAGTCCAGGGAGAATTAGCTTGTGAGGGAGCACAAAACTTTCTGTAGAGGAGTGTGGGAGAATAGCTGCACCTCTGGTAGAAGCAGTCAGTGATGTTTCTTACTGGCTTCTGCCTTCTCCTTTGCTATCGGACTGGTCTCTGTCCCCACCAGCAGCCCTTGTGCCTGTTCGTGATCGGAGGTGATGATGGATATCTCCAGTGGTCTAGAACCTTCCTCACTTACCACTCCCTCCTCCCCCTCCCATGCTTCCTACTCCCCTGCCATGGCCACCACCCCCCCAAAGCACACACATACACAAACATACACACGAACACCCACGCGTGGACCCACACGCACGCACACATACACACACACAGTGAGACATACACAGAGAGATGCACACACACACACATATACAAACAAACATACACACAGAGTGAGGTGCACACACAGAGTGAGGCGCACACACACACACAGAGTCGCACACACACAGACACACACACAAACCAACACACACACACACACACTCACACACACTCGCACACCTTTTTGTACTGCAGTGAGACAAAGTCATAGAGTCAGTGTGTTATACAGTATAGAAAGAGGGATTTTGGCCCATCATGCCAATTCCAGATACCTACCTACCATTTTAGACATTCCTGAAGAAGGGCTCATGCCCGAAACGTCGATTCTCCTGCTCCTTGGATGCTGCCTGACCTGCTGCGCTTTTCCAGCAACACATTTTCAGCTCTGATCTCCAGCATCTGCAGTCCTCACTTTCTCCTACCATTTTAGACAGTTCCAGCATAACCTCCTTGCTCTTGTATTCAATGGCTTGATTAATCAAGGCAGATATCCCCGATGCCTCATTAAACACCATCCCCCCAATCTTGCTGCCTTCAGTGATCAGTGGACATGAACACCAAGGTCTCTCTGATCCCTGCTGCTGCAGAGAGTCTTATCATTTAACCTTGCTTTGGTATTTCTCTCAAAATCACTATACACTTATCAGAATTAAATTCCATTTGCCATTGTTCTAGCCCTATTTGCCAATCCTGTTTATACCATCCTGTAGTCTAATGCTTTCCTCCTCTCTATTTACTACAACACCAATGTTCATATCATCCGTGACCTTACTGATTACACTTTGGATGTCCGTGACTAACTTATTAATGGACACAACAAGGGAGCTAACACCAGTACATCACTGGACACAGTCACAAGAACACTCTTTGACCATCACCCTCTGCTTCCTGTCACTAAGCCTATTTTGGGTTCACGTTGCCAAATTACCGTGAACACCACGGGCTCTTACCCCCTTGGCACAGTCTGCCATCTGAGGCCTTGTCAAAAATCTTACTGAAGTCCATGTAGACTACATGGACCCACATGACAACCCTCATCCACACATCTAGTGTCCTCCTTGAAAGCTCACCTAATCTAAAGACCTAAAGCCCTTCATCAGGAATTGCCCAAAATGTCGATTTTCCTCGGATGCTGCCTGACCTGCTGTGCTTTTCCAGCACCACTCTAATCTTGACTCTGATCTCCAGCATTTGCAATCCTAACTTTCGCCTAATCTGTAGTCAGATATGATTTGCCTGACAAAGCCCTATAGACTGCCTTTGACTAATTCTTGCCTCTCAAAGACAAGATTCATTCTGCTCCATACAATTTTTTTCCCAAGTTTCCCTACCATCTATACTTTATTGTATTCATGTAGGGGATGAGGGCATCGCTGGTAGGCCAGCATTTATTACCCATCCCTAATTGCCCAGAGGGCAGTTAAGAGTCACAACTAGGCCAGACCAGGTAAGGATGTCAGTTTTCTTCCCTGAAAGACATCTGTACGCAGCTGAGTTTTTCTGACAATTGACAATGGTTTCATGGTCATCATTAGACTCATAATTCCAATTTATTATTGAATTCAAATTTCACCATGGCGGATGGTGGAATTTGAGTCTGGGTCCCCAGGACATTATTTGGGGTCTCTGGATTAACACTCCAAGGATCACCTCCCCTTAACTCACTGATATTTCTCGTTTCTTTGTTTGATCCTACTACCCTTCTTGAATCGTGGGACCACAGTTAGCTGTTCTCCAGGCCCCAGCTACACACTCCTGTGGCCAGAGAGGATTTGAAAATTCTCCTGTGGCCAGAGAGGATTTGAAAATTAATGTTTTGATACCTGCAATCTCTTCCCTTGGCCCCCCCCCCCCCCCCCCCCCCACAGCAGCCTTGGCTATGTCTCATCTCAATCTGGGGTTTATACAATTTTAAACCTGTTAAAACTGCTAATACCTCCACTGAGGGCCTGCTTCTGTACTTTCTGTACTGTCTCATTCTAATTTGTTCATGTGTATCACAGATGCACTCCCTGATTTCTGCACCTTCTCTATTGTGAATACAGATGTAAAACCTCAGATATATCTTTAGGTTCCACCCACATATTGCCACTTGGGTCCCTAACGGGCCCCACTCTCGTTGCCCTTAATATGCTTATAAAGTACCTTTGTACTTTTCTTCATTTTACCTGGCAGTGTTTTTTCATGTCCCCCTCTACACTTTCCTAATTCCTTTTTTTAAGTAATTCCCTGCACTTTCCATTCGACTCCAGGACTTCTGGGGTCCTGAGCCCTCAGTTCCATAGTCTGTTTCTCCTTATCCAATCCTGTACACTCCGCAGTATCCAGGATCTATTGGTCCCATTTTTCACCTTTAAGGGAACACGTTGGTCCTGCATTTTCACTATTTCATTTATGAAAGGCTCCGAGTAGATTTCCCTGCATGTAGCTGCTTGTAAGAGAAAGCAATGGGTGGAGAGATGGCGATGTGTGTATGAACACTGGTTCATGCAGGGTCTTGTCAGTGAGTGAGTAGTGAAGCGCAGTGTGTTCCAACATGGACAACATAAAGTGGCTGTAAGCCATTCAATACACGTCACAGATGGGATGTTGAATCTTTTGACCTTCTCCAGGTGATGTGCCTGTGTAGCAGGGTTTGGCTTTGGGATCCCTCTCTGAGTGTCAGGCTCTGTGAGAGGATGGTGCCATGTCCCTTTCCACAGCACAGGCTTCGTTCCTCCCCCTTATTCCAGTATCAGTTCTGAGCCCTTTAATGCAACTATCAGCCTGCCCTAGAAGAGATGCTCCTTGCCGTTTCTGACAAGACCCTCCCTTCGTTTCTTAACACTAACCTTAACCCTGAATAGATCCCCTGGCAAGGTGATGCTGAATGATAGGGGAGACACCCTGCTCTGGTCAGGCACAGCAACAATTACAGACGTCCCCTTGTGCTACTGGCCGACAGTGAGTGGAGGGGTATATAGATGGCCTGTGGATACAACGTCACAGCCTGTGACTCTGTGTAAATGTGTGTGTGTGTGTCAGTCTGTCTGTCTTTCTTCCTCTGTGTATGCGTGTGTGTGTGTGTCTGTCTGTCTTCCTCTGTGTGTGTGTGATTGCCTGTCTGTCTTCCTGTGTGTGTGTGTCTGTGTGTACCTGTGTCTGTCTGCCTGTCTTCCTCTGTCTGTGTGTGTCTATCTGCCTGTGTCTGTGTCAATATGTGTGTATCTGTCTTCTTGTGTGTGTGTGTCTGTCTGCCTGTTTGTGTCTGCCTGTCTGTCTTCTTGTGTGTGTGTGTGCATGTGTCTGTCTGTCTTCCTGTGTCTGTGTCAGTGTGTGTGTATGTGTGTGTCTGTCTGTCTGTCTATATGCATGCCTGTTTGTGTGTGGGTGTGTGTGGGTGTGTCTGTCTGCCTGACTGTCTGTCTTCCTGTGTCGGTGTGCGTGTATGTGTGTGTGTGTCAGTGTCTGTCTTCCTCTGTGTGTGTGTGTGTGTGTATGTGTCTGTCTGCCTGCCTGTTTGTGTGTGTGTGTCTGTCTCCTACATGTTTGTGTGTCTGTGTGTGTGTCTGTCTGCCTGTTTGTGTATGTGTGTGTGTCTGTCTGTCTGCCTGTTTGTGTATGTGTGTGTATCTGTCTGTCTGACTGCATGTCTGTGTGTCTGTGTGTGTGTGTGTATGTATTCCCCTGGCTGATTGTCTGATATGATCTATTGCTTCAGACAGCCAGAACTCGCTTGTGTGTGTAATGAGGTGAAAAGCTCACGCAGGGCATGGCAGAAGAGACGCCCTCCTAAGACTCCTGACACCATCATTTAATTCCTTTCAACTGAATCACTTTTTGAGGTGTAGTCACTATTGTAGTAAGGAAAACATGGCAGCCAATTCATGCACAGTAAGATTCCACAAGCAACAAGAAGACAGGAATCACATCACCTGTCGAAGTGATATTGGTTGAGGGATGAATATTGACCAGGATACCAGGCGGAACTCACCTGATCATCCTGGAATATGGTGGCTTCCCAAAGTGTGACTTCCCAAAGTGTGCGCTGGTGGCGAGTGGGAGACTGGCAAAGCTCTGTGGGAGACGTTGCAGTCTCGGAGCTCATGAGCCTGCTCAGGGTCTCCCCTCAAATCTTCCCGAATCGCCCTGCCAGCTGAGAGTGTAAAGGGCCTCAGTTTAACTTCTGATGGAAGGAATGCCCCTCCAACAGTGTAGCACTTCCTCAGTCCCACACTGGCAGCATCAACCGAGACCAAATGCTTCGAGGGACTTGACTTCATGACTCAAGAATGAGAATGGGAAGCACAGAGTCACAGTGAAGGTACATTGCCCAGGATTAACAGCACGGTTCTATTATTGGCTAGTGCATTGTTTGATTTATTAAAGCCTGTGTTCGTAGCCTTCGAGCTGTTTGAGATCTATTGCCACTTCTGTTTCCAACACTATGTTTATAACCTCCTGAACAAGTTTCATAGTGTTATACGAGGAGAAAGTGAGGATTGCAGATGCTGGAGATCAGAGCTAAAAATGTGTTGCTGGAAAAGCGCAGCAGGTCAGGCAACATCCAAGGAGCAGGAGAATTGATGTTTCGGGCATGAGCCCTTCTTCAGGCTTATGCCCGAAACGTCGATTCTCCTGTTCCTTGGATGTTGCCTGACCTGCTGCGCTTTTCCAGCAACACATTTTCAGCTCATAGTGTTATACAACAATATTCTTAATTTTAAGAAAGAATATTTTTCAATTAATTTCCAATCAATAAAATGAAAAGAAGCTGAGTGATTATATCAATGCTAATAGAACATTCTGGAAAGCCTGCTTGCAGCTTCCTCTGGTGTTGCCGAAATTGCTCTGGAATAGGAAGGTTTTAGCCGTTGTTGCTGGGAAAAGGTGGTGTTATTGGGATGGCATTGCCTATTTAATCCTCTTGTCAGGCAATAGGCTCTGGGCTAAGTTTTTTTCCCCACCCACTCCCTCTGGAGAGCTCTGCCAGAAGAATCAGCCAATGTCTCAGGAATTTTTCCAGTAACTTACCCTCAGCCTCATTTTGAACCAATTCCCTGGAGCCATAGACTATGCCTGAAGTCCCTCCTCCTGAAGTAGATTTCCCAGAGCAGAAAACACACTGCTATATATAACTGTACCCGGCTGTGTATGTATCAATCACAGCCCAGTCTGGCCTCATCCTGACTCTGGGGAATGTTAACAAGACCTTGTCCTTGAGTTGGACGATTGTGAAGAGTTTCTCTTGGCTGCAGATCCAATCCACAAGCAGCCAGATATTCTTGTGCGTGAGAGGTCTTGAATTCCACAGAGAGTGCCTTACTGAAGCACAGTGTAGTCAAGGCCAGGCAGGCAGTTTGACCTGAGGTGAAAGGTCACTGCTGGGACAGAACCCTCTTCCCAACTACAGGGAAGGAGATTGAGGCTTTGCAACCAGATAAATAAGCCCATTGGGAAAGGTGACCTTCTGCTGATTGTGTGGTGGTGATCAGTTGAAGACGTGATCATGTGACAATTATGTGTCAATTGTGTGGTGATCAGTTGATGATCCAGTGGTGATAATGAGGCAATTGTATGATCATCATGGAGAGACTGTGTGGCAGAAGTCAGGTGGTAACTGGGTGGTGATCAGGGGTGATCATGTGACAATCATGTGGCAATCCAGTGGTTGTTGTGTGGCAATCATATGGTAATCCAGTGATGATCAGGTGGTGATCGTTGTGGGAATGATGTGGCAATCCGGTTGCGATTGTGGTGTCATGAGGTGATAGCGTTCTGATCTTGTGGTAAACTGGTACTGGCTCTCTTGAAGTCACTCAGTCTATCCTCCTCCCTTACCCTAGGGACCTGCAAATATTCTGTTTCCTCATACTTATCAAATTTCATTATGGAAGCCAAGAAAGAATCAATCTCACAGGCACCATCTTCCAGGCCCCAACCACTCACTGCATAAAAACAATCTCCTCATGTCACCAGTGGCAAAAGAACTATCATTTGGTTCTTCTTGCTCTGCCACATGAGCCCTACTTCAGCCAGAGCTCCTGTCAGGTTGAACTTGTCTTGGGATAAACAGATTTGCAAAAAGTTTGTTTGCTGCAGTCACAGTATTTTGATCATATTCAGATGTGGTTATCATGGTGATTTAGTTAATTGCCTTGCCAATTGACTAGGTTTCAGACAGATGAAAGGAAGGAGCAATGCCACACGTGCATCAGCAAATGGGTGAGTCACATGACTACCTGGGCCTAGTCTGCTGCAGTGTTAAAAGTCAATTAGTAATGGTTAGAAAGGGCTGAACTTTGGCTTTATTTTTAACACTGAGCAACATTAATTTCAACATTAAACATTCCGCACTGCCCTGTGCACCTCAGTACATTTATTAAACTCCCCCAAATGTTGTGAGGCATTTCCTGTTATCTTAGTGACCAGAAGGCACAGTGACAATCATCGGGGGTGGGGGGCATTGTGTAACTTGCTGCCGGTATTTAATAACCACTTCAGGAGGGAATACAACCTCCAGTGCCATTCCTATATTCCTACAGGGATTCACCTACATCAACCCAACCGTTCCCACCCACACGAACTAGAAAGGCAACCTGAAGGCGTGGTCTACAAATTATGAAGGTCTCGAAGGCATCAAACTTATTTCTAACAGCATCATTCTGACACTCCCCATGCTGTCATTTACACTTTCACATGCAGGGATGTGGATAGGGAGAGCTAGCTGACTGGTTATTTGTGGTGGGAGAGTTGAGAGGGTATATGGGAGGAACTGGGAGAATGTGTGACAATGCTGTGGCTTTAAGAGGTGTATTTTGTCCTTGTTTCTTTTAAGAGAGAGATTAAACGAGAGGTACAGAGCAGTCTGTAATGATGTAAACAGCTTGTGTGACATTGGGTTTTCTTGAAAGTTGGAACAACACAAGCAACCTGGCTGGGTGTGGCCACTCACAGACTACACTCACAGACCAGGATTTCTAGTTTTTAGATTTTTAGCATTGAAATTCAGCAGCAGTTGCTACTGGAGTGGCAACAGGGTTAGAAGCTGCAGTAAATCTCCCCTGGCCGCTACTTTCTCTAAACTTGCTCTTGATATTTTTTCCTTCTGGGTTGTTAGAGGTACCTGTAAGACAGATTTATTTTCTGAATTTTGTCAAGGGATGTGTTTATGGGATGTTACTAATACTGGAACAGTTAATTAGTAATAGTTCTGTGTCTATTATTCTATTAAGTTTTCCAGTACAACAAAGTTATTCTAAGCTCTTCTTTCTTTTAACTTCATAGTGTTTGAATAAATTGTTTTGCTTAACATCAAGTAGTTTGGCCAATCAAATCTATACTTGTCTTCAAAATAAGAAAAGGATAGGTTCTAGGCTACTTTCCAAAATATTTTGAAGGGATCTGGTCTAGTCTATAGCAGCAGAATTAAAATCAAGGCCACTCTTATACTGTGTGCCTGCATTTTGCCAATGAGCCTTTTGTTAGGAACATTCAGAAAGATATTGTATTTTGGTAAAACAAGCAAGGGCAGGACTTTGCAATTAAAAGTAGAGCTTGTGATAGTGTTGTAGAACTTAGGGGTTCAGGTACATAATTCTTTAAAGTTTGTGTCACACAAAAACCGAATGGTTAACAAGGCATTTAGCATTTCTGCCTTCATTGCTTAGACCTTTGAGTATAGAAGTTGGAACATCATGTTGAGGTTGTACAGGATTTTGTTGAGGCCTATTCTGGATTACAGTGTCCAGTTCTCGTTGACCTGTTATAGGAAGAGTATTATTAAGCTGGAGACAGTTCAGATTTACCAGGATGCTGCCTGGTATGAGAGGCTGAATAGGCGAGGACCTTTTTCACTAGAACGTGATTAAGGAATGACCTTATAGAGGTTTATAAAATCATAAGGGGTATCAATAGGATTAATGGTAAGTTTCTTTTCCCTTGGGTGGGGAATTTCAAGACTAAGGGACACATTTCTAAGGTGAGAGGAGAAAGATTTTAAAAAGGCACGAGGGGCAATTGTTTTACATATAGAATTGTTTGTGTGTGGAATGAACTTCCAGAGGAAGTGGTGGATGTGGGTACAGTGACAACATTTACAAGACATGTGGATAAGTCCATGAATAAGAAAGGTTTGGAGGGATATAGACCAAACGCAGGCAGGTGGGACTAGTTTAGTTTGGGATTATGGTCAACATGGTCTGTTTCTGTGCTGAATGACTCGACGACAAACACATTATTTTACAGTAAAACAAAGAACTGCGGACGCTGGAAATCTGAAACAAAACCAGAAATTGGAGATCTGGGAGTATTTGTGGAGGGAAAGCTGAGTTAACATTTCAAGTCCAGCAACCCTTCTTCAAAACTCTAACATTAAGATAGATCAATCACCAGGGCCTGATGGGATCTATCCCAGGATACTGAAGGAGCCAAAGGAGGAGATTCCTGGCTCATTGACAGAGACCTTTGTATCCTCTTTAGCCACAGGTGAGGTCCCAGAGGGCTGGAGAAAAGCCAATGTTGTTCCTTTGCTCAAGGAGGGAAAGGGATAATCCAGGAATTGATAGTTTGGTGACCCTCGTGTAATTGATAGGGAAGTTATTGGAGAAGATTCTCAGGAATAGGTTTTACTTGCATTTGGAAAAAGTAGACTTGTTAAGGATAGTTAGCATGGCTTTGTACAAGGAGGCCTCGTATCACAAACTTGTTTGAGTTTTTTGAGGAAGTGACAAAGATGATTGATGAGGGTAAAACAGTGGATATTGTCTGTATGAACTTTCCTAAGAGTTCCTCTTGCAAGGTTCCTCATGGTAGGCTGGTCCAGAAGATTAGGTGAAAGTGAGGACTGCAGCTGCTGGAGATCTGAGTATAGATTAGAGAGGTGCTGGAAAAGCACAGCAGGTCAGGCAGCATCCATAGAGCAGGAAAATCGACGTTTTAGGCTAAAGCTCTTCATCAGGAATGAGGCAGGGAGCCTCAGGAGTGGAGACATAAATCCTCCCATTTATCTCTCCACCTCAGAGGCTCTCCCTTGCCTCATTCTGATGAAGGGCGTTTGCCCGAAATGTCAGTTTTTCTGGTCCAGAAGATTATAACATGGGTTCCACAGTAAGTTGGTAAGTTGGATACAAAATTGGCTTGATCATAGAAGACAGTCAATAGTTGTGGAGGAGTGATTTGATTTATTTTTGATTTGATGTATTGTAGTCCCATGCTGATAAGTAAGGCAGAAAGCTTTGTCTTGTGAGCAGTGCAGGCAGATTATAGCAAACAAGGACATACCGATCATTGGGTGCTCAGACAGAGTGAGGCTACACAGGTTACACGGGACAGGAAGTGCACAAAGCAAGATCAACATTAGAAAGATCAACATTATTTGAAGTTAGAGAGCCCAATCATCAGTCTAATAATTGCAAGGAAGAAGCTGTTCTTGAACCTTTTGATGTGTGTGTTCAAGCTTCTGTATCTTCTGTCTGATGGAAGAGGTTGTAGGAGAGCATGACCGGAGTGGGAGGGGTCTATGATGATGTTGGCAGCCTTTCCGTGGCAACAGGAAGTGGAAATGGAGTCCGTGAGTGGGAGGTTGTCTTCTGTGATGGTCAGGGCTGCACACAGAACTCCATGTAGTTTCTTACAGTCCTGAGCAGGGCAGTTGCCGTATCAGGTCGTTATGCACCCAGATAGAATGCTTCTGTGAAAGTTGGTGAGGGCCCTTTTGGACATGCTGAAGTGGCATAGTTGTGCCTTCCTGACCGTCTCACCTACGTGGGATGTCTAAGACAGGATGTCAGTTGTCGTGACTCTGAGGAACATGATGCTCCCCACCCTCCCAACCTCCGCTCCTTTGATGTAGATGTGGCACATTCTGCTCCTTTCTTCCCGAAGTCAATGATCACTTCTTTGTTTTGCTGACATCAAGAGAGAGATTGTTATCATTGCACCACGTCACCAAGTCCTCTATCCCCTTTCTGTGTTCTGACTCATCGTTGTTTGATATCCATCTTACCACGGTGATGTCATCAGTGTTTCTCCGACTGGAGGTTTGTGACCGTGGTGTTCTGCAAAGATCAATGACAGGACCTCTGTTGTTTGGAATATGTTCATAAATAACTTGGATGAAAACGTAGGTGGTCTGATAAGCAAGTTTGCAGACGACACAAAAGTAGGTGGAATTGTGAGTGATGGGCAAGATTGCCAAAGAATATAGCAGAATATAGATCAGCTGGAGACCAAAATTGGAAAAGTGATAGAATTTAATCTGGACAAATGTGAGGTGATGCATTTTGGGAGATCAAATGCAATAGGATAGTGTACAGTAAGTGGCAGGACCCTTAGGAGCATTGACATACAGAGGGATCTTGGGCTCCAAGTGCAAAGCTCCCTAAAGGTGGCAGCACAAGTGGATAAGGTGGTAAAGAAGGTGTATGACATGCTTAACTTCATCAGGTAGGCATTGAGTATAAAAGTTAGCAAAGTTATGCTGCAATTGTGTAAAACCTTTGTGAGGTCACATTTGGACTACTGTGTAAAGTTCTGATCACCACACAATAGGAAGGGAGGTAGAGGTTTTGGGGAGAGTACAGAAGAGATTTACCAGGATGTTGCCTGGATTGCGTGATGCTAGAGTGTTGGAGGCTGACAGCTGACCTGATAGAGATATATACAATTATGACAGGGATGGATAAGGTGGATAGTCGGAGTCTTTTTCCCAGAGTGGAAATATCAAATATTAGGGGGCATAGGTTTAAAGGAGAGGGCGACAGTTGAAGTAGAGATGTGAGAGGCACGGCGTTTTACACAGAGGGTGATAGATGCTGGGAGCATGCTGCCAGTGGAGGTGGTAGAAACCAATAACAATAGCAAAGTTAAATAGACATTTAGCTACACACATGAGACAGGGAATAGAGAAAGACTGACCATGTGTAGGCTGGCGGGCTTGTTCCTGTGCTGTACAGTCTGTGCTCTCTGATCTATCTAGGTAAAAACAAGGACTGCAGATGCTGGAAACCAGAGTCTAGATCAGAGTGGTGCTAGAAAAGCACAGCAGGTCAGGTAGCATCCGAGGAGCAGGAAAATCAACGTTTCGGGCAAAAGCCCTTCATCAGGAATAGAGGCAGGGTGCCTGCAGAGTGGAGAGATAAATGAGAGGGGGGTGGGGAGAAAGTAGCATAGAGTAAGACCATTCTCTCCATGACTGCCTGGGCAGATCCACGCCTCCCCACAACCCACTTTCCCATCCTGGCACCTTCACCTGCCACCACAGGAATTGCAAAACCTGCGCCCACACCTCCTCCCTCACCTCCATCCAAGGCCCCAAAGGAGCCTTCCATATCCATCAAAGTTTTACCTGCACATCCACCAATATCATTTATTGTATCCGTTGCTCCTGATGCGGTCTCCTCTACATTGGGGAGACTGGACACCTCCTAGCAAAGCGCTTTAGGGAACATATCTGGGACACCCGCACCAATCAACCCCACCGCCCTGTGACCCAACATTTCAACTCCCCCTCCCACTCTGCTGAGACATGCAGGTCCTGGGCCTCCTTCACCGCCGCTCCCTCATGAGGAAGAACGCCTCATTCTGCCTCGGAACACTTCAACCCCAGGGCATCAATGTGGATTTCACCAGTTTCCTCATTTCCCCTTCCCCCACCTCACCCCAGTTCCAAACTTCCAGCTCAGCACTGTCCCCATGACTTGTCCTACCTGCCTATCTTCCTTTCCACCTATCCACTCCGGCCTCCTCCCTGACCTATCACCTCCTTCCCCACCCCCATTCACCTATTGTACTCTACGCTACTTTCTCCCCACCCCCACCTCCCTCTCATTTATCCCTCCACCCTGCAGGCACCCTGACTCTATTCCTGATGAAGGGCTTTTGCCCGAAATGTTGATTTTCCTGCTCCTCGGATGCTGCCTGACCTGCTGTGCTTTTCCAGCACCACTCTGATCTAGTCTCTGATCTATCTGTTAAGTCTGTACGGGATGGTAAGGCTACAGAGCACCATGCTCTGAGCTATACAGGTTCCAACCTGCACATTCCTGGTGTGTTTTACTGAGGTCACAGCTTAGCTCAGATGTTTTGCAGTGAAGTCGATCTCTACAGTCTCCAGGCATTCCCTTCTCTGACGTCTTTCAGCAGTTTAGGGCTTAGCGATGTCTTCTTTCATTCTCCTTCTTTGACATCACTTCATTTCCCCATTCTATTCCCAAACGCGAATTCAAACAATGTTTATTCTCACCGAATACAGATTATGGTGAGAAACAGGGCTGGGTTAGAGTTGGATTACACATTTCGTTCACATGCAGTGCTTACAGAAATTCAAAATACTGTGGCTCCTGGAGATCTGAAATAAAACATGCTGCCTTTGAAGGGAGGAACACAGTTAATGTTTCCGCTCAAGGACATTTCTCAAGAATATAATTTTTGTCTAGTTTAGTTTATCTAATATTGTAGAGTTTTGCACTCAGGCAACACAGAACAACCAGTCAGTGCTAGCTCTTTAAAAGCAGTATGTTTGTCCCACTGTTTCCCCACTGGCCCTGCAGTGTTTTCCTTTTTAATAATTGCTTGGTTGTACAGGATGTAAGTTTTGCTAAAAAAAGATGCAAGTTTTTCAACTTGCACATGTCAGGGCGAGGATGCAAGGCCAGAAGCCTGAAAACCAGGGCAATAAGCTCGAAAGCATGAGAAGAATTTTGCTGAAAATGGTGTCCTTTTTCTTTTCGCTTCTTACTCCTGATGAGCACAAGGTAAAAAAAAATTGACTTTGTGTCTCCAACTAACAATGTTTTCATTTTTAAGTAAACACCCCATTCCTTTTGAAAAGTTATGATTATATCTGTCGCTGCCCTTTCAGCAGCACAGCAACTCATCGTCATTTAAAAAAACCCAGACAGCTCCCTTCTTCATTCTTTTGCCAGTTAACGTCAATCTGTGCTTCCCCCAGCCTCTTGCCAGTGGCTACAGTTTCTCTATATTTATAAGAATCCCTCATTCATTTTCATAATTTTAATTACGTCTCTCACTTACTGTTCCAGTAATCCCTCTGTTGTTTGTTTTCAATATTTCTCTGTACACACATCTCCACCTCTGTCTGCCTGTTACTGACCTCCCATGATCAGTGAGAACTGCACTGGCCTCTCCTGTACAGACTCTGATGTATCACAAAATCCTACGATAATTCCTTGTAGAACTGTAAATGGAATCCCCCCATGAACTCTCCCATGCCAAACCTGTTACCTTTTCCTTCCACACATTTCCTGGAATGTTGTCATTATTCGTAACATTAAATGCCACATAAAATATCTCCACACAGTGACTGGATTACAGCCCTCTCTGAACCCTTCCGACTTGCCTTAAATCCCACGTTCTGAGCTCCATCCTGAGCCCAATGCTACCCTCCATTCATTTCCCTACTTCACTTATTTCAATCTCTCACTTTTCTCTCTTCCGCCCCTCCTCCAAACATTATCATTTCTTCCTCTTTCACACGTTGTTCTTTTCCCTGTGTACTGTGCTATTTGTTTTCCTCTCTCTTTATGGGTATAGCAACAGGAGGAGACCATTCTGCCCATCGAGTCTGCTTTGTCAGAAACATAACGTGCTGGAGATCACAGTGGGTCAGGCCGCATCCATGGAGTGAGAGCTAGCTAATGTTTCAAGTCTAGGTGACTCTTCATCAGAGCTGCTGTGAAGTGTGGAGGGGACAGCATTCTATGCAATGGTGGGAGGGTTAGGCAGACTGCGGGTGGAGTGCTGGGGGTGACAGGCTATTGATAGTTCAGGTTAAGTGATTGGAATGTGAGAATGGCAGAACAATAGTGTGTCTAACGTGCAAGACTGGGAAGAACAGATGGTCCAACTGGGGTAGGACGTGGGGACAGAGAATGTAACAAGCAAAGCTAAATGACAGGGAAGGAATGGGAGTGGGCTCATAATTTGAAGGTATTGAACTCAATATTAAGCCCAGAAAGTTGAAAACTGCCTAGACTGAAGATGAGCCGTTGTTCCTCCAGTTCACACTGTGATTCATTGGAATGCTGTAACATGCCAAGGACAGACAAATGGGCATGCGAGCGGGCCGCTGTGTTAAAATGACCGGCTATGGGAAGTTCGGGGTGGTGCTTGCACATGGACCAGAGGGATTCTGCAAAGCGGTGACCCTGTCTGCGTTTGGTTTCTCCAATGTAGAGTGGGCCACATTGGGTGCAGTGAATACAATACACAAGAGCCCACTGTGTCACTCAGTACAACCATGGCTGATCAGAGATTCCAATGCCTTTGACCCACATTATTACCCTATCCCTTTATGTCATGGTATTTAACAAACAGTCATTCTAACATTTGTTAGTCTGATCCTGGAGTTTGTGTCTGGGATCCATATGATGAAAGATGTAACAAGATTGAAGTGAATCTAAGATGGGTTGCACCATTCTGTATGAATCAGTCTGGGAAATATACCAGTGTCACCACCTCAATCAAACACTTGGAACAGGAATCGCTCCAGCTGGGGTGGGGGATAATTCACTGTCGAATGGACTGGTGAGAGTTGACAGAAACTTTGACTGCCTTCCACCACTGGCAACATATATGTTAGAAATCCACCCAAACTACAGATTTAATTCCACGACA
This sequence comes from Chiloscyllium plagiosum, assembly GCF_037043375.1. NCBI lineage: Eukaryota > Metazoa > Chordata > Chondrichthyes > Orectolobiformes > Hemiscylliidae > Chiloscyllium > Chiloscyllium plagiosum. The sequence continues at coordinate 47,052,703 of NW_028270166.1, read as the reverse complement.
ATCTCTCAACAATGTTTCTTTCCAAGAATAATCCCACAATGGAACAGGCTGTCAAAGGAAATTAGTCACAGATCGACATTGAAATAAAACCAAAAGATCATCAACTTGTTCCTGATTTATCCCCATAACTCTTCAATTCATTACTGATTAAAAATCTGTCTGCCTCAGTTTTGAATATATTTAATGACCTAGCCTTGACACCCTTCAAATTTTAATAACTCCAGAGATTCACTGCCCTCCAAGGGAAGAAATTCCTCCTCATCTTTTTTTTAAACATGCGATTCCTTATTCTGAGATTATGTTCTCTGCTCCTGGACTCCCTCCTGAAGGGAAGTAACCTTCCTGTGTCAACCCTGTCAAGTATGTTTTAATAAGGTCACCTCTCATTTTTCTAAATGTGAAAGCGTGTAGACCAAACCTATTCAATCTCTTCCCATAAGACAGTCCTCTGAGAGTGCCTTCTCTGAATCCTCTCCAATGCCAATATCTTTTCTCAGGTACAGGAACCAAAACTGCTCATAGCATTCCAGGCGTGTCCTGACTAGTGTATTGTATCGTTTTAGCGAAACCTCTGTGATTTCAGACTCAATTCCCTTTGTCATAAAGACCAAGATTCCATTTGCCTTCCTTATAACCCCCTGGAAATTGTGGTGTCACTTACATGATGCCAGTGTTAGAATGATGGCAGTGTTACTGTGGTGATAACCAGTGACACCAGTGTGTTGCAGTTATGCCAGTATATTACAGTGATATTTGAGGTAAACATGATGCCTGTGATAGGGTGATACCAAGTTTTTAACAAGCCCTGGGTGTCCTCATACACCAGTGGTTGAAGGTCAGTGTGCACTGATGTCACTGTATTCCAGTGACATCACTGTATTGCACTGATGTCACTGTATTGCAGTGACATCACTGTATTGCACTATGACACTGTATTGCACTGATGTCACTGCAATACAGTGATGACACTGTATTCAGTGATGTCACTGTATTGCAGTGATGACAGTGTAATGCAGTGACACCACAGTTTCAGTGATGCCATTGTGTTACAGTGATGTGTGTTAAAGCAACTAAGTCTGGGTAGCAGGCAGTAAAGAAGTGTTATGGGCAAGGCCTACCAAATATTTTAAGAAGGTAGCCTAGGCCCGAACTGTTTCTTACTTTAACGGCAGATGTGAAGTGGATATTCCAGGTGTGATGCAGCTGGTCTAACCACTCAGCTTTGAGCAAAACAGTATTTATTTACACACTACAATTGAAACACAAACAAAGCAGAATTGATAGTAACTTAACTATTGGAAAACTTAACCGACGCAATGCAGCAACTAATTACCTGTTCCAATATAGTAACTTAGGATCTTAGAACGTAGAACTTCAAATCCCTACAGTGTGAAAACAGGCCCTTCGGCCCAGCATGTCCACACCAACTCCCGAAGAGGAATCCACCCAGACCCATTCCCATATTTCTCTACATTTTCCTTGACCAATGCTCCTAACACTACGGGCAATTTAGCCTGGCCAATTCACCCTAACCTGCACATCTTTGGACTGTGGGAAGAAACCGGAGCACCCGGAGGAAACCTGTGCAGACACGGGGAGAATGTGCAAACTCCACGCAGACAGTTGCCCGAGGCGGGAATCGAACCCGGGTCTCTGGAGCTGTGAGGGAAGCAATGCTAACCATTGAGCTATAATAAACACACCCCTTGCCAAAAAAAAGTAAATTCAAACATTTGTTCACACAGGCAGGAGGGAGTAGCATCCAGAGAGAGATTTCAGAAGAAAATCAGAGGAGTTCTTCACTGAAGCTTACAATTCCCCTGAACTCATACATCTTGTGACTGCTACAGTTAAAACAAACTAGATAAAACCTGAACTGGGAGAACGCAACACTCCCTTCATGGTGAGAGAATTCAAGTTCAGGAACAACGATGCAATTACAAAGGGCATTGGTGAAGTCATACCTGGAGTATTGTGTGCAGTTTTTGGTCTCCTTATCTGAGGAAAGATGTTCTTGTTGTAGAGAAAGTGCAACGACAAACTTATGAGGACAGGTTGAGTCAGTGAGGATTGTATTCACTGAGGTTAAGAAGAATAAGGGGAGATTCTCATAGAAATCTATAAAATTCTAATATATTAGATATAGGAAGGCTGCTCCTGATGGTGAGGGAGTCCAGTTTAAGGATAAGGAGTAGGACTGAGATAAGGCGAAATCTCTTCCACCTTGTGGAATTCACTGACACAGGAAGTGTTTGATACCAGAATGATGAAAATAAAAAGAAGGTAAATATGGCTCTTGGTGCTAAAGAGATCAAGGGATATGGTGGCAGGCGGGGTGAGGGTATTGGGCTCAATGATCTGTCATGATAATATTGAATGGCAGAGCAGGATGGAGGGGTCAAATGGCCTAGTCCTGCTTCCATCTTCCAAGTTTCAGTGATGCTATTGTAATAATGATGACAATACCACTGTGATGCCAGTGATTTGCAGTGAGGCCAGTGTGGTACAGTGATTCCAGTATTACAGTGGTGCCAGTGTAATAGTGATAACAGTGTTCAGCAATGATGAGAGTGTATTGAGGTGATAACAGTGTATTGCAGTGATGCCACTGTTTCACTGATGCCAGTGTGTTGCAGTGACGTGTGTTACAGCAATAAATGATGGCCCAGCCAGCATCACTCATGTCTCATGGGTGAACTTTAAAAAGTGGTGCTAGTCTATTACAGTGATGCCAGTGTCTCAGTGATGTCAATGTATTACAGTGATTCCAGTGTGTCACAGTAATTCCAGTGTGTTACAGTGATGTCAATGAATTCCTGTGATGTCAGTGCATTACAGCAGTTCTGATGTGTTACAGTGATGTCAGTGTGTTACAGCGATGTCAGGGTGTTACAGTGATATCAGTGTGTTATAGTGATGTCAGTGTGTTACAGTGCTATCAGTGTGTTACAGTGATATCAGTGTGTTACAGTGATGTCAGTGTGCTACAGTGATATCAGTGTGTTACAGTGATGCCAGGGTGTTACAGTGATGCCAGTATATTACAGTGATATCAGTGTGTTAGTGATGCCAGTGTGTTACAGTGATGCCAGTATATTACAGTGATATCAGTGTATTACAGTGATGCCAGTGTGTTAAAGTGATGTCAGTGTGTTAAAGTGATGTCAGTGTGTTACAGTGATATCAGTGTGCTACAGTGATATCAGTGTGTTACAGTGATGCCAGGGTGTTACAGTGATGCCAGTATATTACAGTGATATCAGTGTGTTACAGTGATGCCAGTGTGTTACAGTGATGCCAGTATATTACAGTGATATCAGTGTGTTACAGTGATGCCAGTATATTACAGTGATATCAGTGTGTTACATGATATCAGTGTGTTACAATGATGCCAGTGTGTTACATGATATCAGTGTGTTACAGTGATGTCAGTGTGTTAGAGTGATGCCAATGTGTTACATGATATCAGTGTGTTATACAGTGATGTCAGTGTGTTACAGTGATATCAGTGTGTTACAGTGATGCCAGTATATTACAGTGATATCAGTGTGTTACATGATATCAGTGTGTTACAGTGATGCCAGTGTGTTACATGATATCAGTGTGTTACAGTGATGTCAGTGTGTTAGAGTGATGCCAATGTGTTACATGACATCAGTGTGTTATACAGTGATGTCAGTGTGTTACAGTGATATCAGTGTGTTACAGTGATGTCAGTGTGTTACATGATATCAGTGTGTTATACAGTGATGTCAGTGTGTTACATGATATCAGTGTGTTACAGTGATGTCAGTGCGTTACAGTGATTTCAGTGTGTTACAGTGATGTCAGTGTGTTACAGTGATATCAGTGTGTTACATGATATCAGTGTGTTACAGTGATGTCAGTGTGTTACAGTGATGTCAGGGTGTTACAGTGATATCAGTGTGTTATAGTGATGCCAGTGTGTTACAGTGATGTCAGTGTGTTATACAGTGATGTCAGTGTGTTACATGATATCAGTGTGTTACAGCGATGTCAGTGTGTTACAGCGATGTCAGTGTGTTACAGTGATATCAGTGTGTTACAGTGATGTCAGGGTGTTACAGTGATATCAGTGTGTTACAGTGATGTCAGTGTGTTACAGTGATGTCAGAGTGTTACAGTGATGTCAGTGTGTTACAGTGATGTCAGTGTGCTACAGTGATGCCAGGGTGTTACAGTGATGTCAGTGTGCTACAGTGATGCCAGGGTGTTACAGTGATGCCAGTGTGTTACAGTGATGCCAGTATATTACAGTGATATCAGTGTGTTACAGTGATGCCAGTATATTACAGTGATATCAGTGTGTTACATGATATCAGTGTGTTACAATGATGCCAGTGTGTTACATGATATCAGTGTGTTACAGTGATGTCAGTGTGTTAGAGTGATGCCAATGTGTTACATGATATCAGTGTGTTATACAGTGATGTCAGTGTGTTACAGTGATATCAGTGTGTTACAGTGATGCCAGTATATTACAGTGATATCAGTGTGTTACATGATATCAGTGTGTTACAGTGATGCCAGTGTGTTACATGATATCAGTGTGTTACAGTGATGTCAGTGTGTTAGAGTGATGCCAATGTGTTACATGACATCAGTGTGTTATACAGTGATGTCAGTGTGTTACAGTGATATCAGTGTGTTACAGTGATGTCAGTGTGTTACATGATATCAGTGTGTTATACAGTGATGTCAGTGTGTTACATGATATCAGTGTGTTACAGTGATGTCAGTGCGTTACAGTGATTTCAGTGTGTTACAGTGATGTCAGTGTGTTACAGTGATATCAGTGTGTTACATGATATCAGTGTGTTACAGTGATGTCAGGGTGTTACAGTGATATCAGTGTGTTATAGTGATGCCAGTGTGTTACAGTGATGTCAGTGTGTTATACAGTGATGTCAGTGTGTTACATGATATCAGTGTGTTACAGCGATGTCAGTGTGTTACAGCGATGTCAGTGTGTTACAGTGATATCAGTGTGTTACAGTGATGTCAGGGTGTTACAGTGATATCAGTGTGTTATAGTGATGTCAGTGTGTTACAGTGCTATCAGTGTGTTACAGTGATATCAGTGTGTTACAGTGATGTCAGTGTGCTACAGTGATATCAGTGTGTTACAGTGATGCCAGGGTGTTACAGTGATGCCAGTATATTACAGTGATATCAGTGTGTTAGTGATGCCAGTGTGTTACAGTGATGCCAGTATATTACAGTGATATCAGTGTATTACAGTGATGCCAGTGCGTTAAAGTGATGTCAGTGTGTTAAAGTGATGTCAGTGTGTTACAGTGATATCAGTGTGCTACAGTGATATCAGTGTGTTACAGTGATGCCAGGGTGTTACAGTGATGCCAGTATATTACAGTGATATCAGTGTGTTACAGTGATGCCAGTGTGTTACAGTGATGCCAGTATATTACAGTGATATCAGTGTGTTACAGTGATGCCAGTATATTACAGTGATATCAGTGTGTTACATGATATCAGTGTGTTACAATGATGCCAGTGTGTTACATGATATCAGTGTGTTACAGTGATGTCAGTGTGTTAGAGTGATGCCAATGTGTTACATGATATCAGTGTGTTATACAGTGATGTCAGTGTGTTACAGTGATATCAGTGTGTTACAGTGATGCCAGTATATTACAGTGATATCAGTGTGTTACATGATATCAGTGTGTTACAGTGATGCCAGTGTGTTACATGATATCAGTGTGTTACAGTGATGTCAGTGTGTTAGAGTGATGCCAATGTGTTACATGACATCAGTGTGTTATACAGTGATGTCAGTGTGTTACAGTGATATCAGTGTGTTACAGTGATGTCAGTGTGTTACATGATATCAGTGTGTTATACAGTGATGTCAGTGTGTTACATGATATCAGTGTGTTACAGTGATGTCAGTGCGTTACAGTGATTTCAGTGTGTTACAGTGATGTCAGTGTGTTACAGTGATATCAGTGTGTTACATGATATCAGTGTGTTACAGTGATGTCAGTGTGTTACAGTGATGTCAGGGTGTTACAGTGATATCAGTGTGTTATAGTGATGCCAGTGTGTTACAGTGATGTCAGTGTGTTATACAGTGATGTCAGTGTGTTACATGATATCAGTGTGTTACAGCGATGTCAGTGTGTTACAGCGATGTCAGTGTGTTACAGTGATATCAGTGTGTTACAGTGATGTCAGGGTGTTACAGTGATATCAGTGTGTTACAGTGATGTCAGTGTGTTACAGTGATGTCAGAGTGTTACAGTGATGTCAGTGTGTTACAGTGATGTCAGTGTGTTAGAGTGATGCCAATGTGTTACATGATATCAGTGTGTTATACAGTGATGTCAGTGTGTTACAGTGATATCAGTGTGTTACAGTGATGCCAGTATATTACAGTGATATCAGTGTGTTACATGATATCAGTGTGTTACAGTGATGCCAGTGTGTTACATGATATCAGTGTGTTACAGTGATGTCAGTGTGTTAGAGTGATGCCAATGTGTTACATGACATCAGTGTGTTATACAGTGATGTCAGTGTGTTACAGTGATATCAGTGTGTTACAGTGATGTCAGTGTGTTACATGATATCAGTGTGTTATACAGTGATGTCAGTGTGTTACATGATATCAGTGTGTTACAGTGATGTCAGTGCGTTACAGTGATTTCAGTGTGTTACAGTGATGTCAGTGTGTTACAGTGATATCAGTGTGTTACATGTTATCAGTGTGTTACAGTGATGTCAGTGTGTTACAGTGATGTCAGGGTGTTACAGTGATATCAGTGTGTTATAGTGATGCCAGTGTGTTACAGTGATGTCAGTGTGTTATACAGTGATGTCAGTGTGTTACATGATATCAGTGTGTTACAGCGATGTCAGTGTGTTACAGCGATGTCAGTGTGTTACAGTGATATCAGTGTGTTACAGTGATGTCAGGGTGTTACAGTGATATCAGTGTGTTACAGTGATGTCAGAGTGTTACAGTGATGTCAGAGTGTTACAGTGATGTCAGTGTGTTACAGTGATGTCAGTGTGCTACAGTGATGCCAGGGTGTTACAGTGATGTCAGTGTGCTACAGTGATGCCAGGGTGTTACAGTGATGCCAGTGTGTTACAGTGATGCCAGTATATTACAGTGATATCAGTGTGTTACAGTGATGCCAGTATATTACAGTGATGTCAGTGTGTTACAGTGATACCAGTGTGATACAGTGATGCCAGTATATTACAGTGATATCAATGTGCTACAGTGATGCCAGTATATTACAGTGATATCAGTGTGTTACAGTAAACCATCACTCAGCTATAGAGAATTCCTGAATAAAGTGTCTTTTACCATTAGCTGAGAGAGTGGTCATCTGATCTGTGCTTTAAATCAACCAAAACAGAGAAATCTAAAAACATTCTATTTCAGCAAATTTATTAAATATAATTTCAACAACCCCAGTGTGTACACAAGAGCACAAAGAACAATACAGAGTGATACAGCGTGCTCAGGCCTGGGGAGAAACACAGATCCTACTTTCAATTGAAATAAAATAAAGAACGGTGGATGCTGGTGGTGTGAAACAAACAAGAAACAGAAATTGCTGGAGAAAGTCAGCAGGTCTGGCAGCAGCTGTGTGGAGAGAAAGCAGAGTTAATGTTTCAAGTCCAGTGACTCTTCATCAGAACAAGATGCTGCCAGACCTGCTGAGCTTTGCCAGTAATTTCTGTTTTTGTTTCTTAATTTCTTTATGTCCTGCCCAGACACAGCTGGCATATAATGAGCGAAGTGCCCAGTGATTCACTGTGAACACTCACTGCTCCCTAAGCAGAGATCCCTGACCACAACAGGAGCAAGGTGTTTCTGAGACTCATTGGGAACTGAGATTACTCACTCCACATTGCACTCATGTGTCCAAATAGCTTTTGACAGAAACCTCAGTGACAGAACCCCTCAGTGAAAGGTTTTAATGTGGCTCATAAGTTCTCAGTCTTCCCCGCGAGAATGACATGAATTGGTGTCAGAATTCCTCTGGCTGTAACACCTCTATTCCAATAATCGTTGAGGGTGGTGCTTTACAGTGGTGGTATTTGTAATACAGTTTTATTGGGGAAACAGCCATATTTGCTGAACAAAAGAATTCCATTGGATGTTAACCTGGAATTCCGGACTCAGTGTGCCAGTATCATAGAATCACAGAAAAAGGCCTTTGGCCTAAACACACTAGTCACAAACAACCTTGTAATTATTCTTATCCCATTTTCCAGGACTTGGCTCATGGCCTTGTATGCCTTGGCATCACAAATGTACATCTAAATACTTCTTAAATAATATGAGGGTTTCTGCCCGTACGACCTTTACAGGCAATGAATTCCAGGTTCCCACCACCCTCTGGGTGAAAAAAAACCTCTTCCTCAAATCCCCTCTAAAATTCCAACCCCTGTGCCCCTGATCATTGATCCCTCAATCAAGGGGAAAGGTTCTTTCCTATCCAGGACCCTCATAATGTTACACATCTCGAATATGTTCCCATCTCTGCCCGAGGGAAACAAGCCCAATCTCTCTTCACTGAGAAAGTTTGGAATGGGGCATCTTCTGACCAGAGACAGATTGACCAACAGTTTGTTTTTTCACAGTCCCCACCACACACGCAGTCTTCCTCCAAGGGATTCCATTTGAGATCCATCCAATTCCCACTTGATTGTTGTCACCGCTTGTGTCTGCAGTGGAATAGTCACTTGTTTCTGCAACAGTGTCTGGTGGTTGATCAGCTCAGGTACCCTGGTCAGAGGACAGAGAAGCTTCTGGAAGAATATCCACCCGCTCAGAGCTCCCCGAGTCTATGAAATCAAGGTGGACTTTTCTCGCCATTGTCCCTTGCTGAGACTAGCTGGATTTTCTCTCATTCTAGACAGTTTCAAAAGAAAAATGAAGACCTTTCTTAGCAGTTGTTAAGAGTTCCCATTTCAGATTTACAGTGTTTGAATCTAAGAAACTGCACAGCATTCATTAGTTCAGTCCGAGAAACCTATCTTTATCAGGAAACAATTCTGTCCCAATTGTTTTTAAATTGGATGTTGCAATTATCTCTCCTGATCTTTTTTTTGAAGGTGGAGGTCTTACATCTCCCCATGTTTAGATTAGATTAGATTACTTACAGTGTGGAAACAGGCCCTTCGGCCCAACAAGCCCACACTGACCCGCTGAAGCGCAACCCACCCTGACCTATTCCCCGATATTTACCCCTTCACCTAACACTATGGGCAATTTAGCGTGGCCAATTTACCTAACCTGCACATCTTTGGACTGTGGGAGGAAACTGGAGCACCCGGAGGAAACCCACGCAGACATGGGGAGAATGTGCAAATTCCACACAGTCAGTCGCCTGAGGCGGGCATTGAAGCCAGGTCTCTGGCGCTGTGAGGCAGCAGTGCTAACCACTGTGCCACCGTGCCACCCTGCTTTTTTTTCTCTGTGGAAGGAGAAATACATATGACTAATGACCAAACAGGGACAACACCGTTCAGCCTTGCATCAATGCTATTCATCCCATTCTGACTTAACCCAATAACACTTGATCTTTTATTGATCTTGTACCAGTATGGGCTCAACGACAACTTGTTCATGCATTTATGAAACACCTTTCATATAGTGAAATGTATCCAAACTGTATCAAAGGTCCCTCATGAAATGTAGTAGAACCAATTAACACGAAAGGGAGGCTTTTAGGGTAAGGATTAGAAACTTGATCAGAGAGGTAAACACTGTGGAAGAGACGGCTGCAATTTTTTAAAAGCGAGCTACGAACACTTCTTGCAAATGCTGTTTACACTGTTCACAGGATTATTGAGTACAAGAGATGCCCTTCAGCCCATCAAGTACACAGCACTGTGGCTCAGTTGACTGTTGACTGTCTGTGTGGAGTTTGCACATTATCCCCACGTCTGTGCTCTGGTTTCCACCCACAGTCCAAAAGATATGCAGGTCAGGTGAATTGGCTATGCTAAGTTGCCCACAGTGTTAGGTGCATTAGTTCAGGGGTAAATATAGGGTGGGGGAATGGGTCTGGGTGGATTGCTCTTTGGAGGGTCGGTGTGGATTTGTTGGGCTGAAGGGCCTATTTCCACACTGCAGTAATCTAATCAAGTACACATTGATAAAACTGTTATAAATCTACACTAATCCAACTTTCCCGCACTTAGCCATAACCTTGAATGTTGTGACATTTCAAGTGCATAGCCACGAACTTTTTAAAGGTTGTGAAGTTTCCTGCCTCAACCACCCTTCCAGGCATTCCAGACCCCCAACAGCTGAACATCTATTGTTGGAAAAGTATTCGAATTAGCCTTGATCCTATTGATCCGACTCAAGGAACAGATTCAAGGGGCTGAATGGCCTAATTGTGTTACTATTTCTAATGGTCTTATGATTATGCCAAAGGACACACACTTGGCAGATGGATTAGAACATAGGAAAGCGTTTGTGCACTTTGTCAGGAGGCACAGAGGAGCTGAATATGATTTAAATACAGAACGTTTACAGAAGACTGCGGCACAGAGGGATTTGGGAGTCCTTGTGCGTAACTCATAAAAGCTTGTACACAATGTCAACAGGTAAGAAAGGCAAATTAAATATTGGCCTTGCTTAAAAGAAAGGAGTATAACATTGGAAGCCTTGGAAAACTATATAAGGCATAAGTTGGACTATGCCTAGAATATTGTGAACGCAGTTTTTTAAAAAAACTAGATTCCCTACGTGTGGAAACAGGCCCTTCGGCCCAACAAGTCCACACTGACCCTCTGAAGAGTAACCCACCCAGACCCATTTCCCCCTGACTAATGCACCTAATACTATGGGCAATTTAGCATGGCCAATTCACCCTGACCTACACATCGTTTGGATTGTGGGAGGAAACCGGAGCACCTGGAGGAAACCCACGCAGACACAGGGAGAATGTGCAAACTCCACACAGTCAGTCGCCTGAGGCGGGAATCGAACCTGGGTCCCTGACGCTGAGCCATTGTGTAGGGAAATATATACTGTCATCGGAGGCAATCCAGATAAGATTCACTTGATTAATCCTGGCTATGGAAGGATTTGTATATGATAATGTGTTGAGTTGGTTGGACCTGTACTCATTAGAGTTTATAAGAGTGAAAAAGTGACTTGAGTGAAAAATACAAAGTCATTACAGAACTTGACAGAGTAGATGTGGAATGGATGTTTCCCCTGTGGGACCAGAGGGTACCATCTCAGGTTAAGGGATTGTCCAGTTAAGTCAAAGATGAGAAAGAATTTCTTCTCTCAGTACTGAATATATGGAACTACTGTAGACGCTGTTTCGTCAATATATTCAAGGCTGAAGTAGACAGATTTTTAATCCAGAAGGGAATTAAGGGTTATGGAGATAAGGGAGGAAAGTGGAGTTGAAATATCAGATCAGCTCTGATCTCATCGAATGGCGGTGCAGGCTCAGTGGGCTGAATGGCCACCTTCTGTGCATTTTATAGTCTTCAACTGAGGCACAATCTAATTTGCCAGAGGAAAATATAGGATCCCTTGGCATTATTTGAAGAAGAACAGTGAAGTTATGTCTGGTTCCCTGGCCAATATCCACATCATAAAAACATCCATCTTGTCATTGTCACATTGTCATATTTGTGAGGCATGATGGTGTGCGAATCCCCTGCTCTATTTTCTACATTACAAGCGACTACACTTCAAGCTATTGACTGTAAAGTGCTTTGGGACATGTGGTGGTTGTAAAAGGCACTATAAAAATGCAGAACTCACCTGCCTTGTTCCAAACACTCCAGTAAGGTGACCTGGTGTTCCTATTGCCAACTCACTGCCCACAGCTGGTGACAGAGAGTCTGGCTCAGAGCACCCACACCAGGTCACTGTTCTGGGTAGCCAGGCAAAGGTGACAATCAGTTATAGATCATGGAATCTATAATGGCTGGCAGTATGGAAGCCAGCCATTTGGCCCATCAAGTCCACACCAACTCTCTGAACGGCATCCCATCCAGACCCACTCTCCAATCCTATCCCTGTAACCATGCATTTCCCAAGGCTAATCCACCTTACATACCTCTGGGCAATTTAGTGTTGTCAATCCACCTAACCAGCACATCTTTGGATGGTGGGAGGAAACCCGTGCAAACACAGGGAGAATGTGCAACCTCTACACAGACAGTCACCCAATGCTGGAATCGAACCCGGGTCCTCGGTGCTGTGAGGCAGCAGTGCTAACCACTGAGCCATCATATCTCCCCAGTTGGAGCTGAGAGAGGAATAAGAACAAAAGAGTCAAATCTCTTTCTAAACTGGACCATACAGATTGGCCACAGATGACTGGGCAGCTGAATACCATGGTAACAAGACAGGAATGAAGGAACTCCTTTATTAATGAGGAAGGCAGGATAGGATTGTTGAGGTACACTCACCATTCCTGACTAATATAAGCACTGATCCTGTTGTGATGTGGTTTTCTTCCAGTGTCTCATTTTCTCCCAGTTGATTGCCTCTGTACGTGAAATCCATCTTCCAGGATGTGACTCCTTGCCTCACCAAGTGTAGCCGGAGACGTTTGATGGTGTCATTTGGCCTGACCCGGATAGTGACCATCCGCTGACCATCAGGAAGTTGGACACAGACATCACATCGCATCCAGTGAGCCATCAGCTTCTGCATGGTGTTCATTGTCGGTCAGTGTGGCACGGGTATCCTTGCAACCCCTGAACAGACACACTGACTGCTGAGAGCTGACTGTGTTGAGAAACCAGGCAATCTCCCCGCCCTTTCGGTTTACACCCAACAACTGGTTCTCCGACATTCCTTCACTCACTTACCGGCATGTACCTGAACTCAGCAAAACATTTACTGGCAGCGCAGAAACCTGCTGGGTCAGTGTATCTGCCCCAACACTGCACAACACCAGCTCTGGAGTTTCCCAACAACATATACAGTCAGTGTTGCCACTCCCATGTCTGTTACACCTGGATCTATTTTTTTTTGGTCCTTTCTGTGTTTCTAGGCTTTCCTATTCGAAATCTAGGTTTATTTTTCACGGTACCCTGTTACATGGACCAAATTCATGCATTTAAACATTAGATTTGATCATTTTCCTGCATTACTCTATGATATTGTCACTGACTACGTTTGTTCCCATCCCGTGGTGATGATGCTGAAGGTACAATAGAATTATTTTGTCATTGGATTCTGCACCCAGGGCCCAATGCATGCCCATACCTTGGTGGTCATCGCTAACTTGGTTTAGAAATTAAGTTCACTCGTTGAGTTATATAACATTCGTGTAGGTTTTGTCACCTGAAATAAAAGGGTGGTCTATGTTTTAATTGTTCATGTGACAGTGTTCTGAAAAACAACTTGGTAATATGATGAATGAGTCATTCATTATAACCATGAAAATATGATAAATATCGAGGGATAGCTGAGTTTAAGGTTGGGTGTTTTTTTAGGTTTTTTGAAGACACTTTGTGGGTTTTTCCCAAAAGAATCCTTTCATGTGCTGAGGTCCAAAAACTCTCTACATTTGAACAAATTACCCTGCATGGACATATCCCGAACTCTCTACACAGAGCTATATAGAGTGTCGACAATATAAACAGATATGGTCAGAGCATAAAAATCAAAGATACCGCAGGTGCTGGAAATCTGAAATCAAAGCAGAGAATACGACTCAGCGGGTCAAAGCAACAACCATATTGGAGAACTGTGCTTTCTATTTTTGTGCTTTTGTAAAATACATTGGACTGAAATGAGAGAGAATTGTTTTAAACCAGGGATTTACAAGGGCAGCTACATGTTTTGAAAGTGAGGAATTTGATACCCATCATGAACTTTGTTTATGCAGCTATAGGTTCCAGCAACGTGCAGATAAACTGGAATTGAGGGGCTTGTTTGTAAGTTAAGGTAGTTTCTGGATCAGGGGCCAGTTATCAATGACAAAGGTCCTCTGCTTGCCAACAACAAGGTGATTAGCACTGCTGCCTCACAGCGCCAGTGATCCGGGTTCAATTCAGCCTCAGGCGACTGACTGTGTGGAGTTTGCACGTTCTCCCCGTGTCTGCGTGGGTTTCCTCCGGGTGCTCCAGTTTCCTCCCACAGTCCAAAGATGTGCAGGTCAGGTGAATTGGCCATGCTAAATTGGCCGTAGTGTTAGGTAAGGGGTAAATGTAGGGGTATGGGTGGATTGCGCTTCGGCGGGGCAGTGTGGACTTGTTGGGCCGAAGGGCCTGTTTCCACTCTGTAATTAATCTAATCTAATCTAATCTAATGGCGTAGCATTGTTCACCTCAAATTCTCTGCAACCCCTCCCCCACCCATTTGAACCTACCTCCCTCTGAACTGACTGCAATCTGTGCTCTCAGATCCAACCCTGACTTTGTAATTAACCCTGTCAGCAAGGGTGGTGCTGTTATTGTCTGGTGGACTGACCTCTGCATTGCAGAGGCTGAATGCCAGCTCTGAGATTACCTCCTTCTATTCCCCCCCCAGACCATGACCTCAGCATGGACATCAGGGCATTGCATCTATAGTAGTCACTAACCTCATTTCAACCTATAATGCCCCCTCTACTGCCTCCAAGCAGATAATCCCTCAATCCCGCCCAGCCCGCTCCTATCTCCTTCCCAAATCCCACAATCAGGACTGCCTGTTCCTGCCTCACAGAACTCATCTATTCCTACTTTGACTCAGGCTTCTCTTCCTTTGTCCAGTCCCTTCCCACTTACATCCGTGATCCTTTACGCCAGTTTCGGAATTTCCAGATTGCGAGCTCCAGCTGCCTCTTGACCATGGATGTGCAATCCCTTTAGACATCCATCCCTCAGCAGGACGGTGTTCAGAGTGTGGTGCTGGAAAAGCTCAGCAGGTCAGGCAGAATCCGAGGAGCAGGAAAATCGACATTTCGGGCCGGAGCCCTTCATCAGGCCTGAAACGTCGATGCTGCCTGACCTGCTGTGCTTTTCCAGCAACACACTCTCAACTCTGATCTCCAGCATCTACAGTCCTCACTGTCCCCCACGAGGCTGGTCTCAGGGCTTTCCATTTCTTCCTGGAACAAAGGCCTGAACTGCTCCCACCCACCACCATCACCCTCCTCCCCCCAGCCAAGCCCATCCTCACACTGAACAGCTTCTCTTTTAGCTCCTCTTACTTTCTTCAGGGTGGCACAGGTACCCACAGGGCCTCCAGCTACACCAGTCTCTTTGGGGGAGGGTATGTGAAATATTCCCTCCAACACTTTCTCTGGTACATCAATGACATCATCAGTGCTACTTACCTCTCTCATCCAGAATTGGAAAAACTCATCAATTTTTCTTCCAATTTTCACCCTGCTCTCATCGTCACCTGTCCATCGGCATGGTAGCTCAGTGGTTAGCACTGCTGCCTAACAGCACTAGGGTCCCAGGTTCAATTCCAGCCTTGGACGACTGACTGTGTGAAGTTTGCACATTCATCCCGTGTCTGCGTGGGTTTCCTCCGGGTGCTCCGGTTTCCTCCCACAGTCCAAAAATGTGCAGGTCAGGTGAATTGGCTATGCTAAATTGCCCATAGTGTTAGGTACATTAGTCAGAGTGAAAATGGGTCTGGGTGGGTTACTCTTCAGAGGGTTGTGTGGACTTGTGCTGAAGGGCCTGTTTCCACACTGTTGGGAATCTTAAAAAAAAAATCTCTGACTCCTCCGTTCCCTTCCTTGACACTCTGTATCCATGTCTGCGATTAGACTGGTCACCAATATCCATTACAGACCCACAGACTTCCATAGTTACCTTGACTGTACATCCCGTTAAGGCTCTATTCCAATCTCCCACTTCCTCCACTTTCAGTGGGATGCCACCTCTAGACACATATCTCCTTCCTTATCAACCATCCGCAGGGCTCATTCCCTCTGGGACATCCCTGGGACATCGCCCAGCAGGGATGTACTTCTGTGGCTTTATAAGGCTGTGGTCAGACCACATTTAGAGTATTGGGAGCAATTCTGGGCCCCATATCTCAGGAAGGATATATTGCCTCTGCAGCAGGTCCAGAGGAGGTTCATGAGAATGGTCCCAGAATGAAAAGCTTAATATATGAGAAATGTTTGAGAACTCTGGGTCTATACTTAATGGAGTTTAGAAGGATGAGGTGGGATCTGAGTGAAACTTACAAAATACTGAACACCCTGGACAGAGTGGACAATGGGAAGATATCTCCACTGGCAGGAGGGACTAGGACCCGAGGCACAGCCTTAGAGTAAAGGGAAGACCATTTAACATGGAGATAAGGAGAAACTTCTTTAGCCAGAGAGTGGTGAATCTGTCAAAATTCATTGCCACTGAGGGCTGTGGAGGCCAGGTCATTGGATATATTTAAAACAGATGGATAAATTCTGGATTGCCAAGGTATCAAAGTTTACTGGGCGAAAGCAGGAGAATGGAGTTGAAAAACCTATCAGCCGTGATCAAATGGACGTGATGGGCTGAATGGTCTAATTTTTGCTCCTATGGCCTTATTGTTTTATAGACTTATCCTGGTCCACTCCTCCTTCACTTTGACACCCCCTCATCCCCCCTCGAGACTGTCCATTGCAATGGCAGAAGGTGTAAAACCTGCCTGTTGACCTCCTCCCTCCTCACTATCCAAGGGCCCAGACACACCTTCCAGATGAAGCAGTGATTTACATACACATCATTCAACCTCATCTTTTCTATTCGCCGCTCACAATGTGGTCTCGACATTGGGAGATGAAGTGCAGAGTGGGTGACCGCTTTGCAGAACACTTATATTCTGTCCTTGAAAATGTCCCCAAGCTTCCAGCTGCCTCCCATTTCAACACACTGGCATGGCCAGCATGCTGTCTCAAGCTTGCTGCAGTGATCCAGTGGGGCCCAGTGCAAGCTGGAAGAACAACGTATTGTTTTCTGCTTGAGAAACCTGCAACCTTCTGGACTTGATATTGAGTTCAATAATTTTAGGGATTGAGAACCTTCCTCCATGTCCTTACCCCAATCCCCACACACACCAGGCCTTGTCATCACATGGACAGCTGCCATAAACAGCCCATTATCAGCCACTAATGGACCCCATTAGCACCTACTCATTCTCCCAACCTGACCAGTAGCCATTACTCTGCCTGCCCTACTGCTTTTCTCTCTCTCTCTCTGGGGTCCATCTCCCATCCATCATTTACTCCTTCCACCTCTTCCCACCCCACCTTCAGTATATATATCAACCCTTTCCCAGCCACAATTAATTACGAGAAAAGATCACTGGACCTGAAAGGTCAACTCTGATTTCTCTCACCGACGCTGCTGATGTTTTCCAGTGATTTCTGATTTTGTTGCTAAACAGCTTGGAATGTGAATAAAACAGAGAGCAGTAGGTTTGTAACAGCCAAAAAAAACCCCTCTGTCGCTCTCCTCATCTTCAACCTGAGAAAATCAGCTTACCTTTCCAAGCTGTGACTTTCACTTGGAGAAATTAGAGATCTTTCATAAGTCACCCAGCCACCTTGTGCCTCTTGCAAACCAGTGGAAGTATTCAGAAAAAGGAAAATCTAGGAGAAACCTTTGGATAAGCAAGAACCAGCCCAACAGGTCTTGTGAGCAAGGACAACAGAACTCTTCTTTCAGTTTTCCCTCTGTCCATATTTTATTTATTCCCTGTTTATATTTGCCTGTGTATCTGTGTAAATTAAGAGTTTTTAAGGGATTTAGAGCTTTAATTTGTAGTGTTTATTTAATATAGATTAATTGTTTGGCTGTAGCTAGAATCTAGCAATGTATAATAAATAGTGATTTCTTGTTACATAAAGAAACCTGGTCTGTGCTTTCGATTAACCTGGAGGTGATAGTCAAGTACTTTATATTTCTTTTTGAAACCTTTATATTTGTGATGTCTCCAGGAATAACAGGATTTCCAGAACGCTATTGAATGCAGAGGCTCTTGTCCTGGATTGGATTGGAAACAAAGGTATGGAGAATTATGAGAGTGGTATTAATAACTAACACAGATGAAAGAAAACAACATGGCATTGGAAATGGCAAAGGATTTCCTGCAGGGGGCAGAGTTGCTCCTAGGGAACTATCAAATCCCCAGGTTGACCAACTTGACAAGTAAACTGGAGGTGGCATTGCCTGACAGACTGAGAAAGGCAATGAAACCTGCGCTTATATGACTTAGATTTACTTAGCGTGACTTTAGTAACCCAGTGATTTTGTGAAGGTGGCTAAGTACATTGAAAAATGAGAATCAGGTGATATCAGTAAGAATTAATGAAGCTGGAGCATAATGAGACAATGCAAAAACTGGAGCTGGAATTCCAAAGGGAAGAGAAAGAGAAGGAAAGGAAGGCGGATATGGAAAAGAAAAGGCAGGAATGGAAATGAGAAAAGTAGAATTCAAAGTGAAGAGGAAGTGAGAGAGCATGAATATAAAGCTAACATGAAACACAAGACGCCAGAGAGATACTGATGCACACCCTGGCGGGGAGTGGTAATTTGAGGTCCAGTAAGGAAATGTTGAACTTTGCACAGGCCCTACTGAAATTTCAGAAGAAAACTGTGGAGGCATTCTTCATGTCATTGAAAAAAAATAGCTAGACAAGCATTCTCCACCACCTTTGTTTACATTATGAGGGGCATGGATAGGGTAAGTAGGCAAAGTCTTTTTCCTGGGGTCAGGGAGTCCAGAACTAGAGGTCATAGGTTTAGGTTGAGAGGGGAAAGATATAAAAGAGACCTACGGGGCAACTTTTTCACACAGAGGGTGGTACATGTATGGAATGAGCTGCCAGAGGAAGTGGTGGAGACTGGTACAATTGCAACATTTAAGAGGAATTTGGATGGGTATATGAAAAGGAAGGGTTTGGAGGGATATGGGCCGGGTGCTGGCAGGTGGGACTAGATTGGGTTGGGATATCTGGTCTGCATGGACGGGTTGGACCGAAGGGTTTGTTCCCATGCTGTACATCTCTATGACTCTAAGATGGTGGCATTTGGTATGCTTTCCTTTATGGAGTTTTGAGTATTTTGAGTATGGAGTACAGGAGTTGGGAGGTCATGTTGCGGTTGTACATGATGTTGGTTAGGCCACTTTTGGAATATTGCGTGGAATTCTGGTCTCCTTCCTATTGGAAAGATGTTGTGAAACTTGAAAGGGTTCAGAAAAGATTTACAAGGATGTTGCCAGGGTTGGAGGATTTGAGCTACAGGGAGAGGCTGAACAGGCTGGGGCTGTTTCCCTTGGAGCATCGGAGGCTGAGGGGTGACCTTATAGCAGTTTATAAAATCATGAGGTGCATGGATAGGATAAATAGACAAAGTCTTTTCCCTGGGGTAAGGGAGTCCAGAAATAGAGGGCAAAGATTTAGGGTGAGAGGGGAAAGATATAAAAGGGATCAATAAAAGAAAGCATACCAAATGCCTTCTTCACTATCCTATCTACCTGCGACTCCACTTTCAAGGAGCTATGAACCTGCACTCCAAGGTCTCTTTGTTCAGCAACACTCCCTAGGGCCTTACCATTAAGTGTATAAGTCCTGCTAAGATTTGCTTTCCCAAAATGCAGCACCTCGCATTTATCTGAATTAAACTCCATCTGCCACTTCTCAGCCCATTGGCCCATCTGGTCCAGATCCTGTTGTAATCTGAGGTAACCCTCTTCGCTGTCCAGTACACCTCCAATTTTGATGTCATCTGCAAACTTACTAACTGTATCTCTTATGCTCGCATCCAAATCATTTATGTACATTTACATGTACAAAAAGTAGAGGATGCAGCACCAATCCTTGTGGTAGTCCACTGGTCACAGGCCTCCAGTCTGAAAAAACACCCTCCACCACCACCATCCTCGGTCTTCTACCTTTGAGCCAGTTCTGTATCCAAATGGTGAATGCTCCTTGTATTCCATGAGATTGAATCTTGCTAACTAGTCTCCCATGGGGAACCTTGTCAAACTCTTTTATGAAGTCCATATAGATCACGTCTACCTCGCTGTCCTCATCAATCCTCTTTGTTACTTCTTCAAAAACTCAGTCAAGTTTGTGAGGCATAATTTCCCACACACAAAGCAATGTTGACTATCACTAATTAGTCCTTGCTTTTCCAAATATGTGTACATCCTGTCCCTCAGGATTCCCTCCAACAACTTGTCCACCACAGAGATCAGGCTCACTGGTCTGTAGTTCCCTGGCTTGTCCTTACCACCCTTCTTAAACAGTGGCACCACGTTTGCCAATCTCCAGTCTTCTGGCACCTCACCCGTGATTACCGATGATACAAATATCTCCGTAAGAGGCCCAGCAATCACTTCTCTAGCTTCCCAGAGTTCTCGGGTACACCTGATCAGGTCCTGGGGATTTATCCAATTTTATGTGGTTCAAGACATCCAGCACTTCCTCCTCTGTAATATGGACATTTTGCACGATGTCACCATCAATTTCCCTACAGTCTATATCTTCTTTATCCTCTTCCACAGTAAATTCTGATACAAAATACTCATTTAGTATCTCCCCCATCTTCTGCGACTCCACAAAAAGGCCGCCTTGCTGATCTCCATAGTTACCCTTTTGTCCTTAATGTATTTGTAAAAATCTTTAGATTCTCCTTAACACCATTTGCCAAAGTTGTCCCCATTTTGCCCTCCTGATTTCCCTCTTAAGTATACTCCTACTGCCTTTATACTCTAAGGACTCACTCGATCTATCCTGTCTATACTGTAATATGCTTCCATCTTTTTCTTCACGAAATGTCTGTCGTCATCCAGCATTCCCTATACCTACCAGCCTTTCTTTTCCATCACTATTTTAAATCCAGTGTAATTATGGTCACTGGCACCAAAGTGCTCCCCACTGACACCTCAGTCACCTGCCCTGCCTTATTTCCCAAGAGTAGGTCAAGTTTTGAACCTTCTCTAGTAGGTACATCCACAAACTGGATCAGAGTTTTCTTGCACACACTTAACACTATGGCAGTCCCAGTCTATGTTTGGAAAGTTAAAATCCCCTACCATAACCACCCTATTATTCTTACAGATAACTGAGATCTCCTTCCAAATTTGTTTCTCAATTTCCCTCTAACTATTGGGGGGTTTATAATACAATGCCAATAAGGTTATCATTCCTTTCTTATTTCTCAGTTCCACCCAAATAACTTTCCTGGATGTATTTCTGGGATGTATTTCCGGGAATATCCTCCCTCAGTACAACTGTCATGCCACCCCTTAGCAAAAACACCGCTCCTCTTCCTCTCTTGCCTCCCTTTCTATCTTTCCTGTAGCATTTGTATCCTGGAATATTTAAGCTGCCAGTTCTGCCCATCCCCGAGCCATGTTTCTGTAACTGCTATGATATCCCAGTCCCATGTTCCTAACCATGCCCTGAGTTCATCTGCGTTCCCTGTTAGGCCTCTTGCATTGAAATAAGTGCAATTTATCAGTCTTACCTTGTTCTCTGCTTTATCCCTGCCTGCCCTGACTGTTTGACTCACTTTTGTTCTCAGTCTGTACCAGTCTCAGATTGACCTCTTTCCTCACTAACTAAGGATTGGTACTACCCTTACTACCTACCTACCTTTCCTCACTACCTCCGTCATGTGTAGTGACCAGAACAATGGTGAAGCAAAGTATTCCACCAGAGCTCATGATAATACTATTAGGTCAGAAATCATAACACCAGGTTATTTAGATTTAGATTTAGATTAGATTACAGTGTGGAAACAGGCCCTTCGGCCCAACAAGTCCACACCAACCCGCCGAAGCGAAACCCACCCATACCCCTACATTTACCCCTTACCTAACACAACAGGCAATTTAGTATGGCCAATTCACCTGACCCTGCACATCTTTGGATGGTGGGAGGAAACCGGAGCACCCGGAGGAAACCCACGCAGACACGGGGAGAACATGCAAACTCCACACAGTCAGTTGCCTGAGGCGGGAATTGAACCCGGGTCTCTGACGCTGTGAGGCAGCAATGCTAACCACTGTGCCACCGTGCCGCCCACAAATCCAGCAAGTTTATTAAAAACAGATTTTTGATGAGGAAGTGGAGACGTTCCCTGCAAATGAAGAATGGACAATTGTTCACAGACAGTGTTACCACCCAGATAAGATGAGATACTGTGAGAAACAGGAGAGGTTCCAATGCCAGGACATATAGGAACATAGGGCAGCACGGTGGCTCAGTGGTTAGCACTGCTGCCTCACAGCACCAGGGTCCCAGATTTGATTCCAGCCTCAGGTGACTGTCTGTGTGGAGTTTGCACATTCTCCCTACGTCTGCGTGGGTTTCCTCGGGTGCTCCGGTTTCCTCCCACAGTCTAAAGATGCGCTGGGCATGCTAAGTTGCCCATAGTGTTAGGTGCATTAGTCAGAGGGTAATGGGTCTGAGTGGGTTATTCTGTGGAGGGTCGGTTGGGCCAAAGGGCTGTTTCCACATTGTAAAGACTAAAAAATGGAAAATGCAGACATTGATAAACAGGTAATTTTACATGGCCAGAATTTTACAAAACATGGTCATTCATGACAGATGGTAGAAAAACTTCAACATGTTGTTACAACACAGAGACAGACAGCTGAACTAAATCAGCCTCTTTATCTCTGTGCTAACAGAACAGTAAAATTAAAACCTATCAAATACCCTCAAAAGTTATTCCAATGGTTCCTAACCAGACTTTTTTTAAAAAAAAAATTCAATCCAGACCTTGCAAACAGTCAGTCACAGAGCACAGAAACCGACCCTTTGGTCCAACTAATCCGTGCTGACAAAGTTTCCCAAACTAAACTCGCTCCACTTGCTTGCTTTTGGCCCATATCCCTCTAAACCTCGAATTCCCATACCTATCCAAATGCCTTTTAAATGCTGTAACTGTACCAGCATCTTGCCACTTTGTGGCGGTTCATTCCACACCTGAACCAGACTGTATGTGAAAATGTTGCTCCTCAAATTATTCTCCTCTCACCCTAAAATATGCCCCCTAGTTTTGACCTCCTCCACCCTAGGGAAAAGACCGTTGCTATTCACCTTATCTATGCCTTCATGATTTTAAGTCTCTAAGGTCACTCAACTTTTCACACTCCAGTCAAAAAAGTCCCAGTCTGACCAGCCTATCCTTATAACTCAAACCCTTCAGTCCTGCACCATCCTGGTAAATCTTTTCTGAATCCTCTGCAATTTAATAATATCCCTCCCACAGCTGAGCCACCAAAACTGTGCATAGTACTCCAAAAATGGCCTCACGAATTTTCTGTACAATCTCAACATGATGTCCCAACTCCTATACTCAGCGGTCTGAGCAATAAAGGCAAGCATGCTAACGACCTTCTTAACCATCCTACCTGTAACACAACTATGCAATTGAACCCCTAGGTCTCTGTTCAACAACCAGGGGCCTATTATTTACTGTACAAGTCCTAGGAAAAAGTGAGGGCTGTAGATGTTGGAGATAACAGTCGAGAGTATGATGCTGGAAAAGCACAGCAGGTCAGGCAGCATCTGAGGAGCAAAAGAGTCGATGTTTCAGGCAAAAGCCCTTCATCCTGAGTGAAAGATCCCTGATGAACGACTTTTGTCTGAAACGCTGATTCTCCTGCTCCTCGGATGCTGCCTGACCTGCTGCGCTTTTCTAGCACCACACTCTCGATACTGTATAAGTCCTGCCTTTATTGGTTTACCAAAATGCAATATCTTGTATTTATCCAAATTAAGCTCAATCTGCCCCTCCTCAGCCCATTGGCCCAATTAATCAAGATCCCTTTCAATTCTTAGATAGTCTTGTTTACTATCAACTATACCACCAAATTTGGTGTCATCTACAAACTTACTAACCACACCTCTTAAATTCGAATCCAAAACATTTACACAAATGATAAACAAAAGGGGACCCAGCACTTATCCTTGCAGAACACTGCTGGTCACAAGCCTCCATAATTAATTGCAGACATTAGTTTTGTATCTTAAACAAAAGACTTAATTTATTAAATATACCATAATTTTAGCAGAGAAAAAAAAAATTAAACATAATCTAATTAATGCTTTAAACCTAAAACTTCTGTTTTTAGTCCCCATTCACACACACAGTTAATGGATGAATAAAAGAACAAAACTAGCCAGATTACTTAAATAGTTTTCATGATTAATTGTCTGATAGATTCCTTACAGTGTGAAAACAGGCCCTTCAGCCCAACAAGTCCACACCGACCCTCCGAAGAGTAACCCACCCAGACCCATTTTCCTCTGACTAATGCACCTAACACTATGGGCAATTTTGCATGGCCAATTCACCTTGCCTGCACATCTTTAGACTGTGGGAGGAAACCAGAACACCTTGAGGAAACCCACGCAGACATGGGGAGAATGTGCAAACTCCACACAGACCAGCCAGAGGCTAGAATTGAACCTGTGACACTGGTGCTGTGAGGCAGCAGTGCTAACTACTGAGCCACTGTGTTAGGCATAGATGTGGAATCCTTTACTGTTTTTCTGGCAACATTGATCAGGGTTATCTTTCCCGTTCACTCAGGTAAAGGTAGCAATGCTTCTATTCTCTAGACTTCGGAAGCTGGTGAGGGAGTTTAGGCAGGGAACTTTCAAATTCTCTGACTGTGTCATCAACTCTTCTCCCTAGAAAACTCTAGTTTAAAAAAAAACTCCAATTCTTGTCCCAAGCTGATAGTCTTTCTCCAAGGCATCAATTATCATTCAACCATTGTCTTCTGCTTGAACATAGGGTCTCTTCCAGAGTTGTTAGAACCAATTCCAAGGTACTGCCCTCATCAGTAGCCAACTTCAGCTATCTGGTTAGAAACAATATTCTTTCTGGGATTGCTGTGTCTGCTGAAGCCTCTTTAATCAATTAACTTGTAGGCCTTGCCAAAAGCTTGTTTGGTCTGTTCTTTTCCTTTCACCACAAACTATTTTCCAAATTCCAAAAAGGTCATCTTCAACTCTCAATGCCCAGTTCTCATCGCCAAATACGAATTGATAGAAGAATGAAAAATAAAAGCAATGAAAAATCAGCAAAGGTTCTAACATGCCTCCACCCTCAAAACATGAAAGACTTTTGTAAAAAAAAATGCATTTCGCAACATAGTTAGCAACACCTAAATGGCAAACAAGATACAAAACTCACACCCATTCATTCTTCTTTCCACACCAGATTCTTATTCACTATTCAGCTTTCTTGGTCATATTCTTAAATTTATGACAGTTTACATTCAAGATAAGGTATCAATTACGTTTTATTTGTGGAAATATGTACAATTTTCTTATTAAATGACTGCAGACCTTTAGTCCAACTGAAAACCTTGGAGTCTTATTTCTAAAGTGTTCCATGAATCTCAGTGGATTATGGCTGTAAAAAATGCCAGTTTGAAAGATTCTATTTCACATATAAACAGTGTTTCAGACCTCTTAACATCACACCAATGCTTCCTTTTTAATCATTGATTTTTTTCTGTTGATGTCTGTTCAACTTCTTCAAAAAGTAAATCATTTTCTATTCCAGTCTCACCATCCTGCAAGAGTGCTGATCCAATCCAAATAACTAGTGTCTATTGCTAACTTAAATGATTTGTTAAAGTAGGTGTGGTTAATACAGGTTCATTCATTAAAATTGCTTTCAGCTTTTCAAAAGCTGCCTGGTATTCTGTAGACTATACTATCTTCATTTGTTTATGTAACAAATTAATCAAAGACATGGCTAGTGTACTAAAATGAGGCACAAACGTTTGATAAAAACCCATCTGCATAGCTCCAAGGACTTATTTTTCATTTTCTTTAGCAGCAGGAAAGTGAATTATTGCTTTTTCTTTTGTTGTTCTCGATGACATTTGTCCTCCAACATGTCCTAAGTACATCACCTTGGCTTTTGTAAATTCACTTTGTTAGATTTGACTGTAATTGTGTAAACAAGTTTCCTAACAGTTCTATATATCCCTTCCATATCAAACTACGTTACAATGTTATCCAAGTAAATAAAAGTTATAAATAAGTGAACTGTAATATATCCTCCACCAATCCCATTAGCACTTTAAGTCTCATTGAACTCGAGGGAAATCCAATTCTTCCTCCAGGAAAAGTGATTGTGCTGTCCCTGTATCTCTGTTTGGTTATAGGTTTAACTATCTCACCTGAAGTAAAAGGAGTCGCCATTCCTTTAATAAAACTCCCGCATATCTTTCATCTGTCTTACAACTTTACTAAGAACAGAATTCACTCTGGCCTTTTTGTTATAGTCAGAGCTACAATTTGGTGCATGGTATTATCTTTTATGTTCCCTTCTATGACTGATTTTTAACTAACTCCTATAAGCCTCATGGATTTACCCATCTACTTCCAACATTCCATATGCACATAGCCCGACTTATTTTAATGGAAACATTTAAGCTATTGAGCATCATCTCCACCCTCAGCAATTTCCTTCCTAATGTGAGTTGTTGTTCTTGGGAAACTCTCTACTATCCATTCCCTACCCTGGCTCCCTGCCTTCCTTTTACTCCTCTCACTTTCTTTTGCTCAAATTTCTGATGGGGGGGGGGGGGGGGGGGAGGGGGGGAATGGGAAAAAGGTTTATGGATCATCAGCCATTAAAGCTGCCTGTCTTGCCATTACTTTGGTCTTCTACACAAGTTCTGATTCAGTTTAAAGTTCTTCTACAAGAATAACGTCTCAGCATTGCGAGTATTCTCAGCCTTTAACATTCTTTTACGCCATTAAAATTAACCTGCTTAATTCTTTCAATCTTGGTATAGGTTTATCCGCCCTATTTCCCCAAGTTCTGAAACCTTTGCCTGTATGCTGCTGGGACCAACGCGTCTGTATACAGAATAGTTCCTAGAGTACTTTTCTAACAGAGATGTCAGATCTCGTGCACTTTACCAATTGATATACTTTGCATGGGTAAGATCCGATCTGCTTTTAGCTATTTGGTTTGCATTGCTAAGTTAATTGCTTTAAGTGGCCTACAGAAAGTCTGCAGTAGGGAGTAGAGTGGGTTCTTTCCGGATTATAATATTTTGGAGATATGTCTCTTGATTAAACTTAAAATATAAGCCATAACTATTAATTTAACCTGGGGCAGTGTTTGTCGAGGAATAAGATGGTGTTATTTTCTGGATCTGTAGATTGTGAAGGAGCAAAAATGGCCCTTGCAGTGATATATGTGCTTCTTGTCAGATTTGGGAGTTCAAAGAGAGATTAAGGGTTACTGCAGATTATATCTGCCATAAATGCTGTTGGATGTGAATCTTATCAGATTGAATGGATCGGTTGGAGAGACAGATAGAAGCCATGAGAAATTTGCAACAGCAACAGTATGTCATGGATGGCAGTTTTATAGGAAGGGGGGGGGGGGGGGGGGGGAGAAGTCTCAGATACAGTCACATAGATGGGTTAACTCGAGGAAAGGTAAGAGAGGTAGGCAGCTAATGCAGGAGTCTTTTGTGGATATACCCATTTCAAACAGGTATGCTGTTTTGGAAAATGTAGGGGGTGATGGAATCTCAGGGGAACGTAGCACGAACAGCCAAGTTTCTGTTTTTGAGACTGGCTCTAATGCAACGAGGGGTGCGTCGGCTTCCAAGAGATCAATTGTGTTAGGGGATTCTCTAGTCCAAGGTGCAGACAGACGTTTCTTTGGCCAGCAGAGAAAAAGCAGAATGGTGTGTTGTTTCCCTGGTGCCAGGATCAAGGATGTCTCAGAGACGGTGCAGAATATTCTCACGGGGGAGAGGAGTCAGCAAAAAGTCATTGTCCACATTGGAACCAATGACATAGGAAGGGAAAAAGTTGAGATTCTGAACAGAGAATACAGAGTTAGGTATGAATTTAAAAAGAAGGTTCGAGAGTAGTAATATCTGGATTACTCCCATTGCTATGAGCTAGTGAGGGCAGGAATAGGAGGATAGAGCAGATGAATGCATGGCTGAGGAAGTGACTTGTACAAAAAGGACGGATTGCACCTAAATTGGAAGGGGCCTAATATGCTGGCAGGGAAATTTGCTAGAGCTGCTCGGGAGGATTTAAACTAGTAAGGCGGGTGGGGTGGGACCCAGGGAGATAGTGAGGAAAGAGATCGGACACTGGTACAGTTGAGAACAGAAGTGAGTCAAACAGTCAGGGCAGGCAGTGACAAGGTAGGACTAATAAATTAAACTGCATTTATTTCAATGCAAGGGGCCTAACTGGGAAGGCAGATGAACTCAGAGCATGATTAGGAACATGGGACTGGGATGTCATAGCAATTATAGAAACATGGCTCAAGGATGGGCAGGACTAGCAGCTTGATGATCCAGGATACAAATGCTACAGGAAGGATAGAAAGGAAGGCAAGAGAGGAGGGGGAGTGGCATTTGTGATAAGGGATAGCATGACAGCTGTGCTGAGGGAGGATATTCCCAGAAATACATCCAGGGAAGTTATTTGGGTGGAACTGAGGAATAAAGAAAGGGATGATCGCCTTATTAGGATTGTATTATAGATCCCCCAATAGTCAGAGGGAAATTGAGAAACAAACTTGTAAAGAGATCTTAGCTATCTGTAAGAATAATAGGGTAGTTATGGTAGGGGATTTTAACTTTCCAAACATAGACTGGGACTGCCATAGTGTTAAAGGTTTAGATGGAGATGAATTTGTTAAGTGTGTACAAGAAAATTTTCTGATTCAGTATGTGGATGTACCTACTGGAGAAAGTGCAAATCTTGACCTACTCTTGGGAAATAAGGCAGGGCAGGTGACTGAGGTGTTAGTGAGGGAGCACTTTGGGGCCAGCGACCATAATTCTATTAGATTTAAAATAGTGATGGAAAAGGGTAGATCAGATCTAAATGTTCCAAATTGGAGAAAGGCAAATTTTGACGGTATTAGGCAAGAACTTTCAAAAGCTGATTGGAGGCAGATGTTCGCAGTGAAAGGGACAGATGGAAAATGGGAAGTCTTCAGAAATGAGAATCCAGAAAAAGTATATTCCTGTCAGGGTGAAAGAAAAGGCTGGTAGGTATAGGGAATGCTGGATGATGACAGAAATTTCATGAAGGAAAAAGATGGAAGCATATTACAGTATAGACAGGATAGATCGAGTAAGTCCTTAGAAGAGTATAAAGACAGTAGGAATATACTTGAGGGAAATCAGGAGGGCAACTCAGGGACCTGAGATAGCTTTGGCACATACAATCAAGGAGAATCCAAAGGATTCTTACAAATACATTAAGGACAAAAGGGTAACTAGGGAGAGAATAGGGCCTCTCAAAAGATCAGCAAGGCAGCCGTTCGGTGGAGCCGCAGAAAATGATGGAGTTACTAAATGAGTATTTTGCATCAGTATTTACTGTGGAAAAGGATATGGAAGATACAGACCGTAGGGAAATAGATGGTGACATTTTGAAAATGTCCATATTAAAGAGAAGGCAGTGCTGGATGTCTTGAAAACACAAATGTGGATAAATCCCCAGGACCTGATCAGGTGTACCCCAGCACACTGTGGGAAGCTAGGGAAATGATTGCTGGGCTTCTTGCTGAGATATTTGTATCATTGATAATCACAGGTGAGGTGCCGGAAGACTGGAGGTTGGCTAACGTGGTGCCATTGTTTAAGAAGGGCGGTAAAGACAAGCCAGGGAACTATAGACCGGTGAGCCTGACCTCGGTGGTGGGCAAGTTTTTTTTAGATTAGATTAGATTAGATTACTTACAGTGTGGAAGCAGGCCCTTCGGCCCAACAAGTCCACACCGCCCCGCCGAAGCGAAACCCACCCATACCCCCTACATTTACCCTTTACCTAACACTACAGGCAATTTAGCATGGCCAATTCACCTGACCTGCACATCTTTGGACTGTGGGAGGAAACCGGAGCACCCGGAGGAAACCCACGCAGACACGGGGAGAATGTGCAAACTCCACACAGTCAGTCGCCTGAGGCGGGAATTGAAGCCAGGTCTCTGGAGCTGTGAGGCAGCAGTGCTAACCACTGTGCCATCCTAAGTTGTTGGAGGGAATCCTGAGGGACAGGATGTACATGTATTTAGAAAGGCAAGGACTGATTAGAGATAGACAACATTCCTTTGTGCGCGGGAAATCATGACTTCAAACTTGATTGAGTTTTTTAAAGTAACAAAGCAGATTGATGAGGGCAGAGCAGTAGATGTGATCGATGTGGGCTTCAATAAGGCATTCAACAAGATTCCCCATAGAATACAGGGAGAACTAGCCATTTGGATACAGAACTGGCTCAAAGACAGAAGACAGAGGGTGGTGGTGGAGGGTCGTTTTTCAGGCTGGAGGCTTGTGACCAGTGGAGTGCCATAAGATTGGTGCTGGGTCCTCTATTTTTTGTCATTTACATAAATGATTTGGATGTGAGCATAAGAGGTACAGTTAGTAAGTTTGCAGATGACACCAAAATTGCAGGTGTAATGGACAGCAAAGAGGGTTATCTCAGATTACAACAGGATCTTGACCAGGTGGGCTAATGGGCTGAGAAGTGGCAGATGGAGTTTAATTCAGATGTGAGGTGCTGCATTTTGGGAAAGCAAATCTTAGCAGGACTTGTACACTTAATGGTAAGGTCCTAGGGAGTGTTGCTGAACAAAGACCTTGGAGTGCAGGTTCATAGCTCCTTGAAAGTGGAGTCGCAGGTAGATAGGATAGTGAAGGTGGCATCTGGTATGCTTTCCTTTATTGGTGAGAGTATTGAGGACAGGAGTTGGGAGGTCATGTTGCTGCTGTACAGGTAATTGGTTAGGCCACTGATGGAATATTGTGTGCAATTCTGGTCTCCTTCCTATCGGAAAGATGTTGTGAAA
Organism: Chiloscyllium plagiosum; assembly: GCF_037043375.1. Lineage (NCBI taxonomy): Eukaryota > Metazoa > Chordata > Chondrichthyes > Orectolobiformes > Hemiscylliidae > Chiloscyllium > Chiloscyllium plagiosum. The sequence continues at coordinate 47,021,884 of NW_028270166.1, read as the reverse complement.
CTTGAAAGTATTCAGAAAAGATTTACAAGGATGCTGCCAGGTTTGGAGGATTTGAGCTATAGGGAGAGGCTGAACAGGCTGGGGCTGTTTTCTCTGGAGCGGAGGTTGAGGGGTGACCTTATAGATGTTTACAAAATTATGAGGGGCATAGATAGGGTAAATAGACAAAGTCTTTTCCCTGGGGTCGGGGAGCCCAGAACTAGAGGGCATAGGTTTAGGGTGAGAGGGGAAAGAGACCTAAGGGGCAACCTTTTCCACACAGAGGATGGTACGTGTATGGAATGAGCTGCCAGAGGAAGTGTTGGAGGCTGGTACAATTATGACATTAAAAGACATCTGGATGGGTATACGAATAGGAAGGGTTTGGAGGGATATGATCCAGGTCCTGGCAGGTGTGACTAGATTGGGTTGGGATATCTGGTCGGCATTGACGGGTTGGACCAAAGGGTCTGTTTCCATGCTGTACATCTCTATGACTCTATGTTCCAACTTGGTACCAAGGGGTAGCTCGCAGATGAGAAATAGGTAGGTACGTGATCCACCTGAGGAGACAAACATGTCATCTCGCCAAAAAGAGATGTGCCAGTGAAACTGAAATTTTGACTCCACTGACAGTAAAAGCAACAATTCCTAGATTAGAAACAAAGATAAGATTGAAGATAACACTTCCAAATAGAGACTGAAAATTCTAGAATGACACAACTGATCTGGCAGCATTCTCAAAGGCTACCAGCAGATTAATGCTTGAGTGTAATCTGTTGTCAAAACTGGGGATTAGGATTAAAGATACTTTCCCAAAACCAACTAGGATTCTGAGTAATCCAAGATGGAGGACGGGGAAAAGTTGTGGCTGCAAGAACTGCTCCTTCTTTTTTGAAGTATTAAAGGTGTTGGAAGATTTCCTCAAATTCCAGGAGAGTAATTATGGTTTTATAAGTAGTTGCATTGTTTTGGAACTCTGGGGAAGGGAAGATTAAAACAACAGCACTTTAAAAAAAGGAGAAAGAGAGACAAAGGTAGTGACCACATGGTCAGAGAAAGAAACCTGCACTGCTGTCTGACACAGTTATTGTCTCTGCTGTTTGAATTCAAGTACCTCTGGACAGAGGAGTGAGGCTAACAAAAATTAACAAACAGCAAAATTCACAGCTGACCTTGGAGGAACCTGTGTGGGAGAGCTCACAGAACGGAAGCAGCAAAGTGTATATTTTAAGTGTAACTTTGCTGTAAAACTACAATAGTGAGTAGATGAGTTCTATTTTGAATATTTGTTTTCTTGAGGCATTTGGAGGGGTTTGGAGGGATATGGGGCGGGTGTTGGCAGGTGGGACGAGTTTGGGTGGGATCTCTGGTCGGTGTAGATGGGTTGGACCGAAGAGTCTGTTTCCATAAGACATAGGAGTGAAAGTAAGGCCATTCGGCCCATCGAGTCCACTCCGCCATTCAATCATGGCTGATGGGCATTTCAACTCCATTTACCCCCATTCTCCCCGTAACCCTTAATTCCTTGTGACATCAAGAATTTATCAATCTCTGCCTTGAAGACATTTAGCGTCCCACTCTCCACTGCACTCTGCAGCAATGAATTCCACAAGCCCACCACTCTCTGGCTGAAGAAATGTCTCCGCATTTCTGTTCTGAATTTACCCCCTCTAATTCTAAGGCTGTGTCCACAGGTCCTAGTCTCCTCGCCTAAAGGAAACAATTTCCTAGCATCCACCCTTTCCAAGCCATGTATTATCTTGTAAGTTTCTATTAGATCCCCCCTTAATCTTCTAAACTCCAATGAATACAATCCCAGGATCCTCAGCCGTTCCTCATATGTTAGACCAACCATTCCAGGGATCACCCGTGTGAATCTCCGCTGGACACGCTCCAGTGCCAGTATGTCCTTCCTGAGGTGTGGGGACCAAAACTGGACACAGTACTCCAAATGGGGCCTAACCAGAGCTTTATAAAGTCTCAGTAGCACAACGGTGCTTTTATATTCCAACCCTCTTGAGATAAATGACAACATTGCATTCGCTTTTTTAATCACGGACTCAACCTGCATGTTTACCTTTAGAGAATCCTCGACTAGCACTCCCAGATCCCTTTGTACTTTGGCTTTATGAATTTTCTCACCGTTTACAAAGTAGTCCATGCCTGTATTCTTTTTCCCCCAAAGTGCAAGACCTCGCATTTGCTCACATTGAATTCCATCAGCCATTTCCTGGGCCACTCTCCCAAACTGTCTAGATCCTTCTGCAGCGTCCCCACTTCCTCAGTACTACCTGCCTGTCCTCCTAACTTCGTATCATTGGCAAGCTTCGCTAGAATGCCCCCAGTGCCTTCATCCAGATCATTAATATATAACGTGAACAGCTGCGGCCCCAACACTCAACCCTGCGGGACACCGTTTGTCACCGGCTACCATTCCGAAAAAGAACCTTTTATCCCAACTCTCTGCCTTCTGTCAGATAGCCAATCCTCAATCCATACCAGTAGCTCATCTCAAACACCATGGGCCCTCACCTTGCTTAGCAGCCTCCCGTGTGGCACCTTATCAAAGGCCTTTTGGATAGACCGGTTTTCCCGGTCTAACCTACTTATCATCTCTTCAAAGAATTCCAACAGGTTTGTCAGGCACGACCTCCCCTTACTAAATCCATGTTGACTTGTTCTAATCCGACCCTGCTCTTCCAATTTAGAAACCTCATCCTTAATGGTGGATTCTAGAATTTTACCAACAACCGAGGTTAGGCTAATTGGCCTATAATTTTCCATCTTTTGTCTTGATCCTTTCTTGAACAAGGGGGTTACAACAGCGATCTTCCAATCATCTGGGATTTTCCCTGACTCCAGTGACTTTTGAAAAGATCTCAACCAACGCCTCCGCTATTTCCTCAGCCACCTTCCTCAGAACTCTAGGATGTAGCCCATCGGGGCCAGGAGATTTATCAATTTTAAGACCTTTTAGCTTTTCTAGCACTGTACATCGCTATGATTCTGTACTAACTTCTCAAATGACAAAAACTGCTTCCACGTCATTCTCTTCAGATTTTGGCAAAGTCTAGATACCTTAAGCTTCTTCTGACTGACCCATGGATTAAGTAAAGAGCTGGTTTCTTCCAGGTTTTTCCAAACCTCTGGTTGAGCTTGTTGATGCTGTATTGTTTTGTTTTAAATTAAATTTGTTTTTCTTTTACTTCCCTTTCCTTGGAATTCCAGCTTTTTAAAGATCTAACTCTCTTTGCAATTCCTTTCCTATAATCTGTGTCACTATCACATAATAAGAATGCACAGCTTTTCCACTATCACGCCAGCTGGAACTGCCCTTAAAGAAATAGATTCCAGGGAATCAAGTTGTCACGTTCATGATCCTGAGAATATGATCATCAGAAAAGGAATCAGTTATGTCACTTAAACACATTGAAAAGATATCGTAGGGAAGAGGATAAGGAGGAACAAGTGTTTCAGAAGGTAAGGGTGGCAGAGATGAGTGAGGTACGAAAGGTAGTTAGTTCTCAAAGTGAACCTCTTCTGGGTTTTACTAGCTACACAGTGTCTAACTATTTGGGCGGCACGGTGGCATAGTGGTTAGCACTGCTGCCTCACAGCGCCTGAGACCCGGGTTCAATTCCCACCTCAGGCAACTGACTGTGTGGAGTTTGCACGTTCTCCCCGTGTCTGCGTGGGTTTCCTCCGGGTGCTCCGGTTTCCTCCCACAGTCCAAAGATGTGCAGGGTCAGGTGAATTGGCCATACTAAATTGCCCGTAGTGTTAGGTAAGGGGTAAATGTAGGGGTATGGGTGGGTTTCGCTTCGGCGGGTCGGTGTGGACTTGTTGGGCCGAAGGGCCTGTTTCCACACTGTAATCTAATCTAATCTATTTCAGTGCTTCTATGTTTTCATATTTGGAGAAAGGACCATGGGAGAATCTTGTGAGAGCACAGAGCTAATCTGTAAAGATACACCTGGATGCACTACATTAGCAAAACATGACATGAATGTGGAAGAGTCAGGACTGATACAACATTGTTAATGGTCGAGCCCAGAAAAGTGGTTGGTTGAAGGGGAAACAGATATTCAGGACATGCTGGGAAATCATCTGATGGAACCTAGTCAAAACAACTAATGCTCACCCAGAGAATTGGTTCCTAAATTAGATGAATCATCTCAACTCTCTACTTCTTAAAGAAAGGTGAATATGATCATAAAGACTGATTCATACCAAAGTCCATGATTGCAAGGGTGCTTTGATGGGGTTGACAGTGCCTCATTTCTTTCTAAGAGTCATCCATTGGAGTTACTAGCACATACCATTAACATTGAAATATCCACTTTGGTATAACCCGTTGTTACACCAAATGTCAAGTGTTAACACGATTAGATTAGATTACTTAGTGTGGAAACAGGCCATTCGGCCCAACAAGCCCACACCGACCCTCCGAAGAGCAACCCTTACTTTTACCCCTTCACCTAACACTCCGGGCAATTTAGTATGGCCAATTCACCTAACCTGCACATTTTTGGACTGTGGGAGAAAACCGGAGCACCCGGAGAAAACCCACGCAGAAACGGGGATAACGTGCAAACTCCACACAGACAGTTGCCTGGAGGTGGGAATTGAACCCAGGTCTCTGGCGCTGTGAGGCAGCAGTGCTAACCACTGTGCCACCCATAAAAAAGTTAAAGAATGCCCCAGTTACATTCCAGAGGCTTATGAATCAAGTCAGCTGAAATTTGTAATTGTGCACTTTATTTAGATGTTACAGTTTATACATAGGCAAAATATAGGAGACAAGTTAAAGATCTGTTTAAGCAATTATAGTTGACTAGTTTAGTAATAAGTTTTAACATTTTGCGTGGGTTTCCTCCAGGTGCACTGGTTTCCTCCCACAGTCCAAAGATGTGCAGGTCAGGTGGATTGGCCATACTAAATTGCACGTAGTATTAGGTGCGTTAGTCAGAGGGAAATGGGTCTGGATGGATTACTCTTCGGAGGGTTGGTGTGGACTTGTTGGGCTGAAGGGCCTGTTTCCACACTGTAGGGAATCTAAATTAATCATTTAATGTGGAAAAGCAAGAAAACTGGGAGATATTGTATTGGAAGCACAAGCGTTGCCAAAATGAAGGCTCTAATATAATTCTCTGTTCTTAAAATTAAATGAGAAATCATGAGGTTTCTAGGAACACATGGGTTCCTAGACTGGAAAGGTGTGTAATTGCAGAACGATAGCTGTAATTTTAACAAATTTGTGAAGAAACAAATAAAGGTGCCCTGGTCAGCAGAATGCCCAGCAGCATTGGAGAAGGTAAAGGTAGTCCTGATTGATGATCCACTGTTGGCTGTCCCCAATTTATCCACGAGTGCTATCTTACTAGAGGATGAGATGTTGGGAATAGTAAGGAATTTCTTAAAGAAACTAAACCGCTCAAATACTCTACCATAGTAAGGAATTGAGATTAAAAGATGCGAACATAGGAGGTACAGTTAGTAAGTTTGCAGGTGACACCAAAATTGGAGGCATTGTGGACAGTGAAGGAGGTTGCCTGTGTAGAACGGGATCTTGATCAGATGGGCCAACGGGCTAGGGAATGGCAAATGGAGTTTAATTTAGATAAATGCTGCATTTTGGAAAGGCAAATCAGGGCAGGACTTATACACTTAATGGTCAGGTCCTGGGGAGTGTTGCTGAACAGAGACACCTTGGAATGCAGGTTCATAGCTCCTTGAAAAGTGGAGTCACAGGTAGATAGGATTGTGAAGGAGGCGTTTGATACACTTTCCTTTATTGGTCAGAGCATTGAGTAGAGGTGTTGGGAGGTTATGTTACAGCTGTACAGGACATTGGCTTGGCCAATGTGGCTTGGCCACTTTTGGAATATTGCGCACAATTCTGGTCTCCGTCCTACAGCGAAGTTGTTGTGAAACTTGAAAGGGTTCAGAAAAGATTTACAAGGCTATTGCTAAGATTGAATGGTTTGAGCTATAGGGAGAGACTGAATAGGCTGGGGCTGTTTTCCCTGGATGGCTAAAGGGTGAGGTTTTTAAAATCACGAGGATCATGGATAGTATAAAATAGACAAAGTCCCTGGGGTTGTGGGGGTCCGGTCCAGAACTAGAGGGCATATGTTTAGGGTGAGGGGGCAAGATTTAAAAGGGACTTAAGGGGTAACTCTTTGGCAGAGGGTGGTGAATATGGAATGAGCTGCCAGAGAAAGTGGCGGATGGTTCAGTTACATTTAAAAGCATCTAGATGGGTACATGAATAGGAAGGTCTGAAGGGATATAGACCAAGTGCTGACAAATGGGATTAGTTTAATTTAGGATATCTAGTTAGCATGGCTGAGTGGGCCAAAGGGTCTGTTTCCGTGTTGGTACATCTCTAGGACTTTAAGTGGCTTTTCAATACGTTGAAGTCCAGATCTGACAAGGAAATGCTAAAAACTTACTGATCATAATCCACTAGCCCTCATTGAAAATATTAAAAATTGAAATACAAGACTCTAGGTGAAGTCTTATGTTACAACCATTTAATATATTATGGGAATGAATATAACTGTCCCCAAATATAAAATATTTGGATGTAAAATATTATAGGTGGCACAGTGGTTAGCACTATTGCCTCACAGCGCCAGAGACCCGGGTTCAATTCCCACCTCAGGCAACTGTGTGGAGTTTGCACATGCTTCTAGTGTCTGCATGGGCTTCCTCCGCGTGCTCTGGTTTCCTCCTACAGTCCAAAAAATGTGCAGGTTAGGTGAATTGGCTATGCTAAATTGCCCGTAGTGTTAGGTGAAGGAGTCAATGTAGAGGAATGGGTCTGGGTGGGTTGCTCTTCGGAGGGTCGGTGTGGACTTGTGGGGCTGAAAGGCCTATTTTCACACTAAGTAATCTAATCTTAAAATAAAAGCTTAAGTTTGCCCAAGGACTGGAAGAATTAATGAACTGACATTAAATTGTAAAACTAATGTTTACATCATCTGCTGAGGGAAAACATTTTTGAAATGTTTAATTTGCTTGTAAAGATTGTAGAAATAAGACGATGGTTAAAAAAAGGTTGCGATTAACAGCACAACTCCATTGCTAATCTATACTAATATATTACCCAGACCTATGATTTTATATTGACACCGACTTCCTGTTAAATAATCTTCCACATTCATGTTTAAGTCACCATAAAATAAAGGAGCAGGAGTAGGCCATTTATCTGCTTCACCATTCAACAATGGCACAGCTAATCTAACATCCCTCAAAACATTAACTGAGCTTTCCTCCCCACAGATGCTGCCAGACCTGCCGAGTTTCTCCAGCAATTTATTGCTTGCTTCAGATTTTCAGCATCTGCAGTTTTGTTTTATTTCAGTCCCTATTGCTATACTCCATTCCCATTGAAAGAAATGCCTTCATTCAAACTTCTCGATCAACTGAACATGAAAGCTAGCTTCTGGAATTGCATACACAATTACCACAGTAAGTAGATAAATGCTGAAGGCAGACCCCAGCAGTTAAGATTTTTTTTGGAAGTTATGTACCTTGCCAGTAGTATTGAAATGCAGAGTTTGAAATATTTCTGATCAAGAATACAGCCTCTACTACTTTCTCACTGAAACTCAGTTTGAGTTCTGCTGGGGCACATAATTACAGTCTTGGTTCAAATGTGGACAAAGAGCTGAATTCCAGAGGGGAGAGAGTACCAACTCTTAACAAGGCCACCAGAGACTCAGGTTAGATTTCAGTTTTAGGGGACTGTGCAGTTTGCATGCTCTCCCCATGCCTGTATCACTTTGCTCCAGGTACTTTGGTTTCCTCCCACAGTCCAACTAGACGCAGGTTAGGTGGATTGGCCATACTAGAAATTGGGAGAAAGTGAACTCTGCTGATGCTGGAGATCAGAGTTGAGAATGTGGTCCTGGAAAAGCACAGGTCAGGCAGCATCTGAGGAGCATCAACATTTCAAACGCAAGTTCTTCATTGCGCTTTTCCAGTGCCACACACTCATACTAGAAGTTGCCCAGTGTCCAGGGATGTGTGAGCTAAGTGAATTTGGCATGGGAAATGCAGGGATAGGTGTTGGGTCTGATTGAGTTCACACTGATGGGTGGAATCGTTTGCATCCACACTGCAGGGATGCTATGATTCTATGAAGCTCTGATGGTTGTGCCTGATAGGTCAAAATGGTCATAGTTGTTGGAGGTCAGTCATCTCAGCAGCTGGATCTCTCTGCAGTAGAGTCCTAGGCTCAACCATCTTCAGCTGCTTCTTCAAATGACCTTCTCTCCAGGAAGGTCAAAAGTGGGGTCATTCATTGATGATTGCATCACTTCACCAGTACTGACGCTTCAGAAACTGAAACAATATTTTTAATTGCAAAAATTGCTTGAGCCAACACATGGTAAGTAGCATTCACAATCACACAAGTGCCAGCTAATGACCATCTCCAATAAGATGGAATGTCACTGCCACACCTTGACATTCAAATGGTGTTACCATCACTAACTCACCCCAATTAACATCCTGAGGGACTTGCCATTCATCAGAGACTCAACTGGACTCACCCTAAACAGTAGCTACAAGTGCAGGTCAGAAGCTAAGAATACTGCAGTGAGTAACTCTCCTCCTCACTCCCTAAAGCACAGGTCTGGAGTAGGATAGAACACTCCCTACTCGTGTGGATGGGTGCAGCCCCAACACAAGACGCTTGACACCATCCCAGACAAAGCAGCCTGCTTGATTGTTTTTGATATGGTGCCCGCCCCCCCCCCCCCCAGCCCTCAGTTACAGCAGTGTACACCATCTATGGAATGCACCTCAGCAATTGGAGATGCCAAGACAGCACCTCAGAAACCCACACCCACTTCCATCTAGAACGTGGGCAGCAGATACATGGGAAAAGTAACCCTCCAAACCACTCATTATCTTGACTTCGGAATCTGAAAACCAGTATGGGACAGATCAGGCTCAAGAGAGAGCGAGCACGAGAACACTATAATGTAAAAGATAGACAGATGCCTATTGTAATCAACAGCAATTAAATCAGAGGATTGGTAATTTTTGGAAAGCAAAACACTACCAGGACTATAAAGTTGAAAACAGGGAAAAAGGAGCATAAACCAAACACAAATATAACAATTAAATGGGGCTAGATTAATTTAGGATCTCTCGCTGGCATGGATGAGGTGGACAAAACTGTTTCCTTACTGTACATACATCTGATTCTAAATAGAGCATAGATACCAGAAGGACCGATTTTGTGTGCACGCGGTGCAGTGTGCGTGTGCAGGGGGGGGGCAGGAAAAAGTATGGCCAAATCACTAGATAACCTCGGGGCTATCCAAGACAGAAAATTGAAGACATTAGTGCCAGAGAATTAAGTATTAGAGATACACAAGGGACTAAAATCTAAAATATCTAATATCTAATGACTTGCACTGCAGGGTCCTAAAACATTTAGTTGCAGAGGCAATGGAAGAGCTTGCTATGATTTTCCAAAATTCCTTAGATTCTGACCATAGATGTTGTAAGCTTCTGATGAATTTGCATTGCACTCCAGCCAGCCAATACAAACTTGACCATGTCATGCCTAGAACATGGACTAACCAGGAATTGTATTACTGCAAACCATTTGTAATTTAATCATCCAACTATATTATGAAGTGATAATTTTTGTACCTATAACAATTTTGATATGTACATGAACTGGACCTTAAACACAGGAACTGCTTCCAACTTTGGAAAGAAATTCAGATCTCTACTTTTCTTGATCCAAAATAGATTATCCCACTTGCGTTGACACCCACCTTTCAGCATTTATCATTGCGTGTTATGGGCCCTTTTATATTACACAATGTTACTAACCATTGCACATTAGTGAAGTTAGGGATACAGCTATAATATTGTACTCTAAGACCACGAACAGGTACACCTGCGATGAGATCTAGTACAGGTGATTTCTGGCTGGGGAACAGTGGGTTGATGGGTGCAAGGTCACTCAACTAAGGGTAACCACAAGGTTAGTCACATGTTTTAGCAAAAGAAAATGACAGGGTCACATCGGATCCAGGGAGAGCTACGCAATTGGATCCAAAATAGCCTCGATGGCGATGGTTGAAGGTTGTTTCTCAGACTAGAGGCCTGTGATGGCTGGGGTGTGCTTCACAGGGGGTGTTGGGACCTTTGTGAATGTACAAGGCATGTTTAATAAGTTTGCAGATGATACAAAATTAGGTGGTATCATTGATAGAGAGGAAGATTATCAAAAATTACAGTGGGAACCTGATCAGATGGGAAGTGGGCTGAGGATTGGCAAATGCAACTCAATACAAATATTTCACTTTGGAAAGTCAAACCAAGGTAGGACTTGTACATGCAAGGTCCTGAGGAATGATGTGGAACAGAGGGGCCTAATTGTACAAGTACATAGTTCTTTGAAAGCAACACAACAGGAAGACAGGTGATGAAAAAATCATTAGTATACTGGCCTTCATTGGTCATGGAGTGTAGGAGTTGGGACGTTAAGTTACAATTTTGTAAATACTGGTAAGGCTGTACTTAGTGTATTGTGTACAGTTTTAGTCATCCTGTTGTTACTAAAAAAAAAAGACTAGTTAAACTGAAAGAATGCAAAGATGATTTATGAGGATGTTGCCAGGATAGGAATTTATTCCTTGGAATGTTGGAGAATGAGGTATATAAAAGCACAAGCAGCATAGATAGGATGAATGTATATAGTCTTTGTCTCCCAGGGATGGGGAATTGAAAACTAGAAGTTTGAGGGGAAAGATTTGAGGAGCGGCAACTTTAGTGCGGTGTGTATATGAAATGGGCTGCCAGAGACATGTTGAGGCAGGCACAATAGCAACATTTAAAAAACATTTGGAAGGGACATATGGACTAAAGCAATTTGAACTAGCCAAAATGGGCACAATGGTCAGCATAGACCAGTTGGGTTAAAAAGGGTGGTTTCCATGCTGTATTACTCTGACACAGATCCAAAGTGATTTGTAAAAGAGGTAAATGCAGCAGTAAAGAAACTTGACAAAGTGGATCTGGAATGCACTACCTGAGTACAATGGAGGCAGTTTCAATTAAGGCATTCAAGAGGAGGTTGGATTACTTAAATACAGAAATAATGTTGAGGTAAAAGCATGGGAATGGCACCAAGCCATGATGTTCATTCAGACAATGAACCAAATAGCCTCCCTCTGCAAATAATAAAGATTTGGAAAAAATTCTCCATTGTTATCCTAAATGACAATCAAGTCTAGATTCTCCAAGAGGAAACATCTCTTTCACATGCATTGTCAAGGTTTCAATGGCAAAGCGGCCAAAAGATCCATCACACCCCAGTAATGATCTCCCACCACCTGTCAGGCAGAAGGTAAAGACTGAAGCGGGATCAGGTTCCCAGCCAATATCAGACTGAAGAACAGACTCGCTAGCCTCAAAAGGTGGCTCATCGTGCCAGCACTGATCTCACCTCGCACATGCCCTGTGCAATGTAACCCAAGGACCTTTAAGTCTTTTTGATCTGCACATCCTTGTTTACTATGATCTCCCTGCACTGCTTGTAAAGAGAGCTTTTCACTGTACTTTGGTACACGTGATAAATCAAAAATCAAAATTGGTTGTCTCACTGAACTTCAATGGTTAGAAGCTTAGCATGTCCAACCTTTCCTGAATAGACAAGCAGGAGGCTGGAAGAACACAGCAAGCCAGGCAGCATGAGGTGGAGGAGAGGTCAACATTCCTAGTATAACCCCATCCTGAAGGGTTATACCCAAAACATCGACTCCTCCACCTGATATGTCCAGCTTGCTTTGTTTGTCAAGCCTCCTGTTTGCGTACTCAGGAAATGTTGCACACGTTTGTCTACTTTGGATTCCAGCATCTGCAGGTTTTTTGTCTCTAACCAACCTTTCCTGACCAACCTATCCATAGTCTGAACTGCTCCATGTATTTACATTCTTCCTTCATTAAAACTATCAAATCGGGTAGAATACTCCAGTCTCAGAGCCCTGCAGAGTCAAACGATAACTTAATTTTGCATCAATAACTTTGCAACAAACCACAATATTTTTTTCTTAATTACTTGCTATACCTGCATAATCTTGTGCAATACATGCATCTCCGTTCTGCAATCTAAAAACCTTTTAGATAGCTTTTATTCTTCCTACCAAAATGGATGTCACACCTTCCCATATACCAGATATTTTCATTTGCATATATTTGCAAAGGTTGAGGCTCCAGCATAGATCCCTGTGGCACAATACTTACATTTGCCAAACTGAAAGAGACATCCTGACCATCTTTGCTCTATGATGTTACACTGCCTTCAGTTTCTGCAATCTTTGACACCTTCTAAAAAGCTGAGTACATCTACAGTTTTCCCTTTATCCACAGCACATTACTTCCTCAAAAAGTCATTAATAAATTCATTGAATCATAGAATCCCTACAGTGCAGAAACAGGCCATTTTGGCTCAAGTCCACTCTGACCCTGTGAAGAGCAACCCACCCACACCCATTCCCCTATCTTATTAGTCCTCATTTACCTGTGACTAATACACCTAACCTACACATCCCTGAACACTACAGCAATTTACCATGGCCAATTCACCTAACTAGTACATCTTTGTACTGTGGGAGGTGGGGTTGCTTCGTGCGCAGGTCCTGGAGATGTTCTGAAATGTTCCACAAGCAGGCACCCTGCCTCCCCTGTAGAGGGAACCACACAAGGAGCAGAGACATGATCTAGAAGAGTTTGACCAGCTAATGCGATGGTAATTTGCAGCATTTGTTGGTCTAAGATGAACCTGAAAGCATTCTAAGCTACTTTTACTGATTTACTCAAATCATGCAACTGTTCTTTTCATAGAAGCTGCCAGACCAGCTTTGTTCAAATTTCAAATACAGTACACTGCTTTTACAATACATTTTTGGACTGCATCTGACTGATTACTATTCAGTGGGGCTGTTCCTTTTATAATTTCTCATCTTGAGCCAACCTGCTTCTAATTCTCAGTTCCCTCTAGTTTGGTCATCTCACATTGCCCTTCAATATGGAGATCCAAATCTATCACATCCAGCAGCCTATTTCTGTAGTGGCTGTAAGATCATGCTTGTTCAGTTCTGTTTGCACCATATGTTTTATCCTGAATGCTTTTGAGTTCAGATAAAGCCTTTAAGTTCTGCCTGTTTGCTATATTTTTGAAAACTCTAACCTTCGGTTTTAATCATTTGTACCACCTATCCTTTTCTGCTACGTTTTTATTATCAGATAATATCTTACTGTTCACTGATACATCACATCTTCTCAAATTTGCTCTATGGAGTTTAAAGTCATCAGTTACCTCTAGCAATCACCTGGTTAGTAAACTGGTCCCAACATGCTTCAGGTGTAGGGAAACAGAACTGCCCAGATTCAAATTATCTTTGAGGCTTTTTAAAAAAAATGCCTAGTTCTTCATACTGCCAACATACCTTTCCTTACCCTGCCTATGTCTTTGATACCTACACAGAACATGATAAACTAGTCCCCATCCTCCAGGTCCTCTTGTACCTGAGCAAATGTGCCATAACCTGGCATGCAACACAGCTGTCTGGACTCTTGCCCTTTACTGCAAAGAGAGGGGTCAGCCCCATGCTATAGAGCATTTTTCAACAGAATATGTAGCAACAAGAGTAATCAATGTTCTTTAAGTGCATCAACTTTCTCATGGAAACTGGGACTGCAGAATGATCTCTCAAAGCAATGTGCGCGTCCTACTAGATATACCTATTTCAAATTTTGTTGTAAACCTGTTTTATAGAAACTCTTGACTTCAGTTATAAATTCCCTCACCACCTTGATTAAATAGAATTCAATTAATTCTTTATGTTCAGAACATTATATATTGTGCAGAAGTTGAGTGAACAGAAATCAGCAAACTAATCTAAGCCATGCATTGCACTGAGTTTAAACTAACAGAATGCAATTAAATGTAAAAATGAATACTTACAAAATTTCACTTTTGCTTCTAAAACATCCTTTAATTGCTTGAAACTTTCACTGATATCCTATCACAATACTTTCTATACCCCTTTACGAACATGCTGTAATGAACCCTCTACTGGTTCCTTTTCACCCCTCTCTCAATGCTACTTTACATCCCTTGACATCCAGGGCAACACAATGGTTAACACTCTAGCCCCTCAGCACCAGGGATCCAAGTTCAATTCCAGCCACGTGCAACTGTGTGGAGTTTGCACATTTTCCATGTCTGTGGGGGCTACAGATCAAAAGATGCACTGCTTAGGTGGACTGGTCATGTTAAATTTCCCATAGTGTCCTGAGATGCGCAGGCTTGGTGGATTGACCATGGGAAATGCAGGGTTATAGGGATAGGGCAGAGTCTGAGTGGCCTTGGTGGGTAGAGTAGCCTGCTTCCATATTGTAGGGATTCTATGATCCAGGGCTCTGGCCCTGGCCCCAACCTTTGGTTTTTACAAGAATATTTAGCTTGTACATTCACAGCTGATAAGTAGCTAGGTTCCCAGTTCACCTGCCTTGAAAATACTCAGCATAGCTAAGAGAAATGAGGTATATGACCTTCCATCAGAAGTCAAGTCTGAAAGTACTTAATTTAACTAGTATTAATCAAGCATACAATGGTGTTGCACTGGAGTGCGCAAGAGAATTAGGACAAAATGTTCACAGTAGGAACGAGATATGACTATGTAAATGAAGGGAAGAGTGGAAGTTAGAAGTTTGAAATTTCAGTTCAAGGACAGCAGGAATTGACATATGTAAACATACTTGAAAATGGGACTACATAGGACCAGAACAAAAATGTTCCATATAACATTCAAGTGTTATTACAATCTCTGAATGTACTGGAGCCCAAAGGGTTGATCTAATTTCCCAAGTTTCTTAAACCTAGATTACAAATTAAAGAGTCTAGAACGAGAAGCCCAAAAATTAAGATAACTGAGTGAAACTAGGAAATAATTGGCAATTAATGCCACACTAATTGTAAGATTTCAATCTTGGGTTGGATTTCAAAATGGGAGCAGAGCTATTGCAGGCAAGCCAAGATGCACTTGATTAGATTCCCTACAGTGTGGAAACAGACCTTTCAATCCAACCAGTCCACACTGACCCTCCGAAGAGCAACCCACCCAGACCCATTCCCGCTGACTAATACACCTAACACTATGGGCAGTTTAGCATGACCAATTTCACCTAACCTGGACATCTTTGGATTGTGGGAGGAAACCGGAGTACCTAGAGGAAACCACGCTGGGAGGCAGCAGAGTGCTAAACACTGAGCCACAGTGCCACCTTCCAAAAAGTGAAATCTACTTTCCAATGTTGAAAAGATAAGATTGCAGAGTGTAACATTTTACAGCAAGTGATACGAATGTTGCAATGAGTCCTTCTTCTGCTCTTGAGATTTACAGTTTGCACTAATTTGCCCCAATTTGTTTTTATGCAGTATTAGGTTACATACAAAAACCTTTCATTTGAGAGACCCTCATTACATTTAGTCCTTTTGGTTTATGGTGCTCCACAGGAACTGTACCAAAAAATGGCAGATAGACTGAACATTTATAATAAATTGACAAATGGATACTAAGGAGAATTCTTGACTCCATGCAAGGGTTGACTCTACCACAATTAATTTGAGCAAAATTGAAGATGTACATTACATTTCTGGTTTTGGGGCAACTTGGAGAAGTAACCTTGGTTTTCCATTATTGCAGGAGCAAATAGAATTAGTTCACCTTCCTTTGAAGATTGAAAAATGGCCAATGAGACAACCTGCATTATTTGAGTTAATGAAGTAGTACTGCAGGAGAAAGATAATGATTTAGCGATGAAAGTCAAAAACAAAAATACTGCAGACAAATTCAGAAAATACTGGAGAAAGTCAGTAAATTAGCAGTACCTGGAAATATCATACCAGAATCAAAACATTAACTTTCTGCAAATGCTGCCAAAAAAGACAATATTTTCGATGTTCCACTCCTACCTTTATCCTGGCCCCAGTCATACTTCAAATAAATTTCAGCTAGGTTCAACTCCTAGCATAAATTGCAACATCCTTGATCTAAAACTGCAGAATGGGACCAGAAAGTAGTTGATATACTGCAGTGTAAGCTACAAATCTGCCAAAATGTCTACCAAGTAAGGCTAGGTCATTAAAGAATCAACTCTGAATATTCACACTAAACTGGCTTTCCAACAGTCAGCAAGGTGTGTAAAAGTGGAGTTTTTTTTGGCGGGGGGGGGAAGCCTTCTGAAGTGAGACAGATAGATATACTCTCAGATCACAGGACAGGAGAGAAAGGCCAAACAAGGTGCATCACTGTAAAAGATTACCGCTGCTTTAGGAAAACTACAGTTTAAATTTGAGAAGCAATTAAGTGAAAAACAGGAAACTCAAACAGAAATAGCAATGCATTTTCTTCCCAACATGGGGCTGTTAAAATAAGCCCTTAGTAGCTTTGATGATAGTTATAAATAGTAGTCAAGCTGAAATATTTAGATAAAAGGAACAGCAATCAGACACAAAAAGATCAGAAAATAAAGAATGAAGCAGTTTATTGAAGGTGCAAGTACTACATTGGCCAGAGCTGTTAATGGTTGTAAAATAAAATGGCATAATCTGAAATGGTGGTACACTGGTGAATGGATTCATACAGCTACAAATTCATTAGAAAATTATCTTTTAATCTTCTCTTTGCATTACAAACATTCAATAGAAGATGAATTGTTTTCTGAAAAACCCTTTACATATGAAACCTGACAGCTGTTTTTTTTTTAATCAAAATATACAAGACAATGCTTCCATATAAAAACCGGTTTTGTTCCCCTTAGCCTCTCTAGGTAAAAAAGTTATGAATATTTACACCTTTTTCCTCAAACATTCTTTACAGCTGAAAAAGAGGGACTATTTCAAGAAACCAAAGACAAAAACAGGTGGAGTTGTACTAGTTTGAAAACTGCACATATTGAGTAGGCAGCTCCTCCAACAATTTTAAAGGTACACAGATTGACCAGCAGTGAATCCCCTAATCATACAACTACCAGTCTAGGTAGATAATGCATTACAGTCACCACATTTGAGGACTTTAAGAGGAATAACAAAACGTGAAGAACCAAGACTTCAGAAGGCACAACAACTTTGGTCCACAAAACCCTGAAGAAAACCTAAAAAATCCATTAAGCAGTTGACATGCATCAAATCAGAACATTGTTCTTAAAGTAAACTATTGCTCATTAGTTCAGGCACAAGATCACTAACATGGTCATTAATGAGCACCCATACACAACATCAGGCAAAAGCATATCAATGTCTACCATAACTCCAGCATTTAGCCCAAACTACGGAATGTTTGGGAAGTGGATTTTCACCAAGAAAGAGATTCATCACACTTCGATAAAAAGGGAAATGATTGGTCAGCAAAAACATTTGTTTTAAGTCAAATGCCTACAGATTTTACAGGAGTGGATGGTAGTTTCCAGGTGGTGGTGGGGCTCAGTACATTCCAGAAGGGCTTGACATGTCAAGTTACTCTTACCATATCAATTTGCAAGCTACACAACTAAAGCAGAAGTGCCCTTACCCATTCAAAAAAAGTTAGATTCTGCAGCAAGGTGACCTCAAATGCTATAGGGTTGCTAGAGCATGTCAAAAAATCTAGACGTAAACCTGAAATTACTAATCAGACCGAAAGCAACATCTGTAAATAAAAACTTTCCCCATAGAACTAAAAATCTTACAGGTAGCTTAAGAAATTATTCTACCTGAATACTCATTTTGCAAATGGAACATTAATCTATCCCACACTACTGTGCAGACTTCCAACTTTCTGGAAACCCACCATTTTACTCCCACTGTGTTCCTGCTAATTTATCTGCTGAATCATACTGTAAAAAAACTCTACCAATGCCTTTTTACTTAAGTGCATCAATAAAGTACTTGCACATAGCCCAATGTTAAATGCTTGATAAAGGGTCAGAAATAGCCAAATTATGGACATGTACATAATCAGAAGTACTTCAGTGAGCACAAAACTGTGGGAACCTCTTTGTCAATGCTGTACATTTGCAGAAGGGAACAAGGCAGGGTAAAAATGGAATCAAATACTAGGTGGCCAAAGACAGATCAACAATACAAATCTGTTTTCATTTGAACCCAAAAATGAATATATAAATCAAAAGCAAAATTAAATGAAAGCAAATTAACAACAGAATTAAAATAATTGCACACCATGCCAGAACGTCAGCTGACTTAAGTCAGTGAGGTGATGGAGCACACGGCAGGACAATGACATTACTGCCAATCTCACTTAATGTAGGTGTACAGAGTAGAAATGCAGCTCAAAAACAGATTAAAATCAAAAATCTTACTAAACAAAATACAAGTAGAAAATGCACATTCTATCAACTAAGATAATAAAACACCCTCAACTATAAGATACATACAAGCTATTGAATATAAAGGCAACAAGCCTAGGTCATTTAAAATTGGGACTGTTCCTGGTTACTGGACAACTATTTTCTTTTGGAAAGGAGGAATAGAAAAAGCTCCCACCAGAGGGTATTGCACATCACTAAGACCACAATGGTATCTAGAGCCCTTCTGGGTAGAGGCTGACAGATTCACATTTCATCACGAACAACTGGGTGATGCATGTGGGGTGGACAAAAAGCAGCATGTAAATTTATGCAATTTGTTGGCTGTGCATCGGTATTAAACTAGATTAAGTGGTACCTAAACTGCCACAGAGCTAGGTCATTTCGTTTAGAGGAAAACTTCATTAAGCTATCAAGCTGAAATTAAACACTGCTGCATTACAAATATTACAGCCGCTCAAGCTGTAGCAACCTTCAAATCTACACTGCTTCAATTGGTTAAAATGAATATTCAACAGCATAGCTCTGCTATGGTTGAAAAACTTGTAGATTAAAGGCAAGGCCACCAGGTAGGTGAAAGTAATTAATCACCCCCAAATGGTGGGAAAAGGAGATTGAAAAGGAAAAAGAGGTGAAGGAGGAGGAGATAAAAACTGGTGTCCAGAACACTTGCTGCCCCAAAGGCAGTAGCAGAATGGCCAATATATCTAAACTATAAAATTAGATGGGCAAAACTGTAGCTTAGATAGTCTTACTAATTCAAAGCTACTACAGGCCAATTCCATCCAGTTCCTCACCTCCACTGACACTCTATACACCTCCTGCAAATTGGGTAAGTAATAACATCAATGAGCAAACAAGCAGAAAAACATTGCTCAAAAACAAACCATAAAGCACATAACCAGAAACAGACAATTTATAAAATGGCCCCTGGTTCGTTATAAAGACATAAGGCACAGGATAATCATTTAAATGAAAGTAGAATATATGTTTAAATTATCCACACTTCTGTATTATAGTGGTATGGATACCCAAAGGGGAAGAATTAAAAGGCTTATTACACAACCTGATATTAGATGCACAGGCTTGAATGATCCAAGAAAATCTGCAACCTGTAAACTTTTAGAAGAATTTCAAAGGCTGAATCAAGAGCAACACTAGCAGAAGCCAATCTGTGATAAACGGATTGAAACCGGCAGCATTGCTACCATAAAACAGGATGTCATTGCAGTTTTTTTTTAAGAAAGAGAACTATGGTCACTTTTGGGTAATTTCAGCTATGTAGCTGCTTTTGAGGTCTAGTGGTGTCTCTGAAATAGGATAATCATTGCGCCCATAGGCTAGGCAGGACTCCAGAGAATGGCTGGAAGTCCACATCAGAGCTTTAGATAGTTGACTTGGAAAAAGAAACTCTGAGGTGATGGTTTTCTCCAAGGTCATGATTATGAAGGTCAATGAGAGCCTGGATTGCTTCTTCCACTGAACCCATCTGGATAAGAGCCATTTTGCGATCCTTCCTAAAAGTCACAAAGCAATATTCCAATATTAAAGACGGAGCTAAAGTCATACAGTGCTCAACAGAAAAAAGGTCACAAAAGGTATAATCCCAGTGATAAAATCACATCAAAACTTACTGAAAGAACTTGAATGCTTTGACCATGCCAGTTGTGCTTGAGAAAAGCAATTTCAGATCATCTTCAGTTATAGATGGTCTGGAATAAAAAAAATCAAAGCTTCACAGATGACCCAAACAAAATCAATTCAATACATATTCTAGAGCTAATTCAATTCAATTCATCCCATTTAACATGGCATATGTACCCAAGACTGGCCCAGACTGTGCACTGCAGCTCTGCCTAATGCTGTACAGCTGCAGGACATGGTGACCCAAAACATATAAAAAGGAGTGCAAAGAGGTGAAACTGTCAACCAAACTAAATGCCAGATATAATAAAATTTAAGCTACATATTATTCAGCATCTACCTGCAAACCAGTCACTTACGGAATATTAGAGAGATGGAGTGTAGCAGAAGGAGGGAAGATGTTCTGGAAGTTTTTCGACCCAGGCTTCTTGAAGCGATGCAGTGGAGAGCTGCTGTAGTCTTTGGTCAGACCCTGATCCTCCTGGCCCTCACGGGGAAGCTGAACTGTCTGATGTTTGGACATAGTCACTCGCATTGCCTTCCCATGAAGCCTCTGACCATTCAGATGGCTCATAGCTACAGAAAGTCAAAGAATTAAACTTGAGACAACAGGGATACAATACACAAGTCAAAAATAAAACAGACCAACGTTTAAACAAATGAAGGTAGATTTAGGTTGGCTGTCAGACAAGCAAATGCTAGATGGGCTACTGCCTTGTGGGGTTCAGACTTGATCAGCTCTGTTCAAAGATGAATGGAATAAAGTTACAGTTCCTGTAACGCAAGTCCCAAAAAGCACACAACAAAAATGACTTATCTGGCCAAACTAGTCAGATGGCTTTGAAGCAATATTGGAAAAGGAAGGAGGAAAGCAAAGGGGAGAGAATTCTAGAACTTAGTAGCAACACCAACAATGGTGAAGCAATTAGAGATTAGAACACCACAAAATAGATAGAGGGTTGCAGAATGGAGACCCCAGGTACATAGAGAAACAATTATGAACATTTAAACAGCATAAATTTACGCTCGACTACATTGTATCAAGTTCTGAGCACAACAGGAAACATGTGGAAAAAGGCAAAAACAGTCCAGAAAATATTCAAAAACAGTTCTTTAAGAGGATATGCAAGGTGCTCAAAAATCATGTTAGCTGCAATCAAAGATAAATTACACCACGGAGAAAATATTAGAACCACAGAACACCAATTTAAATGGCAAATAGAACAAAATATTGCAACGGTTAGGAACATACCAGAGTACGGTGGCAGCACGGCTTGCAAATTAAGTTGGTTATATATCTGAAAAGAAAGCAACTACAGGGCAAAGAGGGGGGAGTGGGGCTAATGGTTACTTTAGCAGAGAGCAGGCAGACACGACCAGCTTCTCCTCAACTGCATTCTATTCCAGCCTATAATTTAGTTTATTCAATAACAGGTACTCAATAATTGGGATTAGAAAAGCAGAGCACTGAGCATTAGTTTAAGCAGAATTACACAACCTGCTTTTAAAGTGGTTAATATTAAATAAGTGAAATATAATTCATGAAATCAATTTTAGTACAAAAAACAGCAGGATTAGCGCGTCTTGGCTGATTTAGTGGAGACGTACCCAGTTGAGCTTGTGTACAGTCAAACATCTGTACCAAGGCATTTTCTTTCTTGTTGAAAAGTATCTTCACACGCTGCACATCACCATACACTCCTTAACAGAAAATACAGGAAGTTAACAGGTGTCCTCCTACTCCATACCAATTCAATATGCAACCCAATCACAACCAAGTTTCAAAAAAAAAAAAATGTATCCATTTTAAATCCTAGTTAAATTCAGAATTAGGATGCCATGAAAATCATAGCACTCAGGAGAATGGAATTCAGTGTCAGGCTAAATTAAAAGCCAAAGAAATTACTGAGATCACCAATACAAGTTTAAAGATTTACAAAGGCATGCAAAGCACCCAAACATGCATTACTGAGCAATGTATGCAAAAATCAAAGAATAAAACTAATGTCAAATTATAGTTGAACTGAAATTATGCATTGAAATAGCAAACTGCAAACTTCAAATATAAAGTTTCCAACAAGAAATAATAAAACAGATAATAAAGTGCTAAAGATAACATACCGAAAAGAATAAAGAGGCATTGGGGCGTAACTCTCTTTAGAAGGACAGCAGAGCAAGGCAGCGGAAGACAGGAAGAGGAAAGGAATCGAGGGAGAACGAAGATGGAACGAATCATCCATAACGAAGGGTGGTTCCCACAGAATGGTGAATTGGTTCATGGATCATGGTTCAAGATGGTTAATTGAGGGGCAGGTTGGTCCGAAGAGCATTGTTGAAGCACAGGAAGCATGGGGACCGTGCAGTCAGTTCACAAAGGAATCCGCATCAAGTTTGGGAAGGGAGAAAGGGATGGGGAAGGGAAGAAAGAAAAAAGTAGCATAAAACAGGTCAGTATACATGAGAAATATGTAGTGTTCCATCTGGTTGATCAATGCATTCTCTTCCATTACTTCATAAAATAAAAAGCTGTATGGCTTCACCTAGAGGAACACATGCTAAAGGAAAGGGTTTAAAATGTAATACAGAAGGTTAAAAAGAGACTGTATCCTTTTACTGCTCAAAGGCTGTAGATAACATCTCAAATCTGAAATGTGCAAAAGTTTTAGCAGCTAGTGAAAATGAATCTTGTCCCCACCCAAATTCAAATCCAGCTTCATGCTTGACATCATAGTTTGTATTACCAGTATAATGAATTCAGCTGAACATTGGAAATTGATATTGAAGAATTTCAAATGTTTCAAAATTTCTGAAAACAGAAATCAAGGTAACCTACAATTTATGCTAGATTCAGCAGGGCTCAATCTAGAGCTGAATCCAAGCTTCAAAGGTGTTATATTTTATCCCACAATATACCTCCCTACTTTGAAGTCCACCTGCAAGTTAGACTCCCCTAAGCATATAGCAGGGACTCTTGCAGATTATACTTCAACAGCTCTTAAAAACCGACAACCTTAGAGTTGCCAAATGATGCAAGTCTCAAAATATAAAACAAAACAAGCATGCATAATAGTGCATCTAAAATCAGTTAGTTCACAGCACTCAAACTACAATTAACTGAATAGATAGCTAGAACACAATACTGGGATTATTGAAAACAAGGGGAATGGCATATGTAATTAATTCAGTATCAAAATGCAACACAAACAGTTGCCCCACCAGGGATGAGACGGTCACTTACACACAAATCAGAAGCTAGTTACCAATAACAAATTGATGTATTACAAGCCTATCTTGCAGAATCATCCCAAGTCCTACATTGGGAGTGTCACTTTCGTTGGTAGAACAGTCAAGTAATCAACTTCAACTGTGCCTCAGTGCTAAGCAGGTTTATCTTGGAACAAAGCTCAACTGGACATTGGAATGTAACAGTTAGGAGGAAATATTGCACCGGGTGGGCCTATATTTACTGGGAACTCAAAATTAAGGGTGATTTATTGAAATACAAGACCTTAAGGAACTTGACAAGGTGAATGCTTCCCCTGAGACACTGGAACTAGGGAACAGCTTAAAAATAGGGGTCGCCCATTTCAGAATGGGAGAAAAAAAAAAGTGCTGATTGTGCAATTCTTTTCCCCGGGGTGTGGAGATGGAGGACATTGAGAAGAAAGTCAAAGTCAGCATTAAAAAGAAAATCAAAAATCCAAGGTGTGGGGCAAACAGGAAAAGTAGAATTGAGTTCAAACCATGTCAGCCTGCAGAGTAGGCTCAAAGACAAATGGCTGAATGCTAATATATTCATATACAGTTAAGCCAAGTAATTAAGAACAAATTAAAATTAGGTTTAACGATAGAGAATTGACAAGATAAAACAAACTTCCTGAAAATGGATTCTACACAAGTTCAGAGAAACCAGTTCTAAACATATGGGAAGCTGTGGCCAGAAATAGCTCTCAAATGTATTCTATTGTAATGTGGGTAACAACATATGGCAACAAAGTGTGATAAAGTTACAACCAAGTAGCCAGTACCAAAGACATATCAGGAAAAAAGGCAGGGATTAAGCAGGAAACCCTTCAGAGACTGAAGGAACTGAGGGAATACATTCAGAATTGTTGGCATCAAGAATTACAGGATATATTTGCATGCCCTTATTTCCAAGCCAAGAACAAGTTTGTATATGAACTACTGTATATACTGAAATAACAGGCAATTTTTGACAATTTTAAAGTTAAACCTATGGGTTTGATTACATGGACACTACTTTTGAGTTGCTGAAATTCATGCTGAAAGGTCATACAAAAGCCCAATTGATCTCAAATGAATGAAGAAAATGAATTATGTTAATTCTCAAAACAGTGACGTGGGGGAGCCAAGTCGCAAATCGCGATCTGTTAACTGAAGAACTTGGGTCAACTTTTACACGAGATATGGAAAACTCCATGCTTTTTGGCCAGAAATAGGGGGTTGATTTTTACACGAGATTGACTATTACTCGAGTACATGCTTCAAGTTATTTCTAGGAGGATAGTTGTAATCGCCTCTGTTGGTTGTACAAGCTGGCAATAATGGATATTAGCTACACACAATGTTAAACAGTTACAAAGGGAAAAGAAACGCAAGACAAAAATTCACACAATTGGTTCAGCTTTGCTGGTCTGTGATAAGTCATTTAATGTGTTAGAAGACTCGTGTCCAGATCCCACATCAGATGCTGCATCTACTAAGATGTGATGTTTGTTTACTAAAAGCCACCCAAATGCTAAAAATAAGATCAAGGCCAAATCTTAATACATGCAGTACATGAAGGGCAGCAAAGTAAACAGGCTACAAAATTCAAATAGCAACTTTGCTTCATCCTGTTATTTTCCTAAACTTCTGGAATTCAGTTAGAAGTGGCATGCAAGATTACTGCAAAGTGTCTAACTGAAGAGACACCTACTGTTGTGTTTATACTAGGATATTACTGATGTCAAACCCAGACTGGCCAGGAAAGCAGTACCTGCAAACCATAAAAACCATTGGAAACCTGGAGTGCACAGAACTGCAAAAGACTGCAAAATGTAAGCAATGTATTTGAAAGAATCAAATTTCAACAGAATACAAACTGACAAGACCAGAGATTTGTAGTGTGGGGAATTAAGGAAAGAAGTCATGACTAGTCAAATTACATTTCCTTCTTAAAAATCACATTTGAGAAGCTTCTAGATAAAGCTGAACAAAAGACAATAAGGCATTATTAAGTTAAGGGGGTGGGGAGGGTGGGAGAACAGAAGAGAGATACTTTCAAAGCCAATTAGTTCAAAAGGAGATAGCCAGAGAACATCTTCAGTCAATCTAAAACATGTCTGGGGTAGCTGCTGCCAAGATTCAGACAAGGGGACTGAGCTGAAGGAGACATTTAGTACAAAACTAGGACACCACACTAACCTCAGGATTCAGATTGCTAACCAGCAGGACAGCATTGGCTGCAGAGGCAAATCCAGGAATGCCAATACGACTAGCTGCTGCTGCAGCAGCCGCTGCTGCTGACGGCATGCCAAGTGGAGCCAAAGCTCCATGAACCCCTGGGACGGACAAACCTATTGATGAGAAACTAAAGTCATTAGACAAAACATTTCACCAGATAACATAGTTTTGTTGAATGCACACTGTAATTAGATAGACAATGTGGAGTGTTCAGATTTAGTAATGTCCTTAAGCTATCCAAATCTACCCGTTAAAATTACAGCAGTTAGGCTGTAGCCTGACTGCCAGACCCAAAACCATCCTGCCCACTGCAAGGGAACAGGGACAAAGCTTGCTATCGTGAAGTTAAGACTATATGAAACCCAATAGAAAGATGGTACAGATAATTTCTAATTAGATACAAAAGGAAAAAAGCTACCACCAGCACAGAAAACTGCACCCAATACTCCACATTTAGCCCATTCACAAATGTGGTTGCACATTTCCTTCAATATTGTACCCAAACTTTTGTCCAAATCTGAGCAGCACAAATGCCATTGTAAACAAAGCAGTTAAAACATTGAATATATAGTATGGCAGAACGACACTGGCAATAAGGCAGAGTCTATGAGTAGTGTACATACAGTAATCTGATGGATGTTGGAGAAAGTCTGTAGAGACACAAGTTTTCAAATAATAAGCAACTTCAAAATATAGAAGAGGTGCCTGTTGAACCGTATACTTTAATAAAATGACCTTCCTGAAGTGCAAGATCAAGTTTGAATGTGTGGCTTTCCCAAGTCTGGATTTAGATCTCCACTTGCTCATATTACAGGCAGATGCAACAAGCCACTCAATAGAAGTGAATTACTTTGACAAGCCACAAAGCAGCTTGGTCCAAAAGGGTTCATCTAGGGAACACCTGAGCTCAAAGCTTTCAGGGTTATTTCATAGCACTCCAGACTACTCAAGAATGTTAGGCCCGAATACAGAAGATTTTTAATACACAAGGCCATTCAAAAATAAAATTCCTGCATTAGCAACTCACCAGCTTGCTGGAAGGCAATA
Source organism: Chiloscyllium plagiosum (assembly GCF_037043375.1). Classification (NCBI taxonomy): domain Eukaryota; kingdom Metazoa; phylum Chordata; class Chondrichthyes; order Orectolobiformes; family Hemiscylliidae; genus Chiloscyllium; species Chiloscyllium plagiosum. The sequence goes on along the minus strand of NW_028270166.1, from coordinate 46,995,340 downwards.
CTAGGAGGGAAACCAGCTCCCCCTCCGTAAGGCGAGGAGATGATACCTGGTGCACCTGACGAGAGAACAAGTCTGTCAGTAAGCACTTTTGTAACAAAAATAGCTTTTACAATCCATCTCTCTGCCTGCACTGCCTCCTGTCAAGTGTCAATAAGTTTCAGGAATGCTGCAGAATTCCACTTCAATCTTAAGCTGCTATCAGGTCAATTTTGCAGCACTTACAGCCAAGCTTTTGAAACAAGCATTGCCGAAACACCCTAGCAATGCTAGTAATTCACAGTTAAAGTTTAGCAGCAAAATTCTGGTTAAGTACATGTTGGTCGGTTTTGAATTTCATAGCACAGGCCAAATGTCAGTTATAGGTTCAGAGTTACAGATTTAAACATGTGGAAAATTAAACTCAGCTGGGAAAACCACCATTCAATCCTGTATTTTGGCTACAGTCCAAACACCAGTGTACAGTTTGGACAGCTAAGCAACAGACAAGTTATACTGAACTTAAGTATTACTGAAACTAAAACCAATATGCAAATTAAGCTAGGAAAGTTCCAACCTGTAAAACAAATCAGATAACTGACAGGAGGTTAAACATTAATGAGACTGCTGTTGTTAGAGTGTGATCTTGATTCTAGCATATACTTCACCGTGCCATCTACTTCCCAATGACTGGTTTTGTAGCCACAAGAATTAAGATTAAATCAACATGCCTAGTACATCAATAGCCAAAAGTCTTCACGCTGGAATTTCCAATTAAGTTTTACGAGTAGAAAACTAGTATAATCTAGTCATTTCCAGATCTGCCCTTTCAAACTGACTTTGCAAAGACTTAAGCAGCTAAACACAGAAGCATGCTTACCTATTTATCAGTACAGTTCCATGAAAGGACATAAGATACCAGGGGCCCTGCTGTCTAGCAACACCTCTACAATAATCAACTCTCCAGGCTAAAATGTAACCTGACAGAACACTGTTTCCAAAAGCAAATATAGGTTCTGCTGTCAAGTAGAGCTTGATAATATATGGACAGTGGCTTTCTGGAAGTAGCAATAACCAAGGTAGACAAAAAGGTCAGCGAAAACAAAGACATCCCTTGAGTACTTAGTTCCTCACCAAGACCAGGGAGGATCCAGTCTTGTGGATTAAAGACAGCTCAGCTAAATCTTTTCATTCCTTCACAATGAGAATATTGCTAAAAAGTATTATGTACTCTCACAGCATCAAGGAAATAGCCAAAAATGTATTTCCTACTCCCTCACCCATATCCTCAGAGTTCTAAACCCTAGAAATGGATGAAATTCCAACTGTTCACTGCTCCACATCACTCAGTATTCCAGCAATAAATAAATAAATAAATAAATAAATATGTAGAAAACAGCCCATTGAATCCCCTATAGTTTGGTTATATGTGGTACATTTTAAAAACAGCACTGCACAAAGTTGCTTGAACATACATGAATCCACTGTTGTAATGTTAGCAAACAGCAAAATCACAGAAGATGTATTTACCTAGTAGGGAGGCTTCCTTACCAAAAGCGGCTGCCATGGTTTGGTCTAAGGTTGGCTGATTGTCACCAGATGGTAGGTCAGGACGTGTGTAGTCTCTGCTTTTGTCATTATTGTACTTAACATTAAGACTAGTCAATTTGGAGAAGTCAATACGCAGAGTGCAGCAGGCATTATAGATGTTCTGTCCATCTAGGGCCTAGAAGGAGGGCATGTGGAGGTTAAAACAATTATTCAATGAGCTCACATTATTTTTCAGCCTTGTCAAGAAGAACAGATACTATGTTTAATATTTACTGGTGCTGAAGTCCTGTAGAATTAGACTATTCTTTGCGAGATTGGGGGAAAGAGGAGATAAGCTTAATTGTTTTTCTGTAGGGCAGCAGATTCATGTGAAGACTGGAACTGGTTTAATCTATACCTTCAGCAAACAGCATACTGACAAGGACTGATGAAGTGCACAAGTAACAAACAACAATATTAAATGCAAAAAAAGGGAACAAAGGTATAAAAAGGGTGAAGAAAGTTTATGAAGTGATTCAAAAGTCATCCACTTTCACAATACTTAAAACACAATGACTGGCCTTTTCCTAACATTTTACTATCTAAAGATACTTTCATTAGTTTCCTGGAGTAAATAAAACTTGCAGCCACAGACAGCATTGATAAAACTCCCAGTTCAGAGAACAATTAACATACCAGTTTTGCATGTTGTGCACTGGAGCCATCAGCATATTGCAGCAAGGCCTGGAATTGGTTATTCTTTGTAAAAGTGATGATCTTCATTACAGTGCCAAACTTGGAAAAAATCTGAAATCCAAATAGCATTCAAAAGGTTTTTAAAAAATTAAGTTAGCTGCATAGTTCTTGCATCAAAATGAGTCACCATGCACAGAACCAAGCAGATCCTCTGGCCTGTCTACCTCAGTGTAATGTAGACAAGCAGGACGCCAGAAGAACACAACAAGCCAGACAGCATCAGGTGGTGAAGTCAACATTTCGGGTGTAATCATTCTTCAGAGACTCAGTGTAATACCTGCCTTGGAACCAGACCATTTTATGGTCTTTAAGCCATCCATGCTGGACAATTAACATGGCTCACAAGGAACCACACTGTCCTCATTTTGATGGCCTTATTAATCAGGACAGTTGTGCTTTCCGCAGGTCCCATGAAAACACTTAAGCTTTCATTGTAGTTTGAGCTATATGTAAAGCACAGCAAAAAACTACAATATAGTCAATCATCCAGCATGCAAACAAACCCTGCAGTCAACTAGTCCATGCAGACCATGTTCCCAAACTAAACCTGGCCTGCATTTGGCCCATATCCCTCTAAACCTTTCCCTTGTCAAGTACTTAATGTCTTCTAACTGTTTTAACTATAGTTGCATCCACCACTTCCTGGCACTCCATCCCAAACACTAAAACAAAACTTGCCCTAATATCCTTTTTGAAATCTCTCTCTCCTCACTTGAAATATGTCCCATGGTTTTGAACACCTCCACCTTAGGGAAAGACCTTTGCTATTCACCGTTGCAGGCCATTAGTTACTCATGATTTTATGAACTTTAAGGTCACTCCTCAACACTGTACACTCCTGTGGAAGTCCCAGCATATACTTATAACTCAAGGCATCAGTAGCACCCCTGTCCAAACCATCTAGTGCAAATTTGCTGCTGTATCCCAACCCACCAGGCAAGACTCACTTCCCAATGTTCAACATCCACACATGCCCTCCTCAGATACAAACTGCCAGTTCGTGTTTCTCATCATTTCTACATCCTGAGGGGTGAAAAATTATCATTGAAAACTTGAGAATTAGGATTTACCTGGTGCAACACATCTAGAGTAACAGGATAGAAGAGATTTTCCACAATGATGCGAAGAACAGGGCTCTGACCAGCAAGACCAGCTGCACTATCTGACACACCACTACCAGCAATAGCCATGTTAGCAGTCTGCACAGCATTGACTGCCTGAAGAGCTGCTTGTGCTCTCTGAAAAAGAAACAGGAAGTTAAGCCATTGATTTAAATATCATGCACATTGCTGCTCAAGGTACAACTGTCTTCAGCCAGTCTCCAGTTTACAATAAACCAAAATTAAGGAAGGCCGTTTGAACTGACCAGCCTCTCTCAATAGAGTCAAGGTGGTGTACAGCATGGAAACAGACCCTTCGGTCCAACCAGTCCATGCTGACTAGATATGTCAATCCAATCTAATCCCACCTGCCAGCACCTGGCCCATATCCCTCCAAACCGTTCCTATTAATATACCCATCCAAATGCCTCAAAATGTTGCAATTGTACTAGCCTCCACCACTCCTTCTGGCAGCTCATTCCATACACGTACCGCCCTCTGCATGAAAAGTTGCCTCTCAATAATAAGAGTTCTGATTCTTCACGCATTCCAACCCATAAAAAGGAGAGCAGAGAAAAAGCAGGCCCAATGAGGCAGGAGAGAACAGCAAAAAAATACAACAAAAGCACCACAGGTCTGCAATCAACCCTAAAGAATCACCATTAAGCAAAGGCTAAACAGGTTGGGACCCTATTCATTAGGGTTAAGACAGACATGATTAAGGGGCTGGATAGAGTAAATGCCAGAGAATGTTTTCCCCTACATGGAAAGGCCTAGGGCCAGAGGGCTTAGTCTCAGAATTATGGGACACCAATTTAAAGCTGAGATGAGTTTGGAACTCCTTGCCATAGGTAAATGTAGGGGTAAAATCCTTGCGTATATTTAAATATGAGATAACCCTCGATTGCCCTACTAATCAAGAAGTTATGAGTGATGAAAACAGATAAGCGAAATGTTCGATCAGCTGATCCCACTGAATGGCAGAGCAGGTTTGAGGAAACAAACTGTCTCCTCCTGTTCCTCTCTCATGGTCCTAGCGAAAGGATCTGAAACCACACTTATGTTGGGAGTTGCAACTCTTACACATTTTGATCGCTATGCCTAAAAGTTCTACTTGGCAAACACAGAGTGCAGTGAAGGATCAAGGGATTGATTTCTGAGATGGGAGGTTTGTAATAAGAGAAGACAGTGGGCAGACCAGGTTTTATTCATTTGAGTTTAGAAGAACAAAGGGAAGCATGAATTTAAATGCTCAAAATTCTAACAAGGCCAAACAGAATGGGTGTAGAGATATTCCCCTGGCTAGGGGGGCCAGAACAAGGGGGTCAGTCTCCACATATGCTACAAGCCATTTCAGAATGATGGAGGACAGATGTCATTCAGGGAGATGACCCAAGGAAGACAACATAGAAAGCTATAGAAGCCACGTCATAAACCTTTAAATTTTTAAAAGGCACCAGGATGTGGTACTGGGGAGGAGAATCAGACATGATAAGGTTGAACAAATCAAAATAGCCTATTCTTGTTTTAATGTTGCACAGATGCCCAGTTAAGTAACATAGGAGGAGTCTTGGAAGTATTAAAATTTTATCCAGCAATACAACCACCTTAAGGAAGCTCCCTGTTAGCTATGCTAAATGGACAACTCTAGTGGGAGTGGCATCGTAATAAATGTGAACTTCATGACTTAGTTTTAAAAAGCTTAAGAGAAACAGATAGGCAAGCTTTTCCAAGCGATCTCTTGTGGCTTCATCCTTTATCACACAGGAAAGGTTAGGAGGCAGAAGACAGTGCAGTGCAACGACACACTGACCAATACTCACAGTACATCAGTCCATTCAAAGACCATTGATCTATTAACTGTCACATGCCTTGTCTATTTACCTGATTCGCACGAATAAACTACTTCATCAGAAGCCCGATTTTGAGGGCACTAGAAGACAGTCGAGGGGAAAAAAGTGGCCTCAAGGCCAAATGCCGTTCACTAGTTACTTTCACTTAACAACGAAACCAGGTTTGAATTGATTTGATCAAACCGTAGTCAGAGTGGTTATTTCTGGCTTAAATGAGGTGTTTAGACATCTGTACAGCTGGTGAGCTCAACTTTGACATCCCCTTCCCACTTAAGTCATGACAGCAAGTAAATCAGCTGCAGTACAAACTTCCTCAAAACTCAAGAGCTCAAGCCTGTCATTAGTAAACCAAGGTACACTTAATCCTACAGAAAGATCAAGAGTACTCACAGCCTGATTGGGAGAGTTGTCAGTCTTCAGTTCCTTGTGGTTAGAGTATTGAATGTAAATAGGATGGCTTCTCAGGTATGGAGTGACAGTGCTATAATAGCTCACCATTGTGTTAGCAGCTTCTTCAGTGTTCATTTCTATGAAAGCCTGAAAATTAGAAATTCACACCACTCAAATGTCATGAGGTATCTCAACAGCAGTGCAAACATTCATTTAAACATACAACAATCTTCTAAAACAATCACAAGTGTGCAGAGCATAGTGGAGCAACTGTATAAAGCAAAACTAGAACTTGAGGATTATACAAGTGTCTTCTCATGACTGCGTGGAGGCATTGAAAAGCTACTTATTAAACTTAGTGGTTATTAACATTGAACCATTTGTTGTTGGCTGAAATCATTGCATAAAGGGTTCTCTTCAAATCAATAATCCAGATAGAAAGTTTACCTTTAGGCATTTTTAAGCAGCATTTGTTTATCATTTCAAAGAACTTGCTTAGGTATGGAGAAGTCAAGAGTCACCCACCTGGTTTTTGCCTTTTAACATGAGAAGATTGGTTACTTTGCCAAAAGGCAAGCCCAAGGAGATGACCTCTGCCTCAGTGACATCATTGGGAAGTTTACGGATGTGAATGACTCTAGAAGGTAAGATTCCTGACGTTCTGTTCTCTGCTTTGAACTTTTTGCTGTCGTTGCCATTGGCTAGAAAGGTTTAAGACAACGTGAAGGCACTAGCATTCTCTCGGCATGGTTATGTTTTTCATTAACCATCAGCCCAAACAAGTTTACTGCTAAAAACAAAACTACAGTTAACTTGTCAAAATTCAGCTAAAAAGCATTTCAACCAGAGATATCGATTTCATGCTCAACCCTGCGCCATGGGGCTAATTTCTCTCAATCTATAGCTTAAAAAAGTATTGTTTATTAAAAGATACTTACTGTACTCACCAGATGGAGCAGAGTTGCTCATGATAAAGGGACCGTTAGTAGCACAAGCAGATAGAAGCTCGTCAGATCCCCGCTGCAAAAAAAAAAAGAGAAATCCAATTTTCCATCTCCCCAAGCAGTGTTTCCCAAAAGAAAAGAAAGTGCTGGAAGCTCCGATCAGGTAGCTTCCCTGTGGAGGGGGATGAGAATTTTTTCCACTTAATGACTTTTCTCCAGAACCTTGTTTTTTTTTCCTTTCAGAAGCTGCTACACTTCTACATTTTGATTTTAAAGCTGTTCCACACCATAGTATGCCCTCCATTTCTCATTGTCATCAAGCCTACTTCTGTTCACATGTGATCAGCTGCTCGTGACTTAATACAACAGCCAAGAGTGAACTACCCTATCTATTCCTTGGTCACTAAGTTATATCCTGCATCACTTATTAAGCAATGGTTAAATTCTCTCTGCACAGATGCCTGGAAGCAGTTGACAGGTTATGAAGTGGTAAACCAGGCATTGTGTTTGGTGTGAGGGCCACTTTCCACTTACTAGCCATTAACTGATTTGAAGCTCTAACTGTTAGAACATCAGAAACAAGGACTTGGCGCCTCAGTTGTTGCACCATCCAATTAGACACTACTAGCACTAACTAAATCTCAAATCGATACCCATTAATAGACTCCCAATAGCAGGCATTGATCTTACTTAGAACCTGCCTGTGTAGAGGTCTCAATCTTCCTTCACCAGGTGTCAGTTTTACATGCAGTTAAACTATGCACTCTGATCCTAGAGATGTACAGGAGCAAATTTCAAAAAAGTGTATTAGAAAGTAAACCTGCAAGTCTACAGAAGCTCAGTACGACAGCAGCTGGATTTTTCTGAAGGGCTAACCCAGTCTTGTTGGGCTGAATGGACTCCTGTTACGGAGTCCCCTAGCAGTAACCTGCCCGAGTCAGCTCACAACCTCTCATCCAATGGAATACAAGGAATGTGTTAAGTTAAGCATTGCAAGACTTCTAGTAACGATCCATCAATTCCATTGGTAGAAATGGTCCATGTTTGATTAGGGCAAGAGGAAACAGCCTTTAGCTTTTCTAGCTATGAAGAAAAATTTATATTTAAGTAGAAACAGATTCAAGTGTGCCCGCTCAAAGAAATGGGGTTTTCAATCATAGAATGCACCCATTACAATGGAATGCTTTTTTGCATAATCAGAGCTGCAGAGGGATCTAACATGCCTGCCCTCAGGAAGTGACCAGCTCAAAGTAAACATTTAAATTATGCCACAAGGCTATAGCACAGCAGAGCAGTCAGTCATGGTATGAAGTTACACCACTGAGTCAAAAGATAACAGCAATCCTCCTCACCTTCAGTAAAAAAAAACTTCTTTAAAACACTGGATAACTTCAAAAATGGGAAATCCATCAATCAAGGTCTTAGACAGGCAAGCGAAAAGCCTATCACATTCCTACCCATCACTACACTTCACCTACCTGTAAAGCAAATTACTAAGCAAACCACTTGACGACAAAGAACGTCACTGCCAAATTTTCCTTATATTGATAGTAGATACATTGTAATGTTTTAGTCAGCTAGAACAGTCAGTAGTTAGTGCCAGGCTAGCTCCTCCAAATCAAGGTAATTTGAGCCCCTACAATTCATACTTGGTCTGGGAGAGGGGCCAACACTTTCACAAAAAAAAAACCGTCAGTGCACATAACTTGGTGTTAGTAGAGACCTTAACATTCTCGAGCAAAATATATGTGGGAGCAACTACTATGTACTGGTCACATTAGATTGTCCCTTCTGCAAAGATGGGACAATCTATGGAAAATAATTGAATGCAACTGCATCATAAATAAACATTGAAAGGGTTTTGTTTCATACTAGCAATGTCTCAAATTTGATGGCAGGATCACAACAGTGATAGTCAACATCTATTATTTACACTACGATACTGAAGACATCAACCATACGACACCTACTGTACTGTTCATCAGGTCTCAAAAGACCCGACCATACTCTCCATATTCACCCCCATTGTCCAACTGAAGCTCTGAATTGATTGGAAGGAACTCTCCTGCTCAAATTTTTAAATTGGGAGAAATATTTATCTGCTGCTGGCTGACGTTAGATTAGCTGCAACCCATGTCTGGGATTTTAGGGAGCATCAACAAGGCACACTCGGAGTAACCTAATCTGTGTGAATTCAGCAGCAAGATCAACCCTCAATCCCAGATCTGACTGCATGGTAAGGCTGGATTGCAGAGTTTGGTGACCTATAACTGAAAGGTCAAATGGAGTGCTATACCAACTTTACATCTAAAAAAGTAATGGCCATTTTACATGGCAACCACAGCCTTGATAGAAATGCTACGGAAGTGTCCTATAAACATTAAGTTAGCCTACAGCACAAGAAAACATCCAGATGAAACACTGAAGATTTCTGCACATCCCTAAAGTGTGTTTGTTGTAGACCATTAGTTACTACTTCCTTACACAGGACCTTAAAATTAGTATTTTAAAAAGTGCAGCATCTTGACAGTGCTGACATAGGAGATTCATGGAGTTCACTGGCAATGATAACATCCATTCCAAGTTAGAAGCCTTTCCAAAATTTATGTAACACTGGCATCCTGGTCTCAAAACACTTTACAACCAATGAAGCAGTTTAAACATGGTACAATGCAGCTTGCCTATATCACTTCCACATTTTCAATGGGACAATTAGACATTTTAAAACTTAGAAAACCACTGCTAACCAAACCAAACTTAAAAATTAATAAGCTTTTAAAATCGTGATCCTTGAAACTATTTCAGTATACAGGCAGGCACTAACAAAAAAACTGAACGTACAAAAGGGAGTTGCTATGACAACAGACTGAATCAATTGTTTACTGAAACTTTACAGCTTCAGTAGTGTCCAATTACAGGAAAACTAAAGTTACTCTAAAGGAAACAAAAACAAAATCGGACCAACTTAGAACCCTGCATTTAAAATGTACTGTGCCAAATGCACATGGTTTATGCTTAAGGATCACCATAATTAGTACTTTAAAAGAAAAAAAGCAATTCATATCAGGTTAGAAACTATTAAGACAGCTAAATAAGCTCAGTCAACAAAAAAAACAAGCTCAAATGAAAATAAACATACACTGCCTTGTTTGCCCAGCATCTCATTTATACTAATATAGACTTGTTTCCTCTTAAGATTCATTTCAGATATTTGATGCCTATTTAAAATGTTACAGGGGAGAAGGTGTGTAGAGTGAAACAAAAATTCCTGCTAAACAGGCGGCCTATACACTTCCTCTGTGGAAAGCTGTACTGAGATCAAATAATGAAAGGAAATGGCTACCAAATGAGTTTGCTGCAAAAACAGGATGTGAATGCCCCCAAAGCACATCAGACATAGCTTTGGGCGATTTCTAATAATCACATCAACTCACTAGATTAGACTTTGGCACATGTGCCAACTCAAGACCAGGCGGAACATCTCAAATACACCCTTGCTGGCATATTTCTCTTCAAAATTCCAAGAGTTCTTTGAATGCTAACCAAAACACTTTTGCCTTATTGTACATGAAATACACTAGTTTAACTTTCAATTTCAAATACATTCACAGCCTGGCACTGAGACCAGTCAATTTTCAAATTAAATCCAGATCAACTTCTGTCTGAAATAGTTTCTGTAGTAGTGCATGCTGTAGAAGTGTGACTAGGTTCACAATAATAAGCAATAAAAGACAATCTACGTGAAATTAACTTAATTTCCTAATTTAGAAGATCCACTGTGAAATGAACACTCAATATGGCAAAACATGCTTCGTATTTTTAAAAATTTCTACAGAAACCAGAGATACAAAACACTATTGAAAAATTGGAACTTCAAATAAATTCCTCATTCTGAAAGAGGAAACAGATGTTTGGCTGATTGCATGCAAGGGTGTTAAATGCATCTTTCCAGATTTTAGCATTAGTGTTTGCTTGACATTTGCCAGAAAACTCTGGACAAGGCTACAATTAAGCATAATAGTGCCAAGGAACAGGAAATGTACAATCTTAGTTAAGCAGGACTCATTTTGCATAATATTTGTTTCAAATAGCAATATAGCAGCAAAGTTTCTCCTGCATCAAAGCTGTTTTTTTTTAAATTTTACACAGCACATTGCTGCGACAGAACCTTGTAAGCCACAAGCTCCAGACAGTCACCTCTTTACATAAGACTGATGGATGTGAAACATAGCTCCCTGGAATGATTGAAATCTCAGGTCCATAAAACAGGATAGGTAATTGCAAATTAAATAAAGGAATGTCTTCGCAAACAACTGCAATGAATATTGTCACTGAAACCAGGTTTCTGAACAGCAGAACAAATTAGCATCAGTCACCAATGGACATCAGTAGCCCAGAATTAGTCTCAATAATTCATCTGTTGCATATTCAAACATCCAACTTAAAGCCAAGTGTCCTATGCTTTGAGTCATAATATCAGAGCTGCCTTGTCACCCTCGATTATCTGTGAATCTGTATCCAAGCATTAATTAGTTGCTCCCCAAAAATCACAACACCAATCAACTGCCTCACCATACAATTTCTCCAAAATGCAGACTCTTCCTCAATAAATGGCAGCTACCATATGGCTTCAATTTCATTAGTATTTGTCCTCATGACAGTGAACCAAATAGTACGAACTAAATGTAAAAATTCACAATCTACATTCATGTACCCCCAGTCAAAAAATAGATCTATGATTGTTTTAATCCTTAGTCAACTGCAATCCTCAGTTGCCACCACCCACAATTTTACACACTCTTCATCTCAGCAGAATTACATTGATTTATAACTTTAAATCAATTCACAAAATGGGGATATCATTGGTCAGTTCAGTAACTTTAGCCTATCCCTAACACCCGAGGCCAGTTGGGTGTCATTAATTGAACAGGTTTCAATAACTGAGTACTGCTGCTGGAGATCGGAGTCAAGATTAGAATGGTGCTGGAAAAGCACAGCAGGTCAGGCAGCATCTCAGGAGGAAAACTGACATTGTGAATAAAAGCCCTTCAGGTTCATAATCTTGCAAAAGATTGCACCTTCTGTACTGCATCGTTTTTCTTCTACCATTACCATCCTCTACCACTCTGGAGAATGCACATCATAGACAACTACTTCAATCTAAAGGACAAGTTATTCTACCCAATCTTTTCAGTTCTGTCCATCAGCATCAATATTCCAGTCATAGAAATAACTTAAATAGGTTCTCTTCAAATTGTTTTTTTTTTTAAATCTGTGGACAATTATTTTACTGTACTGACCATTATTACCAATGAACTACACTCCATCTGCACTGCTTTATTCTTAAGAACTTGATCCAATCCTTCCAGTGTGCAGATGAATTGAATAATTTTACATAATGCTGCATGCTTGCCTTTTACTGTTCTGAATTTTGCCTATATCTGGCCCTTAATTTAACAGTAGGTTGTCTCCCTCTCCAAACCCCATCTCAACTTTAACCACCTCCTTTGCGGCAGGAGAGAAAATGAAATGAGGAAGAGTAGTAGTCACTATGCCATGCTCACTTGAAGTCCAAAATTTTGGTCAAAACACTTATTTGGGAATTAGCCAGCACAGATGCCAATTTGAGCTCCAGTAACAGCATCACAGGAGAAATATTGCCTGCAAACTTTAGACAAGTCACTGAAATTAGAGCAGATGCCCAGCTCAGTACTAGCATCAAATTACTCAGAAGACCATTCAATATTAATGAAAGCTCAAGATAAATGCTCAGTTTCATCCCAATCTCACTTTCACAGCTTTATCCTTCAAATATACACTAATCTCAAAAGTTAAAACAAAATTTTAAAAATATCACAACATTGATGAATTACAACCAGACAGCATCCACAACCACAGTTCATTTTAACACCCAACTCCATTTCAAACTCTTCAAAAGGTCACAGCAGACATCATGAAACAGATCAAGGGGTTACAATCAGCTGCCAGCTCTAGATTTAGTTAGATGAAACAGCAGCTGCTTAAATGACTTCAAACCCATCACTACAATTGCATATCATTAATCAAGGTCTGCATCACTACTGGTAAACCATGTTCCAAGTGGCTTGTTATATTATAAATACCACAAGGACAGCTTCAAAATGATAACATCCCTTTTTTTATTCCATCATCTTATTGAATCTAAAATGCAAAGGGCTACAGAACAATTCTTAAAACAATTCACAACATGGAATGGATTAATGGGTTAATAAAACTCAATACTGTAGATGTTAAAAATCTGAAATAAAAAGTGGAGAAACAATTGCCACAAAGAGGAGTTATGTCTGACTCAAAACATCAACTTTCTCTCAGATGCTGCTTCAAGACCTGTTGATTTCTACAGCACCAATGCCTAAACAAAAACAATGCCAAGTTGACAAGCCCAGCGAAGAGGGGGGGCATGTGAAAATTAACAGAAAACATTTAAGAGTTCATACAGCTCTTCATAAAAGGCAAGCTTACTAGCTTGTGTCAGTCCTCTAAATAAGCACCGAGCTCTGAATAAACAAAAACTATCTGCAAACTTTAACTGAACTGGGCACAAACTCAAAGATCTGAGAAGAGCCAACATTCACAGTCTGTTACAACATAATTACACTATGGCAGTAGAGTCCAAAACGTTAATCCACAAAGTGGCTTCCCCGCACCTCCGAAGGCATTTGGAGAAAACAAGCCTTACTCTCCAGCTACATTTCCAGCTGGTACAAACTTGCACAAGTAGAAATATCAAGAGTGTGCGCAGTATGGCCAGATACGACAGTTGCAGCACATTGCAGAAGCATCAATAAACCCTAGATAGGTTGAAAACGAACTTTAGACCTGCTCACTCACATCGTTAATGCAAGTTTTTAGTTTGTAAAGCAGTGTAAGCCTCCTTTCTCAAGGAAGAGAATCAACAGATGAGCTTTCTCAAATAAAATATAAACCATCAAAATCACCTCTCTCCAATGTATTGTCTGCAACATTGCTAGGCTATTGTTCAGTTCAAGTCAAAAGGTGAAGCATAAGCAAACATACCAGTGAAACCGAGTAACGTGTCTCCTCACGCAGTTGGATGTTTCACCAGAAATGGGAATGGCATCCCAAGTAGAGACCATCTCCCAACAGAAAAGACAGCTGATACTAAGGATGTAAAGCTATTGAAAATAAATGCTGGAGATCACAACCAGCCAAACACAGCCAGCATCAGTGGAGAGACAGCAAGCTAAATGTTTCAAGTCTAGATGACCCCATCAAATGTGAAATCGTTCTCTCCTGACTCCAGAGAGGAACCTGATTTGAAGATCTTCAATTAACATCCAGCCATCAGTTCAGATCAGGAAATAAATCAGAAATTCCACACAACAGTTATACCTTTAGCCTGGAGTGAATTATTTGAAAATCTAATACTCCCACTTTAGAAAATTGTGACTACTGAACAGATTTAAAATCCAAGCTAACAAGAAACGAAAACAGGTAATTACATCCATGTAAGTGAAGCCAAACATAACAGTTATCGCATTTGAAAGTACAAACATTCATAGGATCAGGTGTGAAAGTCACAGCAACAATGCCTACCTTTGTACCAACTGTTATATCTTGGACAATGCTGTAGAAGAAAACAGAATTTTTTTTAGCAAATGCATTATATAAAGGAGCTATAAGAACAGAGCAAAGCATTCAATAAAAGCCTCAAGTTAAGGGATGGACCAGGCATCACCATAGCCAGTCAGCCTAACACTTAAATTTACCTCACCTCTAGTGCTGCAACAAGCTTTACTTTTAAAAAACGGAATTAATCATAGGGTCAACAAAACCTCCTGAAAAAAATAACTAAAATTTATAAAGCACAAAATCAATTTACAACAAACATTTCTCACTCAAATGTAAGAACCCATCTTACACAGGTGCTGGCTTTCACATTTGGAAGTATAATTTGCCCAGAACTCACTGCATCTCCTTTAGTGCAACTCTGACTAAATTTAAGAACAATATGTCCTTTAGAGCCAGTGATCCAAACAGAATAATTGTAAGATAATGTGAAAAAAGCATGGTTAAGGAGGACAGACAGTGGTATACAGATCAGATGTACTTTAGACTCCGCAAAATAAAATGATTTTGGATACAAATGTGGCATCACCATATAGGAAGTCATTTTTTATTAAACCGAAGCTACATATTACAAAAAGGGAACTAAATCAGCCATTGTCTACCACCAAAGACTACAACCATGTGGACAACAGGCTAAATCCAGCACCCACCTACCTTCCCGCTACTGGGCCCTAGCACTATGCCTTTAATTCATGACAAAAACCAGAAAGCAGTTCCATTATTTCCCTGCACCCCACAGACTGACGGCCATGTCTATGCAGGACACAGGAATGTTAAGGGTTGTGCAACCGATCGCAAAGAAGCACGCCCATACCAGAAGGGTGGAGTCATTTTTATAAGCCAATTTCCTCATTCGTAAACTGCTCGGTCGCATGACGGGAGGTAGGAACGCTTATAAAGAAACCTACTGTGAAACATACAACCAAAGGATGATTCAAGGGGAACCCCCCCCCCGATCGCAGACTTGACTGTATAAGTACACTCCATCTATAGGGAGCACTTCTTACAGGTCCGCGAAACTGGCCTAAAATAAACTAAAATACACAACTGGAACCAAGCATGTAAACTCTCCAGCACCGAAATTTTAACAAATTAATCCCCCAATAACAATACAATGCCTAAATTGCACACGGCTCTAAGGACAGAAATCTTTCTATTGAACTACGGTGACATCAAAAAAAAAGTTTGCAGACTACGTCTCAAGTTAAGCCGGAGACCCGGGAGGGCACCTCAACAGACAAAGAGCGGGGACTGAGCCAGGGCCTGAAGCGTGGAAAGTGCGCGGGCTGGACGAGCAGCCACGTGCCCGCCCCGAGCGCAACGAGAGCGAGGCGGCCCCGGCAAAGAAACCGGCCGACCCCGGACCGGGGGGGGGGGGGGGAGAGAGAGAGAGCGAGAGAGCTTCAACCCAGAGTCGGCCGCCATTTCGCGAAGCCCAGCCCCAAGCCCGGAAACCCGCCGAGAGTTGGGCTCCGATCGGGGAGAGACGAGCGCAGACTGGGGGCAACCAGGGTCTCTTTCCCAGTTTTTTTTTCTCTCACACACACACT
The DNA here is from genome assembly GCF_037043375.1 of Chiloscyllium plagiosum. NCBI lineage: Eukaryota > Metazoa > Chordata > Chondrichthyes > Orectolobiformes > Hemiscylliidae > Chiloscyllium > Chiloscyllium plagiosum. Next base: position 46,979,612 of record NW_028270166.1, on the reverse strand, counting down.
CTCTCCAGGATCCCCTAAGCGCTGCCCCTCGACAGACTCCTTCGCACTACCACCCCTCCCCTCCCCCCTCCCGCGGGCCTTGTGCATCCGCGCAGCCCGAGTTCGCCGCTCGAGCCCAACTTTTCCGAGACTTTTGCGACGACGTCTGCGTCGATCTTCAGACCCTACTTTCCCCCTCCCCTCCCCATTCTCACTCCCGCCCGAGGCACAACACCCTCGGTGTAGCGTGACAAACCACGACGGCTTGCTGCGGTTAAGAAGTTGGATCTCCTTACCCGTCCATTGCAGACCAGAGATCGCAGAAAGAAAAGCCGCGACCGTGCCCTCCCGTCTCAGATATACCCACACAAAATGGCGCCACGTCAATCACGGCCCGCCGCCGCTCCCCATTGGGGGGCGGGTGACCAAGGGGCGTGGCTATTGCCCTTCTGATCGGAGGGCTCCAAAGAGTAAACGTGGAGCCTCCTGTCAATCCAGTCCGCAGGCCGGAAGTGGGGCAGCGTGTCTGTCAATCAGACCAGAGACCGGAAACAGAACCCTAACCACCATCAATCAAACTCAGTCCGCCCTATTGATTGGACAGACGCTCATAGGGACCCGCGCGCTAGCAATACGCGCCATGGGGACGGAGAGTGGACCCTCCCACTCCAACGGCCAGCGATCAACCGTTGGAGGGGGAGGGGCTGGAGAATGGAGGCACTAGAAGATGATGGAACGGGGTGGTGAGAGGGTGGAAAGCTTGGAGATGGAGGAGTGCCCTTCTTCTCTTGGGAGGATACTAGTGCATCCCCGATGTTGCTGTAAATCACGAGTCAGAAATGACTGAGGAACCTAAGAAGGTATATCGTGTGTTAGATTTTATTGGTGGAGGGATTGAGTTTTGGAGCAACAATGTCATGCTGCAGCTGTACAAAACTCTGGTGTAGCTGCACTTGGTACAGTTCTGGTCACTGCATTATAAGAAAGGTGCAGAGGAGTTTTGCTAGGATGTTGCCTGGTATGGAGGGAAGGTCTTATGAGCAAAGGCTGAGGGACTTGAGGCTGTTTTTGTTAGAGAAGAAGGTTGAGCAGTGACTTAATTAAGACACTGTCTGGTGGACAGTGAGAGTCTTTTTCCTCGGATGGTGATGGCTAGCACAAGAGGACGTAGCTTTAAATTGAGGGTGATAGATGTCAGAGGTAGTTTCTTTACTCGGAGAGTAGTAGGGCATGGAACGCACTGCCTGCAACAGTACTGGACTTGCCAAGCAGAGAGTAGGAATAATTGAGTTTTTCAGGCTGTCAGGATTTCGCAAGTGGTATGCCACAGGAGTCTTGATAGGGCCTGAACTCTTTACAATTTGTATACAGGGTAAATGGTTTGCATGAAGGGACCAAAAATACGATACCAAAATTTGTTGATGACACAAAGATAGGTAGGAAAGGAACTTGTGAAGAGAATACAAGGAGACTACAAAGGGATATAGATTAGTTTAAGTGAATTAGAACATAGAACATTACAGTGCAGTACAGGTCCATCGGCCCTCGATGTTACGCTGACCTGTAAAACCCCTACACTATTCCATTCTTGTCCACATGCCTATCCAATGACCATTTAAATGCCCTTAAATTTGGCGAGTCTACTACTGTTGCAGGCAGTGCATTCCACACCCCTTCTACTCTTTGACATCTGTCCCACATCTATCACCCCTCAATTTAAAGATATGTCCTCTTGTGCTAGCCATCACCATCCCAGGAAAAATGCGTCTATTATCTTATATGTCTCAATTAAGTCACCTCTCAACCTTCTTCTCTATAATGAAAACAGCCTCTGTCCCTTAGCCTTTCCTTGTGAGACCTTCCCTCCAAACCAGGCAACATCCTAGTAAATCTCCTCTGCACATCCTTTCTATAATGCGGTGACCAGAACTGTACCAGAGTTTTGTACAGCTGCAGCATAACATCATGGTTCTACCAATAAAAGCTAACACACTGTATACCTTCTTAACAACCCTATCAACCTGGGTGGCAACTTTCAAGGATCTATGTATCTGGACACCAAGATCTCTTTGCTCATCCACACTACCAATAATCTTGCCATTAGACCAGTACTCCGCATTCCCATTACTCCTTCCAAAGTGAATCACCTCACACTTTCCCACATGAAACTCCATTTGCCACCTTTCAGCCCAGCTCTGCAGCTTATCTACATCCCTCTGTAACCTGCAACATCCTTCGTCACTATCCACAACTCTACAAATCTTAGTATCATCCACAAATTTGTGAACCCATCCTTCTAAGCCTTCATCCAGGTCATTTATAAAAACGACAAGCAGCAGTGGACCCAAAACAGATCCTTACAGTACACCACTAGTAACTGATCTCTAGGATGAACATTTCCCATACCTCTGTCTTTCTGCAGTTGGAATTAAGAGTGGAGAGGGATGAGGGACATATTTCTGGTGGAGGTTGGCTGGGAAGGGGCAAGGAGTAGGGCAAGGGGAAAGGTGGAGGGGGTAGGGAGAAAGATCGGGGGGGGGGGGAGAGGAGGGATGTGGGAGTTCAGAGGGAAAGGGGAGGAGAGGGAGGGAGGGAGGCCAAGAGCAAGAGGCCAGAACAGGACAAGGAGTGAATTTCAAAGATTCACAACTTTCTTGAGTTAATAAATAAAATCCTCATCTCAATCACTCTCTTTAATCATCTGTGGATGTGGATGTTGCTGGCTGGACCAGCGTTTATTGCCTATCCCTAGTTGTCCTTAAGAAGGTGGTGGTGAGTTGCCTTCTTGGCCCGCTGTAGTCCATCTGTTGTGGGTTGACCCACAATGCCATTAGGGAGGGAATTCCAGGATTTTGACTCAGCGGCAGTGAAGGAATGGTTTGTGGCTTGGAGGGGAGCTTGAAGGCAATGGTGTTTACATGTATCTGCTGCCCTTGTTCTTCTAGATGGAAGTGGTCGTGGGTTTTGAAGGTGCTGTCTGAAGATCTTTGGTGAATTTCTGCAGTGCATCTTGTAGATAGTACACACTGCTGATACTGGGCATTGGCGGTGGATGGAGTGCCAATCAAGTGGACTGCTTTGTCCTGGATGGTGTCTAGATACTTGAATGTTATTGGAGCTGTATCCATCCAGACAAGTGGGGGGTATTCCATTACACTCCTGATTTGTGCCTTGTATTTGATGAACAGGTTTTGGAGAGGCAGGAAGTGCGTTACTTGCCACAGTATTCCTAATCTCTGACCTGCTCTTGTAGTCACTGTGTTTATGTGGTGAGTCCAGTTGAGTTACTGGTCAATGGTAACACCAGGATGTTGATAGTGGGAGATTCAGTGATGGCAATACCTTTGAATGTCAAGTGGCCTTGGTTAGATTGTCTCTTATTGATGATAGTCATAGCCAGGCATTTGTATGGCACGAATGTTACTTGCCACTTGTCAGCCGAAGACTGAATATTGTCCAGATCTTGTTACATTTGAATATGGACTTCTTCAGTATCTCAGGAGTTGGTGAATGGTGCTCAACATTGTGCAATCATTGGCAAGTATGCCCATTTCTGACCTTATGTTGGAAAGAAGGTAATTGATGAAGTAGCTGAAGATGGTTGGGCCAAGGATACTCCTGCAGAGGTGTCCTGGAACTGAGTTAACTGACCTACAACCTCCTCAACCATCTTCCTATGTGCCAAGTATGACTCCAACTGGCAGAGTGTTTGCCCTTGATATCCATTGATTCCAGTTTTGCCAGAGCTCCTTGATGTCACACTGTAGAGTCATAGAGACGTACAGCACAGAAACAGACCCTTCGCCAACCAGATATCCCAACCTAATTTATTCCCACCTGCAAGCACCTGGCCCATATCTCTCCAAACCCTTCCTATTCATATACCCATCCAAATGTCTTTTAAATGTTGCAATTGTACCACTTCACCACTTCCTCTGGCAGTCCATTCCATACACGTACCACCTCTGTGTGAAAAAGTGATGTCAAGGCCTGTGACTCTCACCTCCCCTCTGGAATTCAGCTGTTTTGTCCATGTTTGAACCAAGACTGTCAGGTGCTGAGGGGCCCTGGCAGAACCCAAACTGGACATCAAGGAGCAGGTGCTGCTTGATACCACTATACCCTGACATCTTCCATACTTCACTGATGAGCGAGAGTGAACTGACGGGGTGATAACTAGATGGGTTGGATTTGTCCTGCTTTTTACATACAGGGCACACCTGGCCAATTTTCCACATTGTCAGGTAGATGCCGGTGTTGTAACTGTTTTGGAACAGCTTGGTTAAGGGAGTGGCAGGTTCTGGAGCACAAGCCTTCAATACTGTTTCTGGAATGTCATCAGGGTCCATAACCTTTGCGGTATACAGTGTTTCCAACCGTTTCTGGATATTACGTGGAGTGAATCAAATTGGCTGGAGATTGGTATCAGTAATGCTGTGCACCATTGGAGGAGGCCGAGATGGTTCATCTATTCAGCACTTCTAGCTGAAGATTGTTGCAACTGCTTCAGCCTTATCTTTTGCACTGATGTTCCATCATTGAGGATGGGGACACGTGAAGCCTCCTCCTGCAGTGAGTTGTTGAATTGTCCACCACCATTCATGATTGGATGTGGCAGTACTGTAGATCTTAAATCTGATCCACTGATTGTGGGATTGCTAGTAATGTCCCAGAAGACTGGAGGATAGCAAATGTGGTTCCCTTGTTCAAAAAGGGGAGTAGGGATAGCCCTAGTAACTATAGGCCGGTGAGTCTCACTTCTGTTGTGGGCAAAGTCTTAGAGAGAATTGTAAGGGATAGGATTTATGCACATCTAGATAGGAATAATGTGATCAAGGATAGTCAGCATGGTTTTGTGAAGGGCAAGTCGTGCCTCACAAACCTTATTGAATTCTTTGAAAAGGTGACGAAGGAGGTTGATGAGGGGAAAGCGGTAGATGTGGTATATATGGATTTTAGTAAGGCGTTTGATAAGGTTCCCCATGGTAGGCTACTGCAGAAAATACGGAGATATGGCATTGAGGGTGAGTTGGAGGTTTGGATTAGGAATTGGCTGGATGGAAGAAGACAGAGGGTAGTAGTTGATGGCAAAGTTTCTTCATGGAGTGCCGTCACTAGCGGTGTTCCGCAAGGATCTGTTTTGGGACCATTGCTGTTTGTCATTTTTATAAATGACCTGGAAGAGGGGTTAGAAGGTTGGGTGAGCAAGTTTGCGGATGACACGAAAGTCGGAGGAGTTGTTGACAGTGAGGAAGCATGTGGCAGGTTACAGCAGGATATAGAGAAGCTGCAGAGCTGGGCAGAAAGGTGGCAGATGGAATTCAATGTAGCTAAGTGCGAGGTGATTCACTTTGGGAAGAATAACAAAAAGATGGGGTACTGGGCTAATGGTCGGATACTTGGTAGTGTGGATGAGCAGAGGGATCTTGGTGTCCATGTACACAGATCTCTGAAAGTTGCCACCCAGGTAAATAGTGCGGTGAGGAAGGCATATGGCGTACTGGCTTTTATTGGTAGAGGAATTGAGTTCCGGAGTCCTGAGGTCATGATGCAGTTGTATAAGACTCTGGTACGGCCGCATCTGGAATATTGTGTGCAGTTTTGGTCGCCATACTATAGGAAGGATGTGGAGGCATTGGAACGGGTGCAGAGGAGGTTTACCAGGATGTTGCCTGGTATGGTAGGAAAATCGTATGAGGAAAGACTGAGGCACTTGGGGCTGTTTTCACTAGAGAAAAGAAGGTTTACGGGTGACTTGATTGAGGTGTACAAGATGATTAGGGGGTTAGATAGGGTCGACAGTATGAACCTTTTCCCGCGTATTGAGTCGGGTATTACAAGGGGGCATAGCTTTAAATTAAGGGGGGGTAGATATAGGACTGATGTTAGGGGTAGGTTCTTCACTCAGCGAGTCGTTAGTTCATGGAATGCCCTGCCAGTAACAGTGGTGGACTCTCCCTCTTTATGGGCATTTAAGAGGGCATTGGATAGGTATATGGAGGATAGTGGGTTAGTGTAGTTTAGGTGGGCTTGGATCGGCGCAACATCGAGGGCCCAAGGGCCTGTACTGCGCTGTATTCTTCTATGTTCTATGCTCTATATTCTAAAACTCAAAAAGGTTATCAAAAATGATTTCCCAATCACAAGTTCATGTTGACTATACCAAATTAGATAATTATTATCCAAATCTCTATTTATTACATACTTTACAATAGATTCTAGCATATATCCTATTATTAATGCAAGGCTAATAAGTCTGTAGTTTCCCATTTTCTCTTTCCCTCCAATCTTAAATAGTGAGGTGACATTTTCTAACTTTCAATCAATTTTGTAAGATGACCACCTTGAACTGCTGCAGTCTTTGGATCCCATTTAATATATTTTGAATAATATTGATTCAACATCAGATTTCAGAGGAAAGGGAGACGTTTTGACTAGGATGAGATGATCTAACTGAATCCTGAGAGTTTGGACAACTGAATCAATTTGCATCGGATAGGATTGTCCCAACATGGAACACACTTGTTAAGAAGGGAGAAGCATATTTTCTAGAATGTTATGTTATTAACATGTGCAGAAGGTATTGAAATGTCAAATATTAGCTTCAACATATTAATGGGAGAACAGACAAGACATTATGCTGACATTCCAGGATGAACAAAAACAACATTTTGAAAAAAAAAATGTTTGCAGAAGATCTCGCAGAAAACTCAAACCAGAGAGTAGGATGTCATACTGTGGAGGACATCACAGAAAGAAAAGGAAGCAGATCTAGCTTAGGGAAAGCAGTCCTTTATCAGCAAGAACATGAATCACTTTGCACTTAAAATATTCAGCCAGAAAGAAATAAAGCAACTCTATAAAGATGCCTGCAGGAAAGATGTCAGCTGATAATGCCACACCGTACAAGTTGGCAGCATCAGGTGACCCTTTCCCGCATTCTAATAAAAATCTAGAACAAGCTGTGACCTATCCAAGCTGTTCCAGTATAGTTACAACGCTGGCATTTGCCCAGTAATGTGATATATTGGTTTGTAATTGTTCGAATTACGACTGCAAAGGAAGAGTATCAAATTCCCATGAAGAATGAAGCCCTCAAAAATAAGGTTAAAAATATAAAATGATATTCATCTCAAGATGACTAATGAAGATGAGAGGCCAATGCAATGAAGATCAGTAGTTCCAGATAGTATACTGTGATGAAGTCCTTCAGTTATATCCATTTGTGTTGTGCTAAACAAACAAGCCATCCATGACTGGTACATTTATCAACCATGTAGTTCCAAATGTTGCTCAGCAGAAACATTCAATACTGCCCAGAAATAGTGGAGGGACTTATTGCAAGCTTTTCACTCAGTCTTTCAGGCAGTTTTTTCAAAGAACAGTTCAAAAGATTGCAGACAGAGACTGAAAGTATGACTGAAAAAGATGTTCGGAGTGCTGATCTTATCATTACTTGTGTGTGATTAGAATGCATAGAGAAATCCGAGAGAAATCATAAACTGAGTAACTGGACTGAGGGAAATCATAAGAGAAAGAAAAACAATCTTTATGCAGAAATAACTTTTTTTTTAAGTTATTCATTCACAGAATGAGATTCACTGGCTGGGCCAGCATTTATTGCCCAGCCCTAATTACCCAGAGACCAGTTAAGAGTCAACCAATTTGCTGTGGATCTGAAGTCACGTGTAGGCCAGACCAGGTAAGGATGGTAATTTCCTTCCTTAAAGGACATTAGTACTACACTGATTTTGTGTAATTGGACCCCTAACACAAAATCAACAGTTCAGTATCGCTGTGCTGTTGGATCTCAGGTCAAGTTCGAGGAGTTACTCTGTAGCAAAGTGTTGCAGTCAGAGTTTAGGAAGAGTCGTGGAAGTTGTGATGGTTCACAAGCAGCAGAGTGGTATAGATAGGTCAATCCAGGCCAGAGTGGGATTTGAAAAGCTCATTGGCATTGCTTTATACACTGAGCTAGATTAAGGGGCCTAACAGGGAAGGCAGATGAACTCAAGGCAAGGTTAGGAACATGAGAGTGGGATATCATAGCAAATACAGAAACATGGCTCAGGGATGGACAAGACTGGCAGCTTAATGTTCCAGGATACAAATGCTACAGGAAACACAGGAAGGGAGGCAAGAGAGGAGTGGTGGGGGTGGCGTTTTTGATAAGGGATAACACTATAGCTGTACTGAGGGAGGATATTCCCGGAAATACATCCAAGGAAGTTATTTGGGTGGAACTGAGAAATAAGAAAGGCACGATCACCTTCTTGGGATTGTATTATAGACCCCCCAATAGTCAGAGGAAAATTGAGAAACAAACTTGTAAGGAGATCTCAGTTATATATAAGAATAATAGGGTGGTTATGGTAGGGGATTTAAGCTTTCCAATTATAGCCTGGGACTGCCATAGTGTTAAGTGTGGAATTTGTTAAGTGGATGTACCTACTAGAGAAAGTGCAAAACTTGATCTAGTCTTGGGAAATAAGGCAGGGTAGGTGACTGAGGTGTCAGTGAGGGAGCACTTGGGGGCCAGTGACCATAATTCTATTAGATTTAAATAGTGATGGAAAAGGATAGATGAGATCTAAAAGTTGAATTTTTAAATTGAAGGCAGGCCAATTTTAATGATATTAGGCAAGAACTCTCAACAACTAACTGGGGGCAGATGTTCACAGGTAAAAGGATTGCTGGAAAATAGGAAGCCTTCAGAAATGAGATAATGAGAATCCACCTGTTAGGGTGAAAAGAAAGGCTGGTAGGTTTAGATTAGATTACATTACAGTGTGGAAACAAGCCCTTCGGCCCAACAAGTCCACACCGACCCGCCGAAGCGAAACCCACCCATACCCCTGGTAGGTTTAGGGAATGCTGGATGACTAAAGAAATTGAGGGTTTGTTTAAGAAAAGGAAGGAAGCATATGTCAGGTATAGACAGAATAGACTGAATGAATCCTTAGAAGAGTATAAAGGCAGTAGGAGTATACTTAAGAGGAAAAACAGGAGGGCAAAAAGGGGACATGAAATAGCTTTGGCAAACAGGGTTAAGGAGAATCCAAAGGGTTTTTACAAATACATTAAGGACAAAAGGCTAACTGGGGAGAGAATAGGGCCCCTCAAAGATCAGCAAGGTGGCCTTTGTGTGGAGCCACAGGAGATGGGGGAGATACTAAAAGAGTATTTTGCATCAGTATTTACTGTGGAAAAGGATATGGAAGATATAGAATGTAGGGAAATAGATGTTGAAAAATGTCCATATTACAGAGGAGGAAGTGCTAGATGTCTTGAAACGCATAATAGTGGATAAATCCCCCAGACCTGATCACATGGACATTAGTACTCTGTCGGAAGCTACGGAAGTGATTGCTGGGCCTCTTACTGAGATATTTGTTTCACTGATAGTCACAGGTGAGGTGCCGCAAGACTGGAGGTTGGCTAACGTGGTGCCACTGTTTAAGAATGGTGGTAGGGACAAGCTAGGGAACTATAGACCAGTGAGCCTGGTCAGTGGTGGGTCAGTTGGAGGGAATCCTGAGGGACAGGATATATTTATATTTGGAAAGGCAAGGACTGATTAGTGATTGTCAACATGGCTTTGTGTGTGGGAAATCATGTCTCACAAACTTGATTGAATTATTTGAAGTAACAAAGAGGATTGATGAGGACAGAGTGGTAGCCATGATCTGTATGGACTTCAGAAAGGTGTTTGACAAGGTTCCCCATGGGAGACTGATTAGCAAGGTTAGATCTCATGGAATACAGGGAGAACTAGCCATTTGGATACAGAACTGGCTCAAAGGTAGAAGACAAAGGGTGGTGGTGGAGGGTTGTTTTTCAGACTGGAGGCCTGTGACCAGTGGAGTGTCACAAGGATCGGTGCGGGGCCCTCTACTTTTTGTCATTTACATAAATGATTTGGATGTGAGCATAAGAGGTACAGTTAGTAAGTTTGCAGATGATATCAAAATTGGAGGTGTAGTGGACAGCGAAGAAGGTTATCTCAGATTACAACAGGATCTGGACCAGATGGGCCAATGGGCTGAGAGGTGGCAGATGGAGTTTAATTCAGATAAATGCGAGGTGCTGCATTTTGGGAAAGCAAATCTTAGCAGGATTTAATAGTAAGGCCCTAGGGAGTGTTGCTGAACAAATAGACCTTGGAGTGCAGGTTCATAGCTCCTTGAAAGTGGAATCGCAGGTAGATAGGATAGTGAAGAAGGCGTTTGGTATGCTTTCCTTTATTGGTCAGAGTATTGAGTACAGGAGTTGGGAGGTCATGTTGCAGCTGAAAAGGACATTGGTTAGGCCACTGTTGGAATATTGCATGCAGTTCTGGTCTCCTTCCTATCGAAAAGATGTTGTGAAACTTGAAAGGGTTCAGAAAAGATTTACAAGGATGTTGCCAGGGTTGGAGGGTCTGAGCTACAGGGAGACGCTGAACAGGCTGGGTCTGTTTTCCCTGGAGCGTTGGAGGCTGAGGGGTGACCTTATAAAATCATGAGGGGCATGGATAGGGTAAATAAACAAAGTCTCATCCCTGGGGTTGGGGAGTCCAGAACTAGAGGGCATAGGTTTAGGGTGAGAAGGGAAAGATATAAAAGACACCTAAGGGGCAATTTTTTCATGCTGAGGTTAGTACGTGTATGAAATGAGCTGCCAGAGAAAGTGGTGGAGTCCAGTACAATTGCAACATTTAAAAGGCATCTAGATGGGTATATGAATAGGAAGGGTTTAGAGAGATGTGAGGCGGATGCTGGCAGATGGAACGAGATTGGGTTGGGATATCTGGTCGGCATGGACAAGTTGGACTGAAGGGTGTTTCCGTGCTGTAAATCTCTATGACTCTAAGTCTCTGAGAAAACCCAGGGATAATCCTGGAACTCCCTCCATTGGTGGGCGTCCCTACACCCCGCAGAACTACAACAGTTCTGGAAGGAAGCTCACCACTACCTTCTGCAGGGTTATTCGGAATGGACAATAAATGCTGCACATCCCATGACCAGTTAATAGAAAAGTATCTCTGCCATCGCTTCAAACGAGAAATCCAATTCATGCCAAGTTCCTGTCCTTCCTCAGCCTTCATAAGAATTTCCGTTCATGTTTTTATCAAAGTATCTTCTGAATTTTAGTAGTGGCAGTAAAGTTTAGGCAATGAATTCATAACTTGCTGTGGTGGGGAAAACATCTTTAAAAGATGGTTTTGCCATTTCTTTGGTTACTTGGGCTTAAATCAGTATCTTCTGGCTACTAATCATTCAGCCACTGGTGACTGTGCTTCCTATTGATCTGTTGGAATCTTTCGTGGATTTGAATGTCTCTCTTAATCCCCTCTGCTTTTTGTTCTGCTGGAGAGAGAATTATCTCTGCTTCACAGTGTTGAGTGTTGCTCCAGTCTGCCTCCAGTACAGATTTATCACAAACTTGTTTTTGCTCTCTTTGCGTGAGCTGATTTTGAAAACAATCCAAGAACAGAAGCCTGAGAGTAAACTCCAGGACTCCCGGAAAGAATTGTTTGGATAAAGTAACCAGCTCTCTCCTGTGTTTAGAAATGCTGTGATGGTGGTCATGTTATCATTGGTGTTCATGTTATCATTGGTGTTCACTGCACACTTCCAGTCTGTACATATCTTCATCAGCTCCAATCTAAGGACCATTCATTAACCCTGCACTTGATTTTGGAAACTCTTACCTCAACCTCAGAAGTAACTCCAAGGTCATGGTAGGATACTTGAGTAATCAGCAACATGTCTGAGCCAGTGAGTCTACCCAATTGAGTTGGTTACTTTCTCAATAGATGAATAGATTACAGGGTGTTGTAAAAATCCCATGGCCCAATTTTGAAGAGTTCTTTATGCTGTCCAGGGCAAATATTTATACTTCAATTGATATCACCATTAAATGGATTGTCTGGTCTTTATTATATTGCTGTTTGTGGGAGCTCGCTGTACACAAGTTGGTTGCTGTGTTTCCTACAGTGCAACAGCGGCTACACTTCAAAAACGTCTGAGATTTTCAGTCATCGTTAAATTTTTATATTCACTCCCCCAACTCCACATACTGCATCGATATTTGCTATTTATGTTCTTCCCTCCCCATAAGACCATAAGACACAGGAGCAGAAATTAGGCCATTCGGTCCATCGAGTCTGCTCTGCCATTCAATCATGGCTGATAAGTTTCTTAACCCCATGCTCCTGCCTTCTCCCCGTGACCTCTGATCCCCTTAACAATCAAGAATCTATCAATCTCTTCTTAAATACACTCAGTGACCTGGCCTTCAGAGCAATGCGTTCCATAGGTTTGCTCTCGCTGAAGTAGTTTCTCCTCATCATGGTTCTAAAGGATCTTCCCTTTCCTCCAAGGCTGTGCCCTCAGGTCCTGATTTCTCCTGCTAATGGAAATATCTTTCCAAAGTCTGTTCTATCCAGGCCTTTCAGTATTCTGTAAATTTCAATTAGATCTCTCCTCATCCTTCTAAACTCCATTGAGTATAACTCAGAGTCCTCAAACGTTCCTCATATGTTAAGCTTTTCATTCCTTGGATCAATCTCATAAACCTCCTCTGGGCCCATTCCAGGGCCAGTACATCCTTCCCGAGATATGGGGACCAAATTTCCTCACAATATTCTAAAATGTGGTCTGACAGGGCCTTATAAAGCCTCAAGTACAGCCCTGCTTTTATATTCTAGTTTTTTCGAATTAAGGGGCCAACGTTGCAGTTGCTTTCTTAACTGCCAACTCAACCTGCAAGTTAACCTTAAGAGAATGCTGGTCTCAGACTCCCAAGTTGCTTTGCACTTCAGATTTCTGCCCACTTAGAAAATAGTCCATGCCTCGATTCTTCCTACTAAAGTGCATTCCTACCTCACACTTTCCCACATTGGGCAAAGAAGTGGCAGATGAAATACAGTCTTCTAACTTGTCTAAATCCTTCTGAAGCTCCCACACCTCCTCAATACTTCCTGCCCCTCCACCTATCTTGGTATCATCTGCAAACTTAGCCAGAATGCCTCGATTCCTTCATCTAGATCATTAATGTATAAAGTGAAAGGTTGTGGTTCCCAGCACTGAGACATGAGGAACACCACTGGTCACCAGCTTCCATGCCGAGAAGGACCCTTTTATTCCCACTGTCTGCTTTCTGCCAGAGAGCCAATCTTATATCCATGCTATTACTGTGCCTCTAACACCATGGGCTCTTATCTTACTCAGTAGCCGTCTGTGTGCACCTTGTCAAAGGCCTTCTGGAAGTCCCAGCAAATAACATCCATTGACTCATTGTTACCTCTTCAAAGAATTCTAACAGATTTGTCAGGCATGACCTCCCCTTGATGAAACCATGCTGACTTTGCCCTATTTTACCATGCACTTCTGAGTATTCATAAATCTCATCCTTCACAATGGACTCCAAAATTTTACCAATGACGGAGGTAAGGCTAATCAGCCTGTAATGCCCCACGTTTTGCCTCACTCCCTTTTAAACAGGGGCATTACATTAGTGATTTTCCAGTCATCTGGGACCATCCCTGACTCCATTGATTCCTGTAAAATAATCACTAATGCCTCCACTATCTCTTCAGCTATCTCCTTCAGAACTCTGAGGGGTAGTCCATCTGGTCCAGGTGATTTATTCACCCTCAGACCTTTCAGTTCTTCTAGCACCTTCTCCTTGGTGATGGTTCATACTTGCCACTGCTCCCCCAACTCCTTTGGATTTTTGGGATATTATTCAAAACTTCTACCATGAAGTCTGACACAAAGTGTTCAGCTCCTCTGCCATTTCTTTGTTCCCCATTACTACTGCTCCAGCATAATTTTCCTGCGACCCAATATCTACTTTTGCCTCTTTTACCTTTTATATCTCTAAAGAAACTCTTGTAATCTTCTTTTATATTACTGGCTAGCTTACCCTCATTTAATCTTCTCCCTCCCTATTTCTTTTCTAGTTGTCCTCTGTTGGTCTTTGTAGGCTTCCCAATGCCATTGGCTACATTATATGCTTTCTCTTTTGCTGTCCCTGACTTCTCTTGTCAGCCGTGGTTGCCTCATTTTCCCTTTTGTGGGCTTCTTTTTCCTCAGGATGCATCTCTGCTGTGTCTCCTAAATTACTCCCAGAAACCCCTGCCATTGCTGTTCCACTGTCGTTCCTACTTCGCTCCTCTCCCAGTCAATTCTGTCCAGCTCCTCCCTCATGTTACCTTTATTCAACGATAATACCAATATATCTGATTCCAGCTTCTCCCTCTCAAATTGCAGAGTAAATTCAATCATATTATGATCACTACCTCCTAAGGGTTCTTTCACCTTAAGCTCCCTTTATCAAGTCTGCCTCATTACGTATCACTAAATCCAGTATTGCCTGTTCCCTGCTTGGGTCCACCACAAGCTGTTCAAAAAAACCATCTCAGACATTACACAAATTCTTTTACTTGCGATCCACTACCTGATTTTCCCAGTCTACCCGCACATTAAAATCCCCCCACCCCCCCATGATCACTCTCATCTTGCCTTTCTTGGATGCCTTTTCTATCTCCTGGTGTATGGTGTGCCTCACATCCTGACTACTGTTCAGAGACTTGTACATAACTTATGATTATTATGTTTTTTTCACCTTTGCGGTTCCTCAACACTACCCCGTCAGTTTCTACATCATCTGCCCCTACGTCGTTTCTTGCTATTGTTGTGAAGCTGAACAGAGTAATTGCAGATTGGGAGGCAGGAAGTTAAAATTTGGTGTTTGTAAAATGCTCAGGGGGAAAGCATGGCCTGGTCCTTTAAAAGATGGTGTTTTTTTCTGTGCTTAGAGATTTAGAATGCAAGTACATAGAGAGCACAAACTGAAACATTTCATGGAATCAGAGTCCTACAGCACAGAGACAGGCTCTTTGGCCCAACTGGTCCATGCCGACCAAACTGTTCATCAACGCCAACCCCATTTCCTTGCACTTGGCCCATATCCTCCTAATCCTTTCCTATCCATGTATTTGTCCAAATGCCTTTTAAATGTTTTTAATGTACCCCCTCAACTACGTCCGCTGGCAGCTCATTCTGTATGCGTACCACCCTCTGTAAAAAGTTGCCCCTCAGGTTCCCTTTTACTCTTTGCCCTCTGATCTTAAACTGATGCCCTCTAGTCCTCGATTCTCCAACCCTGCATTAACCCTATCCATACCTCTCATGATCTTATAAACTCTGTAAAAATCCACTCCACCCACCCCCCCCAAAGAAAAATGCCCTAGCTTGTCCAACCTCTCCCTACAACTCAGACCACTGAGTCCTGGATACATCTTTGTAAATTTCTTCTGCACTCATTTCAGTTTAATTACCTCCTTCCTATAGCAAGGTGAGCACAATACTCAGTGTGGCCTCTCCAATGTCCTGCACAACTGCAACAGAACTTTCCAACTTCTGTATACAATGCCCTGAGTAATGAAGGCCAGTGTGCCAAAAGTCTTCTTCATTGTTCTGTCTACCTGTGACTCCATGTGCTTGAACTCCAAGGTCCCACTGTTCCACCACACTCCTTAAGGACCTACCATTCACCATGAAACTACTACCTTCATTTGACTTTCCAAAATGCAAGACCTCACACTTATTTAAATTAAACTCCATATGCCATTTCTTAGCCGACTTCCTCAAGTGAGCAAGGTCTTGCTGCAATTTCTGATACCTTCCTCACTGTCCACGATACCTCCTATTTTGGTGCCATCAGCAAACTTACTGATCATGCCTTGTACATTCTCATCCAAATCATTGATATAGATAACAAACAGCAATGGGCCTAGCACCGACCCAGAGGCACTCCAATAGTCACAGGCCTCCAGTCCAACAAGCATCCTTCCACTATTACCCTCTGCTTCCTACCATCGAGCCAATTATGTATCCAATTTGCCAGCTCCCCCTGAATTCCATGCGATCCAACCTTCCAGAGCAGCCTACCGTGTGGAACCTTATCAAAGGCCTTACTGAAATCCATACAGACTAAGTCTACTGCCCTGCCCTCATCAACCTTCCTGGTCACTTCAAAGAACTAATTTGGGAGGCAGGATCTCCCACGCACGAAGCCCTGCTGACTATTCCTAATGAAACCCTGTCTTTCCAAATGCATTTATATTTTATTTTTCAGAATCTTCAAGTAACTTACCTACCACAGATGTTACTGGTCAATAGTTCTCAGGTTTTTCTTTTCAGCCCTTCTTGAATAAGGGCACAATATTTGTTACCCTCCAGTCTTCCGCAACCTTACCCATGGCTAATGATGTTGCAAAAATATCAGCCAGGGCCCTTGCAATTTCTTCTCTAGCCTCTTGCAGTGTTCTTGGAAATATCTGGTCAGGACCAAGAGATTTATCCATCTTCATACATTCTAATACATCCAACACCTCCTCTATTGTGATATGGACTGTCCCCAAGATATCACCACTAAATTGTCCAAGTTCCCATGTCTTCATGTCTTTCTCCATGACAAACAGAGGAGAAATATTCATTGAAGACCTCGCCTATCTCCTGGGGTTCCACACATAAATGTCCACTTTGGTCTTTGTGGATTCCTATTCTCTATCTAGTTGTTCTTTTTCCTTTAATATACTTAAAGAACCTCTGATTCACCCTACTCTTCTCAGCCAAGGTTATCTTGTACCCCTTTTTGCCCTCCTAATTTCCTTCTTCAGTAAACTCCTGTATTCCCTATATACCTCCAGGGATACCCTTGATCCCATCTGCCTGTACCTGAGCCATACCTCCACCTTTGTTCTGGTCAAAGCCTCAATATCTCATCATCCGAGGTTCCCTATTCCTGTCAACCTAGCCTTTCACCCTCGTAGGAACTGTATGAAAAGGCCATACCGTGAACAGGCCAAGCAGCAGTTTTTACCAAGACAACAGGTTTTTGAATTTAGCCAATCAATTTGAACCAGGCACTTAGATACTAAAAACCTATTAAATTTAAATCTGATTGTTTTGACAGTATAGGACCAATCCTATCAGAAGAAATATTGATCATGGGTATAAAAGAAGGGGGCAGTTGGACAAAACCCCCAGTTTACAACAAACAGTTACATTTACAGCTGCATACAAGAGACAGCAATTTTACAAGGGAGAGGAGCAGCAAAGCCAGGCCCCAAACCCTACCATTCAAACAGTTTACAGGGACATGAGGACAAACCTCAAATCCCAGTTTCACAAAGATATAAAGAGACAACAGGGACTTGTATTTATTGGAACAGCATACCATGAGAACCTTGTTTTATTGAGGAATAGTTAGTAATTACAAGGGATTTATTTGGTTTGTTAATGGTTTAGTTAATTTGTTCATTGTTAGAGTTAGGTAAATGAATTGTTACTTGATTTTAAAGTGAGTGTTAGGGATTAATTTTGTTTAACCACTAGAAGTTGCTGAGAAGCAGGTTACGTCACTTTTAACAGATTGTAGGGAGAGGTGCTCCTCTTCAGGTGTTTCAGTTTTATTCCTGAAATGGGGGTCAACCTCCACTTTATAACAGACTTAGGGCTCAGGTCCAGGATTTGGACAGATTTAGGGTGTGGAAGGTCCAAACTAATTTAAACAGACCTGGGGACTCATGTCCTAGGTCTTTAAATAAAACTTAAATGAGAAGTGGAAAATCAGTTTAATTTTAGATGCATGTTGTTGGTTAAATCTGAAGTGAGGAAGTGGCTCTTAACATTACTAAAGAGGTTCTGGGGATCAAAAATACTTCCCAAATTTGCAAAGAAAGCTTTGAAAGACAGAAAAGGATGACACTTGTGGAATTAGCAAATGGGCTAAAATTGGGTTTAACTCGGGATAATAAGCAAGCTGAAAACTAACGGAGTTAGCCAAGCTTTAGGCGTACCCGAGAAGCAGATAAGTGCCATGGAGTCAGAAAAAAAATCAAATTGCAAATGAGACAACTGGAGTTAGAAAGTGAACTTCAAAGGCTGCAGTCAGAGAATAAGGAAAGGGAAAAAAATGTTTGAACTTCAGAAGTTGGTAATTATACAGGAAAGTTGGCTCAAAGGGATAGGTATGAAGATAGAAGGTTTGTTTAGTGAGGAGGATAGTGATGATGAGCAACTCCATTGTAGCCAAAGGTTTTGTGGGCACCTGTTTAAAAATATCTAAGCATTGTTTTCATCAAATTGAGGCAATGTAGAAGATTTTTTCATCTCACTTGAGAAAGTGGCTAAACAAATGATGTGGGTTTTGCTGATCCAAACAAAGTTGGTAGGTAGTGCAATAAGTGTTTGCAGTGCTGTCAGGAGAATATGAAGTAAAAAAGGCTATTTTAAGGGCCTATGAATTGGTATCAGAAGCTTATAGATAACGGTCCAGAAATAAAAGAAAGCAACCAGGTCAGACTTCTGAGTTTGAAAGAGTTAAACAGAGCAGGACGCAAGATCCCAAGGTGGAATATGAGGCATTCCTCCTCCAGGCCTCATCTTCCGCTTTGGGACTCTGCAACCCCATAGGATTAATGTGGATTTCACCAGTTTCCTCATTTTCCCCACCACCCCCTTTATCCCAGTCCCAAGCTTCGTCAGCACCGCCCTCTTGTCTTGTCCATCGTCCTTCCCATCTATCTGCTCCACCCTGCCCTCTGATATATCACCTTCTCCCTCATCTTTATCTCCCTATTGCATTCCAAGCTACCTTGCCTCCAGCCTCACCCCCCCCATTTATCTCTCAGCCCCCCGGCCTGCAAGTCTCATTCCTGATGAAAGGTTTATGCCCGAAACGTTGATTCTCCTGCTCCTCTGATGCTGCCTGACCTGCTGTGCTTTCCCAGCGCCACACTCTCGACTCTGATCTTCAGTATCTGCAGTCCTCACTTTCTCTACTAGAAACAATATACCACATGTGAAAAAGAAACCAAAGAGGGTGGAAATGAGGTGAAAGATCTCACGTATTTTCACTGCAATAAAGTGGGACACAGTCACAGTGCTGGTGGTTTAAGGAAGGCACTGGGAGAAAGGATGTGGTAAAGAGGCTAAACCAGTAGGATTAGTTAAGGTAGTGAAGGAAATCCCAAGAGAAGTCTAGGAGCTGAAGGGGAGTGCACAGCCTAATCACACGCGAAGTAGTAATATAGCACCCCGATCTTTTCACAGACTTCTCCTTTGTGGCTAAGATTTACTCAGACCAGGGAGAATAGATAAAGTAGTTAAAATAGAGAGAGATTGGGGAGCTCGTCTGTCTCCAATTGCAAAAGATGCAAATATTTGCACTCCTTCTGAAATATTAACCAAGAGAATGGTAATCTGTGGAATAAACAGAGGAGTAATATCGCCCTGTGTAGGAGAACGCTAGAAAATCCAATCAAGCGTGGGGAAGTGGCAGCAGGAATGATGGGAAACTTGGCTACTCCAGAAATAGTATATTGGAGTCAGATGTACAGGATGTGAACAGGCCCTTTGGTCCAACTCATCCATGTGGACCAGATATCCTAAACTAATTAGTCCCATTTGCCAGCACTTGGCTCATATCTCTCTAAATCCTTCCTATTCAGATGCCTTTTAAAATTTTGTAATTGTACCAGCCTCCACCACTTCCTCTAGGAGCTTATTCCATACACGCACCACCTTCTGCATGAAAAAGTTGCTCCTTGGGACTCTTTTGAATTTTTGCTCTCTCACCCTAAATCTATGCCCTCTAGTTCTGGACTCCACTAACCCAATAAAAAGACCTTGTCTATTTACCCTTTCCATGCCCCTTATATTTTTATAAATCTCTATGAGGTCATCCCTGAGCCTCCAACACTCTAGGGAAAACAGCCCCAGTCTATTCAGTCTCTCCCTAAAGCTCAAACCCTATTCATGGAAGTGAGACAGCCCTGTTCCTCATCCACACAGGGAGTAAGTACCTCAAACCTATTAGACAAGGTCTACAGAGACTCCTCTGTTCCCAAATACAAGATCTCTCTATCTGCCTCACTTGCAGTCACACCCTGCTGTCCCTGAGCACTGACCAAATTAGAGGTACTTAATCTACCAGGTGTGACCACCCCCTAAAATAAAGATCCAGGTAATTCTCCCACTCCCAGCTGAGCAGTAGTGTCAGAAGCTTGGACTCCAGCTCATCAATTCTGAGTCAGAGTTCCTCCAGCAACCAACACTTGCTGCAGATGTGGTCACTGTAGCTCATAATAGGATCAGCCAACTCCCACACCATACAGCTACAGAACATCACCTGCCCAACCATCTCTACTAATTAATTAATTAGTTAATATCCACATAGTTAATTTACTAATTGGCTTTGTTTTTTTCCAAACTTAAGACAGATTTCCTATCAGCCAGTCAGGTCACAGCTCTCCTAAGATGTCACTTTTTTAAACTTTTGCTTCAGTTACTCTGGGTATACACTACCTATGCTCTTCCCTCTGACTCTGCTCTTTGAAAACAAGGCCATGAATCTCTAAGGTAAGTTAGTCATTGTTTCTACCTGTGTGGCACAAATGTCACTTGCCATGTGTTGGCCTTTTCACAACAAAAAGTTGCTTGATGTTTCAGAACTCAAGGGCTGCTGGAAAGAAAAGACATGTCTTATCAAAGCTTTTCATTTTACACTCATCAGTACAATCCACAAAGATACCAATGCAAGCAGAAACCCTTTATACTGCAAGAGAAAGGTGTGCTGATTGAGCAGCAAGTGGAGTCTGATTGGTTGAGAATTTGCTACAGAGAATGGAATAACTAATGATTGTCAGTTAACTGACAAGCTTTGTTTAAATTTTAAACCAGGCAGGTTAACTCTGATTAGTTCTCAGTAATAAATCTGTGAACTGCTGTTGCCTATTTTGATGCATTTACAACACAAGTTGTGTTTGCTGCAAACAGGGTGCTGCTGTCAAACCAAGAGGATGGTCTGCCTCTCCCATGATGGGTAATACAGTATATGAATTTCAGTACTTGTTTGATGCCAGGTAGGAAGGTTACATGCCCTAAAGACAGGCAGATCATAGCAAGCACTGTATCCTTTTGACTGTTGTAAGGACTATATTTTTGGACTGTAGATTTAAAAATGGGAAAAAGTATTGTTTTAAACCAATGAAAATGTAACAAGATGTTTGTAGCTTTAAATAAAAGTTACTGGAACACACAATTGTATTACAATGTTGCCTCATTGGGAGAGGGAGAATTCCAAACAAATTGGCACCATGTGTCTATGTTCAGGGCAATTTTGCCCAGAGAGTCTTTTGATTGGGTTTCAATTGATGCCAGTTGTTTTGGGTTCAGGACAGTTTAGCATAGTAACAATATCTTGATAGGTTCCAGAACAAGTTGTTACAGCCTTGTGGGTGGAGAATACAGCAGAAAATATTTAGCTGCAAAGCTCTGTATGCAGAGGAGTAAAAGAGAGTTCCTAGATGTTTGCTACACTCCTTCACCTTATCCTGAGAGCTGCTTTCTCTGCAAATCCCCTATTAAAGGACAAAAACACTTTCCGTGATAGTGAAAGGTCAACTCTTCAATTACTAAATGAAAGACTAAGAATTGTAGTATCAACAAATGCTGTTCATTAGCAAAGGGTCAAATAAACTGAATGCAAACAATTTATCACTGTGATCCAGACTGTAATTCTAGGACATTTTCCCCCTTTCCCCACTCATAAGACATGTCTCTTGTCTTGTACATTTTGTGTATCTGTTTGCAAGTGTATGGGAAATTTAAGAAAATGATACTGTTTAAGTTGTAGATATGTTAGCAACTCAGTTTCTTCTTGCCATTGATTAAAGACAGTTATTTACTTGTTGATGGAAAAGACCTAAGGTACATTTTCCTTAAATGTGACTTAGATAGTTAGGTAGAATCAGGCAATTCATTGGTTTAATCAAATTTTCATATTTAAGAAAACATCGAAAATAGAGGGGCTCAATTTCCAGTACATTATACCGGTGAGTTATGACACTGTCCAACCAGTTCAGGTCTGCAAAGCTGAGTCCAATGTTAAATATGATTCTACGTTTGGACAATGTTAGCTGGATAATCCTGAGTATACAAATAATTACACTGACCTGCAATTTAGAAACTATATATAAATGTAGGTTGAATTGTTATTCTTGTTGAATTATCCTGATGAGTGCAAGACGAAAACATACATGTTTTGAGGAATTCTATTAAATAATTAATCATTATTAATAAATCTAATCTTTTCTTATTGTTTTTCATGGGATATTCCTATAATTTGTTACTATATTTCTAATATTATAAAAAGTTCATTTCATAAAGGAATTCTGCATAATATATTGCACAGTTGTGTAAAGTATGATATGAATCCATGTGTTTTTCACATTCCTTCTGCACATGAATCCTCCTTGAGATAAGCATAGGGTGTGATGTCTGTTATTGATCAGTACATGTAAAGTCCAAAGGTCTAGTAATAAAGATGTTTCTCAGCACACCTACATGCAAATCAGGACAGACACCAACTGGGATCAGCAAGGCATCCTAGTAAGAATGGGGAACCTGAAGTGTTTCTGAGACCTGGAGGTCAGTCAGAGTCAGATGTACAGACCCTTCAGTCCAACTCATCCATGCTGACCAGACATCCTATCCTAATCTGTCCCATTTGCCAACACTTGGCCCAAATCCCTCTAAATCCTTCCTACTCATATACCCATTCAGATGCCTTTTAAATGCTGTAATTGTACTAGCCTTCACCACTTCCTCTGACAGTTCATCATACATGCACCACCCTCTGCATGAAAAAGTTGCCCCCAGAGGTCAAGTCCACTCCATTATTGACCCCAAGATTCCATAGGCTTTTTAATTCTTCTTCCCACTGTGACTCATCTGTCTTGTCTCCTATAACCATTCCAGAGAAATGTAATATTGGCTTGTGTTTCAACACTGTACAAACTCCTTTCCTCCCTGGCTGCTGTTCTCCTGTAATTTCCATCTCTAACGTTTGGCTCATTGCCACTGGCCCTACACCCTTTTCTCTATTTAATGACCATGCTCCCCATCCTTGCCTACTAATATTAAAAGGTATTAAAATAAAATTAGTTTCAAAAATGAATCGAGAAGCATATTTTTTGACAAATTGCAGTGAAAAATCTCCAAAACGTCTGTCGAGAATAAGACCAGTCAGAAGTTCCAGTAATGAGATTGATGATTCTCCTTGGATAAGGGATAGGAAGCTAAGAAGGACAAATTTAAAGAATCATAGAATTTTACAGTACAGGAGGCCATTCGACCCATCGTGTCTGTACCAGCTCCTGGAAAAAGCTAACCAGCTAGTGTCACTCTCCAGTCCTATCTCCCGAGCCCTCTGAATGCATCTTGCAAATATATATCCAGTTCTTTCAAACCCTCCATGGAATTTGCCTTCACCACTCTCCCAGGCAGCGCATTCCAAATCCTAACAACTGAGTAAGGAAGTTTTTCCTCCTCTCACTCCTAGCTCTCTTGCTGACAATCTTGAAATTGTGAGCCCTAGTTACTGACACAATAAATGGAAACAAAATATCCTTCTTTACACTGCTCATAATTTTGAACACCTCAATAAAGTCACCTCTTAATCTTCTCTGCTCCAAGACAAATAAGCTCAATCTCTCTCTAATCTTTCCTTGTATCTAAAATGACTTATTCCTGGTATCGTGCTAGTAAATCTCCTCTCCACTCTCTGGAAGGCTTTAACATCCTTCCTTAAATAATGGTCCAGAGCGAGAGACAATACTCCAAATGTGGTCTGACTAATGATTTGTAGATGTGTAACATCACTTCCTTGCTTTTATAATCTATGCCTCTATTTATAAACCCAAGGATTCTACAAGTCTTAACAACCATTCTAACTTCTGAACACATTCAGAGGACGTGCACATGAATCCAGAAGTCCCTCTGCTTCTGTACTCCCCTCAAAGTTGTACCATTGAACTTGTATTGTCTTCTACCAAAATACTTTGCCTCTCATTTCTCTGCATTGAAATTCATCTGTCAGGTATGTACCCATTTGGCCAACTTGTTAATATCCTTTTTTGAAGTTGTTCAGCATCATCCTCACAATTCACTGTTCTCCCTTGGTACCATCTGCAAATTTAGAGATTTTGCCCTCAACACCCATCTCCAAATTGTTTTTTATAAATCAGAAAAAGTAAGAGTCCGAACACTGATCCCTGGGAATAACACTTTTTTTTAGACTTGTCTTCATTCTAAGCATGGATAGAGCAGGAACAGGAATATTTGTTGCAGGCTCTGAGGTTTAGATGTTTCAGTAAGATCTGAGAAGGTGGTAAAAGAGGGGGAGGTGTGGCATTGTTAGTCGAGGACAGTGTTACGGTGGCAGAAAGGACGTTTGATGAGGACTCGTCTCCTGAGGTAGCATGGGCTGAGGTTAGAAACAGGAAAGGAGAGGTTACCCTGTTGGGAGGCTTCTGTAGGCCTCCAAAAAGTTCCAGAGATGTATAGGAAAGGATTGCAAAGATAATTCTGGATAGGAGCAAAAGTAACAAGGTAGTTGTTATGGGGGCTTTAATTTTCCAAATATTGACTGGAAACGCTATAGTTTGAGTACTTTAGATGGGTTAGTTTTTGTCCAATGTGTGCAAGAGGGTTCCCTGATACAGTATATAGACAGACCAACAAGAGGTGTGAGGCCACATTGGATTTGGTACTGGGTAATGAATCAGGCCAGGTGTTAGATTTGGAGGTAGATGAGCACATTGGTCATAGTGACCACAATTTGATTACATTTACTTTAGCGATGGAAAGGGATAGGTAGGGCAAGAGTTATAGCTGGGGGAAAGGCAATTATGATGTGATTAGGCAAGATTTAGGATGCATATGATGGGGGAGGAAACTGCAGGGGATGGCTACAATTGAAATCTGGAGCTTGTTCAAGGAACAGCCACTATGTGTCCTTGATAAATATGTACCTGTCAGTAAGGGAGGAAGTGGTCAAGCGAAGGAGCTGAGGTTTACTAACGAAGTTGAATGTCTTGTCAAGAGGAAGAAGGAGGCTTATGTGAAGGCTCAATTAGGGCACTTGAGAGTTACAAGTTAGCCAGGAAGGACCTAAAGAGAGCTAAGAAGAGCCAGAAGGGAACATGAGAAGTCTTTGGCAGGTAGGATCACGTAAAACCCTAAAGTTTTCTATAGATATGTCAGGAATAAAAGAATAACCAGGAAAAGATTAGGGCCAATCAAGCACTGTAGTGGGAAGTTGTGCATGGATCAGAGGAGATAGGAGAGGTGCTAAATGAATGTCATTTTCCTGTGAATACCGACAAAAAATAATGTTGTCGAGGATAACACTGAGATACAGGCTACTCAACTAGACAGGATTGAGTTTCACAAGGAGGTGGTGTTAGCAATTCTGGAAAGTGTGAAAATAGATAAATCCTCTGGGCCAGATGGGATTTATCCTAGGATTCTCTGGGAAGCTAGGGAGGAGATTACAGAACCTTTGGCTTTGACCTTTGTCATCATTGTCTACAGGAATAGTGCCAGAAGACCAGAGGATAGCAAATGCTGTCCCCTCGTTCAAGAAGGGGAGGAGAGACAACCCTGGTAATTATAGACCAGTGACCCTTCCTTCTGTTGTGCGCAAAGTTTTGGAAAGGATTATAAGAGATAGGATTTATAATCTTCTGTTTTTGTTAGAGAGAATAAGATTGAGGTGACTTAATAGAGGCATACAAGATGATCAGAGGATTAAATAGGATGGGCAGTGAGTCTCTTTCCTTTGATGGCAATGGTTAGCACAAGGGGACATAGCTTTAAATTGAGGGGTGATAGATATAGGGCAGATGTGAGAGGTAGGTTCTTTACTCAGCAGTAGGGGCGTGGAGCACCTAGCCTACAACAGTAGTGGACTTGCCAACATTAAGGGCATTTAAATGGTCATTCCATAAACCTATGAATGATAATGGAACAGTGCAGGTTGGCTGAGCTTCAGATTGGCTTCACAGGTCAGCACAGCATCAATGGCCAAAGTGCCTGTACCACGCTATTATGAGAAATGCCTATCTATACCTTCCCTCTGCTTCCTATCTTTAGCCAGCTTCTAATCTATGCTGCCAAGATCCATCAATCCCAAACATTTCTAATTTGCTCACCAACTTGCCACATGGCACTGTATCAAATGCTTTCTGAAAATCTAACTATACAACACCCATAGCACTGTCCTTATCCACTGCCTGTGTCACCTTATCAAAGAATTCAATTAAATTTGTCAGACATGATCTGCTTTGCCAAAGCCATTTTGACTCTCTCTAGTATTAACTTTTTTTCTTCTTAGTGTATATTTATCCATTAATTTCCCACTATTGATGTCGAGCTAACCGGTCTGAAGTCTTCTGAGTTGTCCTTTGTCCCTCTCTTAAACAACAGTGCCATATTTGCGACCCTCTAGTCCCCTGAGGTGAATACTGTATTCAGACTGGCCTGTGCAATTTCTGCCAGTGACTCTGCAATTTGCTTCCTTAAGCAGTCTCAGCAATCTGGGATGTATTCCATCTGGGCCTGGTGACATCTTTACCTGGAGTGCTGCCAGCCTTTTTAGCACCTCTTCTTTATCTATCACTGTACTCAACACCCACGTTCTCAATTCAGCCATTGTCACCATCTTCTAATTTTGCCAAGACTGAAGCGAAATAAACTTGTACCTCTACCATATCATTTGCTTCAATGAGTAGCTTGTCCTGTTTGTTCCTTATGGGTCCCATTCTACCCTTCATTAATCTTTACTATTAATATGCTTGAAGAACATACTTTCCTCATGGTAGGGCCCTGGATAGAGCCACCAAGGGGTTCAGGTACATAGGTTTTTTGCAAGTGGAGTCACAGATAGACAGGGTGATAAAGAAGGCATTTAGTATGCATGCCTCTTGCTCAGTTCATTTAGTATAGGAGTTGGGACATTATGTTATCGTTGTACAGGACATTGGTGAGACCACTGTACTGTATACACTTGTAGTTGCCCTTGGAGAGGTTTCCGAAATAGATTTACAAGGGTATTACTGGGACTGGAAGGTTTTATTTATAAGGAGAGGCTGGATAGGCTGGGGCTTTTTCCATCAGAGTAAAGTATGTTGAGAGGTGACCTTACACAGGTTTATAAAATCCTCAGGGGCTTAGATAAGGTGAATAGCAAGTCTTTTCCCCCTGTGAGGGGAGTTCAAAACTTGAGGGCATGTTTTTAAAGTGAGGAGAAAGATTTAAATGGAACCTGAAGGGCAACCTTTTCCACATCAGAGGTGGTTTGTACATGGAATGAACTGTCAGAGGAAGTGATAGATGCAGGTACAGTTACAAAATTTAAAAGACAGTTAGACAGATACATGAATAAGAAAGGTTTAGAGGGATATGGGCCAAATGCAGGCAAATGGGACAAGTTTAGTACAGCAAATTTGGTCAGCACAGACGAGTTGGACCGAAGTGCCTGTTTCTGTGCTGTAAATCAATGACTTTTGACTTAATCCAGCCTTGGCCCTTCTCCTGTATTTGAGATACTCTTCCTGATTTCTATTGCTGTTATTATTCCAATATGTACCATATGCCTCCTTTCTCATCCTTACCTTCTCAACAATACCCTTGGTCATCCAGGGTGCTCTAGCTTTAGACATCCCATGTCTTCCACCCAATTCATCTCCCCTTTGAAATTCTCCCATTTATCATTCACCTTTTGTCCATGAAAGTGTATTTCCAATCAACATGGTCCATTTCAATGTTTAGACCCTTAAAATCTTCCCTTTTCCAATCTGGGATCTTAATCGTCAACTGATTCTTATGTTTCCAACTTAATATTGAACCTTATTGTACTATGATCACTATTCCCCAAATGCTCCCCAACTCTGGTATCCACCTGGCTTGTTTCATTTCCTATGACCATATTCAGCATAGCCCACTCCTTGATAGGAAATACTGTTCTCGAAAGTTCTCCTGCACAGGAATTTCTCCCCTTCCATGCTCCGCACTCTACCTATATCTCAGCCTAGTTGAAACTTTATTGCTGGAA
This sequence comes from Chiloscyllium plagiosum, assembly GCF_037043375.1. Lineage (NCBI taxonomy): Eukaryota > Metazoa > Chordata > Chondrichthyes > Orectolobiformes > Hemiscylliidae > Chiloscyllium > Chiloscyllium plagiosum. The sequence continues at coordinate 46,951,679 of NW_028270166.1, read as the reverse complement.
CAGCACAGCAGGTCAGGCAGCATCCAGGGAACAGGAGATTCGACGTTTCGGGCACAGGCCCTTCTTCAGGAATCCTGAAGAAGGGCCTGTGCCCGAAACGTCGAATCTCCTGTTCCCTGGATGCTGCCTGACCTGCTGTGCTGTTCCAGCAATAAAGTTTCAACTTTAATCTCCAGCATCTGCAGACCTCACTTTCTCCTATATCTCAGCCTACCCTTGGTAATTGAAATCACCAACTACTACAACCCTACTCATCCTGCAGCTTTCCATAATCTGCCTACAAATGTTCTTTTCTACTGTCTCCCCATTATTTGGAGGTCTATAATAAAAACCCAACAAGATCACTGCTCCTTCCTTGTTTTTCAACTCTAACCGGATAGATTCTAATTCAGGAATTGGATCTCATTCCAGAGCAATGATACCATCTTTGAGAAAGACTGCTACACCACCTCCTCTTTTACCCACCCTATTTCTATTAAAAAGCCTCAAATCAGAGGGCAACAGAGACGTCACTGAGAGCAATTCTGGGAGACTGCACTGCAGTCACTCTGGTCTGAATATCACAGAGGAACTGGTGATTAAACCCAAAACACTGGATTAGTGTAGTGTTTCTCCCTGTCCTACCTCTTCTAACCAAAATATAAAGACATGGCAAGGTGGACAGGCAAGCTAAGTTTCTTTTTTAAGTGCACAGGGCAGAGATAGCAGTTAGGGCAGTGGTATGATCCTTTTGCCCAAATGCGGGAAATCAGGGAGCAGTCTTGTATCCCTGACAACCACGTCTACAGGCAGCGAGACCAGCTGCAGCCGCTCACAGACCGGGTGGTTCAGTTGGAGAAGCAGCTATATGCATACAAATAGCAGAGAGGGATTGATACCAGCTCTAGGGAGGTGGTCACACTACAGCTCCAAACAGATGGGTGACTACCAGGCGAGGCAGGAGTTTCCTATAGCTATTCCCCTCAAACAGGAATACCATTTTGGATACTGTTGGGGGAGGGAGGGGGTGGCAAAAGCCTCTCAGGAGATAGTGAAAGCAGCAGCCAGGCCTATGCACCACAACTGGTTCTGCGATAGAGCAGTGTGGGGCAAGTTCCAGGAGAATGATAGTAGTAGTTGAGTCAATAGACAGGGGCACAAGAGGCACTTGTTTGGCTGTGAACGAGGCTCAAGGATGGTACGTTGCCTTCCTAGTGCCAGGGTCCTGGATGTCTCTGAGCAGGCACAGGACATCCTGAAACAGGGGGGGTAAATAGAGCGAAGTCATTGTCCACATTGGCACGAATGACCGGTAGGAAGAAGTCCTACAAATAACTGAGTTGGGTAAGGAGCAAAAAAGCAGGACTACCAGGATAGTTCTCAGGATTAGTACTGGTGCCCTGGGCTAGTGAGGCTAGGAATAGAGAGAGCTTACAGTTAAACATATGGCTACAGTGCTGGTGTAGGAGGGTGGGCTTTAGATATATGGATCATTGGAATGTCTCCTGGGGAAGATGGGATCTGTACAAGGACAGGTTGCACCTGAACTGGAGGAGCACCAATATCCTGGTTGGGAAGTTTGCTCAAGCTCTTCAGGAGGGTTTAAAACTAATGTGACAGGGGGGTGGGAATCTGAATAACAGTGCAGGGACTGGGGACACGAGTGAGACTGAGATCTGCATAGCACAGAGTAAGAACAGGCTCAGGAACTGGAGGTCAAGAGTGCAAGAACCATAACAGGTAAAACAGATGAACTAAGAGCATGGATTACTGCATAGAATTATGATGTTATCGCCATTACGGAGATGTGGTTAGAGGAAGGACAGGACTGGCAGCTTAACATTCCTGGATATCTGTTTTAGGTGGGACAGAAAGGAAAACCGAGTGAGAGAGTTGCATTGCTGAGCTGTGGTGAGGGAGGACACATCAGAGGGATCTTGCAGTGAGGCATTATGGGTGGAGCTCAGGAATAGGAAGGGAGCAATCACAATGTTGGAAGTTTTTCCAAGTATGGTGACAGTGAGCACGATGGGGCATAGCTTTAAATTAAGGGGTGATAGATATAGGACAGATGTCAGAGGTAGTGTCTTTACTCAGTAGTAAGATATGGAATGGTAGTAAATTCGCCAACTTTTTAAGTACATTTAAGTCCTCATTGGACAAGCATATGGACGGACATGGAATAGTCTAGATTAGATGGGCTTCAGTTGGTATGACCAGTCAGCGCAACATCAAGGGTCGAAGGGCCTGTACTGCGCTGTAATGTTCTATGTTTTCTATAGACTTCCCAACAGCCCATGGGAGACAAGGGAGCAGATATGTAGTCAGATACTGGAAAGGTGTGAAAAAAGCAGGGTAGTTGTGGTGGGTGACTTCAACTTTTCTGACTGGGACACCCTTATAGCCAGGACTCGGATGGAGAGCAATTTATTAGATGTGTCCAGGAGGGCTTTTTGAGATAGTATGTTGACAATCCAACCAGAGAGGAGATCATACTAGACTTAGTATCAGGGAATGAGCCAGGACAGGTGATTGATGTTTCAATAAGGGAGCATTTTGGGCTTCGTGACCATAACTCCATTAGATTTTGAGTAGTCATGAACAAGGGCAAGAATGACCTCCAGTGAGGGGGTTGAATTGGGCAAGGGTCAGTTACATCCAAGTTAGACAGGACATGGGAATGTGGATTGAGAGTAGTTATTTGAGGGTAAATCTATGTCTGGCATGTGGGAAGCATTTTAAAGACCAGTTGATTAAAGTGCAGGACATGATGGCACGGTGGCATAGTGGTTACCACTGCTGCCTCACAGTGCCAGAGACCCAGGTGCAATTCCTACCTCAGGCAACTGTCTGTCTGTGTGGAGTTTGCACATTCTCCCTGTGTCTGCGTGGGTTTTCTCTGGGTGCTCCGGTTTCCTCCCACATAGATGTGTGGGTTAGGTAAATTGGCCATGTTAAATTGCCTGTAGTGTTAGGTGAAGGGGTAAATGTAAGGGAATGGGTCTGGGTGGGTTGCTTTTTGGAGGGTCGAAGAGCTGTTTCCACACTAAGTAATCTAATCTAATGACTATCCTTGCAAATCTGCAGGATAGGAATGGCAGGATTCAGGAACCATGGATGACAAAGGAAATTGTAAGTTTAGTCAAAAGGAATATTATGCTAGTTACTGTGAGAAGCAAGGGTAAAATAGCATTAGCAGATATTTTCACATCCTTATTACTCACAGGTGAACTTCCTGAAGCCTGGGGATGAGCCAATGTTGCTTCCTTGTTTAAGAAAGGAAGCAGGGATAAGCCAGGAAATTATAGGCTGGTGAGCCTGACATCTAGGGGGAGAGGGGCGGAGGGGGGGAAGCTTTTGGAGAAGACATTGAGAGACAAGATATATGCACATTTGGAAGAAAATGGCCTAGTTAGTAATAGGCAGCGTGGTTTTGTACAGGGAAGGACATGTCTCACCAACCTGATAGAATTTTTTGGAATGGTGAAAAAGATAATTGTGGATGTAGTTTATCTGGACTTTAGGAAGGCATTTAATAAAGACCCACGGATTTTATACCAACCTGCTGACATCACATGGGATTCAGGGTGTGCTGGCTAGATGCATACAAAACTGGCTTGGTCATAGAAGACAGAGTAGCAGGGGAAGGGTGTTTCTTTTTTTTAAGGATGGAGAGCGGTAACTAGCAGTGTTCCACAGGGATCAGTCTTAGGTCCTCTGTCTGTACTGTATATCATTTTTATATATATTGCTGATAGTGCCGATTGTGAAAGGATACAACAGGATGTAGACCGTTTGGCGACTTGTGTATAGAAATGGCAGATAGAGTTTAATCCAGACAAATGCGAGGTGATACATTTTGGAGGAACAAATGTAGGTGTGAACTATACAGTAAATAGCAGAACCCTTAAGAACATTAACATACAGACAGATCTGGGCATGAGGTCCCCAGTTCCCTCAAAGTGGCAACACAGGTGGCCAAGGTGATTAAGAAGGTATATGACCTGCTTGCCTGCATCGGCTGGGGCATGGAATACAAGAGTTGGCAAACCATGTTGCAGCTATACAAAACCTTTTTTTGTTAGGCCACTTTTGGAGTATTGTGTACAGTTTTGGTCGCTACACTACCAGAAGGACATGGAAGCTTTGGAGAGTGAGTGCAGAGAAAGTTCACCAGGATGTTGCCTGGTCTCAAGGGTATTGGCTAGAAGGAAAAGTTTAAAAAGACCAGGATTGTTTTCTCTGGAAGGACAGCAGCTGAGGAGATGTGATAGAGATCTACACAATTGAGAGGCGCAGATAGGGTGGACGGTCATGAGGCTTTCTCTCAGGGTTGAAGTTTCAATTACAAGGGGGCACAGGCTCAAGATGAGAGGGGGACAGTTTGAGAGATTTGTGAGGGAAGTTTTTCACACCAAGTGTGATAGGAGCCTAGAACACATCGTCAGATTTATATAAATGATTTGGATGCGAGCATAAGAGGTGTAGCTAGTAAGTTTGCTTATGACACCAAAATTGGAGGTGTAGTGGACAGCAAAGAGGGTTACCTCAGATTACAACAGGATCTTGACCAGATGGGCCAATGGGCTGAGAAGTGGCAGATGGAGTTTAATTCAGATAAATGCGAGGTGCTGCATTTTGGGAAAGCAAATCTTAGCAGGACTTGTACACTTAATGGTAAGGTCCGAGGGAGTGTTGCTGAACAAAGAGACCTTGGAGTACAGGTTCATAGCTCCTTGAAAGTGGAGTCGCAGGTAGATAGAATAGTGAAGGCGGCGTTTGGTATGCTTTCCTTTATTGGTCAGAGTATTGAGTACAGGAGTTGGGAGGTCATGCTGCGGCTGTACAGGACACTGGTTAAGCCACTGTTGAACTATTGCGTCCAATTCTGGTCTCCTTCCTATTGGATGGAGGTTGTGCAACCTGAAAGGGTTCAGAAAAGATTTACAAGGATATTGCCAGGGTTGGAGGATTTGAGCTATAGGGAGAGGTTGAATAAGCTAGGGCTGTGAAGGGTGACCTTTTTTATAGAGGTTTATAAAATCATGAGGGTCATAGGATAAATAGACAGTCTTTTCCCTGGGGTGGAGGAGTCCAGAACTAGAGGGCATTGGTTTAGGGTGAGAGGGGAAAGATATATATAAAAGAGACCTAAGGGGCAACTTTTTCATGCAGAGGGTGGTACGTGTATGGAATGAGCTGCCAGAGGAAGTGGTGGAGGCTGGTACAATTGCAACATTTAAAAGGTATCTGGATGGATATAAGAATAGGAAGGGTTTGGAGGGATATGGGCTGGGTGCTGGCAGTTGGGACTAGATTGGGTTGGGATATCTGGTCGGCATGGATGAGTCGGACCAAAGGGTCTGTTTCTGTGCTCCTAAGAGGTGGTGGAAGCAGGCATGTTGATGACATGTAAGAGGCAAAGAAGAGCTTATGCCCGAAACGTCGATGCTGCCTGACCTGCGCTTTTCCAGCAACACATTTTCAGCTCGACATGTAAGAGGCATCTGGATGGTTACATGATCAGGGAGGGTAAAGAGGAATATGGACCAAATAGGCTTGTTTTTTTTAAGTTTAAAAATCACACAACACCAGGTTATAGTCCTCCAGGTTTAATTGGAAGCACACTAGCTTTCAGAGCGACGCTCCTTCATCAGGTGGTAGTGGAAGGCTCAATCCTCACACAGAATTTGTTAGGACTGAGCCCTCCATTACCACCTGATGAAGGAGCGTCGCTCCGAAAGCTAGTGTGCTTCCAATTAAATCTGTTGGACTATAACCTGGTGTTGTGATTTTTAACTTTGTACACCCCTGTCCAACACCGGCATCTCCAAATCATGGTTTCTTTTAGTTCGGGTAGAGAATGATCGGCACAGGCTTGGATGGCCGAAGGGCCTGTTCCTCTGCTGTACTTCTGTTTTGTTCTTTTGCAACTCAGGACGTTAAGTATTCAGTCCTGTTCTGGCTTGAACCACATTTCTGTCAATACTACTCTGTCATATCCCCCAGAGCAATTTCTGATTTCAGTTCCCCACTGTTGTTCACTATACTCTGACTTTACATACATACAATTTAACCCTACCCTTATCTCTTTCTCGCCCATTGGAAAGTGTTCATTTCTTTGCACACTGTACCCTTCCCTCTCTTCTTTCCCCCACTTCCTGTCTTCTCTCCTTTTTGCCCTCTCTGGTATTTTCCAAACGAGACCCATTTTACAAATGTGAATCTACTGCCACAACGCTATTTACCCTCTCAGCCAGGATCTCTTTTCTGCTCAGATGAAATCCATCTCCTCTTAACAGCTTTCTCCTTTCCCAGAAATAATCCTAATGTCCCAAAAATCTAAGCCCTTTCCTTCTGTACCGTCCCTCAAGCCATACATTTCATTCTGACCTAACTTTTTACCTAAGTGACCAAGCTTGTGGCACGGGTAGTATTTGTGAGATTACTGCCCTGGAGGTCCTGTGCTAGCGAGTTCAGGCTGAATAAACAGATTTAACTGCTTCCAAAAAGCAGGCATGCTGCCCATGACAGTCTACTCTGAAAACTGACCATGTAAGAAGAGGAAATCAAATCTCAGCGGTCACATTTGCAAAATAAATTGCAGGAATGTGAAGATTGCAGATCCTCCTAGGTTCGATGGGGGAGTGGTTGATCATTGCTGATCTTTTTTCTCTTCTTTCTTTCCCTCCTGACAACAGGAGCACACACTGGCTGTGGCCAGCCAACTCAGTCAGTCCTTAACTGAGGAGATTTTAATCTCCTGGTTATATTTTTTTTCTATAAAATCCCCACATTACTGCCTAACAGCATTCTGATCAATACTGTAGTGCTTGTCTGACGTTCTATACAGTATCTTTTGTGAGCAGTTCAGCAAAGGCTTAAATTTCTTATAGGTTCTCATTACACCTGTCACAATCAATGTGACCATTTATTTATTTTGGAAGGGAAGGTACACAGTTATGGTTCCTTGGTCATTTGAAAAGTGACCTCCAATTCTGTAACTCTAGGGTTCTGGACGAAATGCTGGGTTGGCTTGCTCTGATACTTTCTGATCAGCTTGCTCTTTGGTAATTGAATTTTACTGAACCCGTAGATCCTAATCCATCTAAACCTCTCTTCTAGCCATAGTGTGTCAGCTCAAAATATGATCAAGCATTCAGGTAAAGCCAAAACTGAATTTGAATCTAATCTGATGAGGGACAGTCGGCATAGAAATGTGTGCGAGAAGTCATGTCTGACAAATCTCTTTGGTTATGTTTTTGAAAAACCCTAAGAGATGGGTGAGGGTAGGGCAGTGGATGTTGTCTATATGGACTTTAGTAAGGCTTCTGACAAGGTCCCACACAGCTGGCTAGTCATAAAGGTTAGGTCGCATGGGATCCAGGGAGAGCTAGCTATTTGGATTCAAAATTAGCTTGATGATAGGAAGCAGAAGGTGATGGTTGAAAATTGCTTCTCAGACTGGAGGCCTGTGACAAGTGATGTGCCACGGGGGCCGGTGCTGGGACCTTTGTTATTTGTTATTTACAGTGGGAAAAGATCTGCCACCCTCCCTACCCGCAACTTGGCCACACAGAACACACAAATCAAGCCTGTCCAAATTATACAAGAAATACACAGAATGCCTCAGCATTGACCAAACAAGCTGACAAGAGAAGCCAGACATGACCATAGTTACTCGCAGACCAGGGAATACCCTTCCCAAGACAAACTGACAATAAGCTTCCTGGACCCAATTAACACAACCGTCCCAAAGCTCTAAGGGCAGTCTCGTACCTCAGTGATAGCAAAGCCCCACAAAGGACAGGTCAGACGGAGAAGCAGCAGAATACCTCACTCACAGGAGAGCGACAATGGGAACACCTTACTGCCAGGAAAAGGGACCTTCTCCCCTCTGCTCGAAGAGAGCTGGAATCTCCTGATCCCATTAAAAACTGATGCTGCCAGGATGCTACATTGTCTCTACAATCAGCACATTCTTCTGATAACTGCTTTGCGATTATCACCATTGTAACTGGATTACTTAATTATCAAATACATTATATTTTCCCTATCTTTAATTAGCAGCATTGCACTAGATTCCTATAAAACCTGGCTTGAGTTTCAGCTACCTGGACAGTCTGTCTGTGCTGTTTCAGCCTAGTCAATTTCTCTTCCATGATAGCGCTGTGTTAATTAACTGTTGATTTCATTTCGATCTGTGTTTTGTGATCTCTGCTTTATTGGGCTAATTTCTGATGTAAACATACAAGGCATAATTAGTAGGTTTGTGAATGATACAAAATTAGGAGGTATTGTTGATAGTGAGGAAGTTAATATTAAAAATTTAGAGGGATCTTGATAAAATGGGGGGAGTGGGCTGAGGATTGGTAAATGCAATTTAACACCGATAAGTGTGTGGTGTTGCACTTTGGAAAGTCAAACCAAGCTAGGACTTGTACAGTAAATGGTAAGGTCCTAAGGAGTATTGTGGAACAGAGGGACCTCAGAGTACAAGTATATAGTTCTTTGAAAGTGGGTGTCACAGGTAGACAGGGTGGTGAAGGCAGCATTTAGCATGCTGGCCTTCATTGATCGAAGTAATGAGTATAGGAGTTGGGACGTTATGTTACAGTAGTATAAGCTGGTGAGGCTGCATTTGGAGTATAGAGGGTACAGGTTTCAGGTGAGGGGGAAAGATTTAAGAAGAACCTGAGGGGCAACTTCTTCATATAGAGAGTGGTAGGTATATGGGATGGGGCTGCCAGAGGAAGTGATTGAGGCAGGTACTATAGCAACATTTAAAAAAAAAAACATTTTTAGATAGGTATGTGGATGAGAGGTTTCGAGGGATATGGACCCAATGTGGGCAATTGGAACGAGCTAAGTGCCATCATGGTCAGCATAGACCAGTTTGGGCCGAAGAGCCTGTTTCCATGCTGTTACACTCACCACAGGAAGGGACTGTAACTGAGAGTCTGGCCTGCATTCCTGTTCTAATGTGTGTTTGTTTAACTAACAGGGAGTGGCTGTGATCAAGCCTGTGGCAAGGCTCAGGGTCCATCACTTGTACAAACTCAAAGCAGCGAGGAAACCAGCAGTGTGTGATTACTGAGCCAGTACTCCATTGCACCTTTCCTTCATTCTGTCCAGAAATAAGTGTATGCACAATTGGTAAATTAAGCAGCCTCTAACTCTGCTGTCCCTGTCCTGGGAATGTTTGATGGGGACAGTAAAGATGGAGCTTTACTCTGTATGTAAACTCATGTGTCTGTGTCCTAGGAATGTTTACTGGGTATAGTGTCGAGGTTCCTTTACTTTCATTTTAAGAGTCTGTAACTAACCTATGCTGTTCCTGTGCTGAGAGCGTGTGATGCAGACAATGTTGAGGGAACTTCAGTTTCAGTTTAAAAGAGGAGAGGGAGCTTTACTTTGTTTGCTTTTTAGGTTAAAGCAGTAGAGCGGGCTTTACTTTGTATTCAACCCTGTTCTGTACCACCCTGGGAATGTTAGATGGGGACAGTTTAGAAGGGTCTTTACTCTGGATCTAAACCCGCTTTGAGAAAGTTTGTTTGACAAGGACAGTGTCGAGGTAGCCCTACTTCCAGTTTAAGCAGAGTACAGGCAGCTTTACTTTGTATCTAACCCAGTGCTGTAACTGTCTAGGTAATGCTGATGGGGGCAGCGTAATGGCAGCTTTATTCTGGCTCCAAACCAACTCTGACAACTCAACTCATACAAATATGTTGATCAGGAGTAAGGATACACCATTCAGCCCCTCAGGTCTGCTCCACTGTGCATTAAAACCTTAGCTAACTCAAGATAGTACAATCCGGGCATCAGTAAATCAGACCGTATGGTTTCAGCAATAAACTCAACTGCTTTCCAAATATTCCAAACAGCATTAACATGCTCACCCCTCCTTTTAATAGTTAAATGACCACCACATTACTTCAGAAGCTGGAAGTTCTTGGTCACAGGCCAATTTCTGGTGGATAGGATGAAGAAATCAGAAATCATACGCTTGAATATTAATGTGGGAAAACAAGATAAATGAGTTTTCACACTGCAGCAATTTTCAAAATGTTTTCTGTCCCACAGTCCTGACTAAAACATTTTGAGGAGGAAATCATTCTGATCTTTGTACTGAACATCATTACTTTCTTTTCCAAAAATTAAATGATCTGCATTCTCTTTCTTGAAATGTTAAGTTTCCTTTGACATTCTTCTATTATTTGGAGGAGCTGGTGTTGGACTGGGGTGGACAAAGTTAACAATCACACACAACAACAGGTTTAATTGGAAGCAGTAGCTTTCAGAGTGCTGCTCCTTCATCAGGTAACTAGTGGGACAGGATCATAGGACACAGAATCTATAGCAAAAAGTGACATCTCCGCTCAGACAATCCATTAAAGCTGAGGTTAGACTCTGTCTGTATCCCAATCTTGAGTCAGACTGGTTCTATTTCCAAAGTAGGAATTTATAAAAATGTATCAGCAAATGCAAATTCACCCCATAGACTTGTGTGTTTGTATGTGTGCACACGCCTGGGAGGAAGGGAGTAAGTGTGTTTGCATGTGTTTGTGCATGCTTGGTAGAGCATGTGCATGAATTTGACAGTATACACCTTTTTTGAGGGGTGTGTGTGTGTGTGTGTCTGAGAAAGTGTGTGCATGTGTTCCCTGACTGGGAGGAAACACCTTGCCTGGTGATTTTTGTGCTGTCCATTCATCTGTTGTTGTAGTGTGTGCTTAGTCTCACCAAGGTACTGTGCCTCAGGACATCCTGCAGTGTATGAGACGGGCAACACTGGCTGAGTCACATGAGTCCTGCTGCATACATGGTGGGTGGTGTCCCCATGCATAATGGTGATATCTGTGTCGACACTGACACATCTTGAAGCGGCTGCCATGACAGGGTTGTGTGGTGGTGGTTGATGTTATCCTGAAGGCTGGGTAGTTTGCTGTGAACAGAGGTCTGGTGGTGGTTTTTAAAGATGAGAAGTGAAGGCGGAGGGAAGGTCTTGGCGAGGTGCTCATTCTCACTGAGGTGTTGCAGGCTGCGATGAACATGATATAGTTTCTCTCCTCCCGGGAAGTACTGGACAATGGTTGCAACCTATTGGTTGCATCTTGGGTCTATCTCCTGAGGAGGTCATTATGGTTTCTTACTGTGGCACGTCAGAACTGGTGAGCGATGAGTTGAGTATCATATCCTAGTTTTGAGGGTGCCCTTCAGCACCTTCAAGAGTCTTTAGTGTTCCTCCTCACATAAACACCTGCTCTGTAAGTATAGGGCATGGTTGTTTTAATATGTTTAGGGTGGAGAAGTGCAACACCAGTGAGGTTCTTCAGGTGACCATCCTCCAAGGTGGATTTTGGGGTAAGCAACAATGCAGAGTGGCTGAGCAGAGGCTGATAACCAAATTTAGTACCCATGAGGATGGCCTCAACTGACTTTGGGTTCATGTGACACTACAGGTGATCCCTCTCTCCCAGTCACGCAGACCCAGCCTGCACATACACTCAAGTTCCCTTCCTCATGCACGTGTGCGCACACACGTACACATCTATGGGGTGAATTTGCTTTTGCACATACATTCTATTTTCACTCAAAGCACACCACCTGCAAGCAGTCTATTCATATAGCATTTTATAAATTCTCACTTTGGAATTAGAACCAGTCTGAATCAAGATTGGGATACAGACAGACTCTAACCTCACACCTTTTAATGCATTGAGCTGAGATGTTACTTTTAAAATAAAACCTTGAGTTATTTTGAGAATGTGAATTAAAAGTAGTTCTGGGATTTACATATTAATGAACAGAAACATGCAACCCATTCTAAAAGATGAAAGACTTGACAGCCATCCAGGTTTGTTCAATATATACTTTCAGTTGCATGACACTGATCGTTTTATATATTCTGGGTCTTATGACCCTGTCCCAGTAGTTACCTGACTGAGCAGCACTGCTCCTTCATCAAGTTTGAGAGATCAAAAAAAAGCGAGTGAAGGTAAACTGAGGTAAGTAGCAAAATAATTATTAGAAACTAGGTAAGGAAACATTCTTTCTTACAGCACGTGCGCGTGCACACACACAAACACATACCACTGTTCCTGCCCAATCGCAGTGTATTAATGTAAAAGAGATCCAACTGGTCCAATAACACATTCCAGCATGCCCTGACTTCCCACCGCCCCGATTCCAGCGTGCCCCATAAGAACAAGTGTAAAACAAAGAATGGAAGTTGCTGGAAACCCAGTTCTGAAAAAGGGTCAATGTACTTTAAATGTTAATTTTGCTTTCTCTCCACAGATATTGCCAAGGCTGCTGGGTTTCTCCAGCAATTTTTGCTTTTTGTCACAAAGACTAACGATAGAGACCAATTCCCAGGAAGCTATACAAAGTCAGAAGTCTACAGCAACAGAAAAAAGCCTTTTGGCCCATCGATTCTGCATCAGTCAGAAACCTCATCACTGTTCTGATATTAATAATAACACTTTAAATATTCTAACACTCAATGACACCAGTTACTATGGCTATTGCGAGGGTTCTGATTTTGTAAATAAATGCTCTTCAAAGAAAACCTACAAAGTTCATGTTGGACTGCAATGAAGTTGCTTAGCATTATTCTGAAGGTACATCCTCCCACTGAACTCTTATGGTGCTGGAGAGACTCTGGAATTCATTCCAGCCTGTTGGCATGCAGACAGCAATATTCACTTCCTGTAGATGATGCTCATTGTTCTACCTTGTGGTGGCCATATAATTCAGCCTTCATCCAGACAGGAGAAACCTGGCTGAAAGAGTGATCGACATAGAAAATCTTAGAATCCCTACAGTGTGGAAACAACAGCCCTTCGGCCCAACAAGTCTACAATGACCCTCCGAAGAGTATCCCACCCAAACCTAATCCCCTTTTACTCCAGCTATACCTCTGATTAATGCACCTAACCTTCACATCCCTGAACACTTGGGGTAACTTAGCATGACCAATACACCTAACCTGCACACCTTTGGACTGTGGGAGGAAAGCGGACCACCCGGAGGAAACCGACACAGGGGAGAATGTGCAAACTCCACTCAGTCGCCAGAGGCTGGAATCAAACCCGGGTCCCTGGCGCTGTGAGGCAGCAGTACTAACCACTATGCCACCCAGAAACTCATATCATTGTCTCAGTTTATCCACCTCTCCCTCATGATTTATTTAGCTTTCTTTCTGCATTGTAAGATCTACTTTCCAACAACTCTCTGGGTCAGATTTCTCCTAAACCATTGGCAATGAAGAAAACCCTGTATAGGAAGCCCTTGGGAGGATTCAAGTTCCTTCCTGAACTTCACACATATAGGCAGGATGACTCTCTGGTGCAGTGCTGAGGGAGTGTCACACGGTTGGGAGAAAATTTCTTCCAGTCATGAAACGAAACCAAGCCCCTGCCTCTACTCCTAGGTGGAGATGAAGGATCCTATGTTATTTTGGTGTCCAGGTCAATATACATCCTTCAACCACCTTCACAAAACAAATGGCCTGATCATTTTTCACATCACTGTTTCTGGGAACTAGTTATGTACAAATTGATTCATTCTCTGCGTTACAATAATTCAAAAAATAATTTATTTAGAACGTTAAAATGCTGTACAAATGAGAGTTTCTTCTATGGTCTCTTTACACAAAGTCTTTCGTGTATACACTCCTTTTTGCAAGGTTTGTAGCTCAGGTTGAGGTATAGGGTGTAGGTTTGATATCCAGACGTTTCATTACCTGGCTCGGTAACATCAGTGGTGACCTCCAAGTGAAGCGAAGCTGTTGTCTCCTACTTTCTATTTATATCTTTCTCCTGGATGAGGTTCCTGGGGTTTGTGGTGATGTCATTTCCTGTTCGTTTTGAGGGGTTGATTAGGTGGCATCTAGATCTGTGTTTGTTTATGGTATCAAAACAAAAATCAGGGTCCGCTACGTAGATGACACCTTTGTCATCACAAAACGAAACAAGATAGAAGAGACATTTAACATCGTCAACAACACCCTCACGAGATCCAAGATGGCAGCGACTCAGCAAGTCTGAGTCTATAGTGCTCCTCCCAAGACCGAGGCAAATTGGGCCACCCTCCCCCACCACACTCTCCAAATCAACTAAAAATAGTTTTTATTTAATGTAATTAGTGGTTTAGTACTAAATTTATACAGTTCAGTCTCCTGTAAAAATGACTAGGGGGAAAAGAGCCTGCAGCTCTCAGCAGGCAGGAGCCTCTCCCCAGCTGCAGCAGACGCATCTGCAGCCACCCCGGGGGACTTACCTAGTGTTTCCACGAGGCTCCCCAATCTCCAAACTCGACGCGAAGATCGATGCTTTCATAGAGTCCTGAAGTCTGTGGAATTCACTCTCAGCCGCGCTACAAAAGCACGGCTGAGACATTGAATGCAGAGTCGGAGGGGTGGAGCTAAAGACCGCGACCTGCGAGGCCATTGCAGAATCGGCCGTGGAGCGGGTCCGGGCTCTCGAGCAGCAAGTCCGGACCTTAGAGAACCACATTGACGACCTCGAGAATCGAGGAAGAAGGAGGCCAGCTTATAAGGTTCTTTGAACAGTGGCTTCCGCAGTTATTGAATCTGGAGGCCGGATCAGGCCAGGTAAGGGTGGAATGGGCCTACCGGGTCGCAATACGCGGGTCCGGCTCGAACCAGCACCCCCGCCCGGTCCTGTTCCGGCTGCAGAGCTATAAGGTGATGCTTTTGGAAGCCTGCAGAAATCTTGGGAAAGATCCACAAGCCATGACTCAAAGGATCCAAGATTAGGTTATTTCAGGACTTTTCCCCAGCTTTGGTTCGAAAGAGGAAGGCATTTGATGAAGCAAAGAAGCGTTTAAGGGATTTAAACATTCAATACTCCTTGTGCTACCCAGCTATACTACGCTTTAGCCATGAAGGGTCCGTGTTTAACTTCGGATCACCGGAGAAGGCCAAGGAGCTTTTTTGGACTCTTTTAGACAAACTATAAGAGTTAATTGATGTTGTTTTGCCCTACCCCCACCCCGGTCTATCCCTTTTTTTTTCCTTCCATTATCTTACTGTTTAACATTATCTCCAGGGGGTGGGAAGACTGGCTTATTTATTTATCCTTTACTTAGCAATTTCCTTTTCTTTTTTTTAATATATATATATATATATGGCCAGGGGGTCTAGTTAATGTAGATCGGGGGGGGGGGGGGAGGGAAAGAGAGAGAGAGAAAAAGAAAGGTGGCTACCTTATTTTATCTTTGTCCTTGGGAGCAGGGTTATTTTCCCCTGTTATTTTGTACTAATATTATTATTTGCTGAGACTGTAATTTTTATAGTCATATGTTCATATATGGTATTAACATTCCCAAATATATCCAGGTGTTGGTATGGGAGGCATAGGGTACTCACTGTTAGTTGTAGTTCAGTAGTATACTTGAATTTTCTTTATCCTATCGTGGGGTGCCTGGGTCAAGGGTGGGGCACTGGTTGGGAGACGTTATGATGGGTTTTTTGGAAAGGAAGTGATGCCCCCTGGGAATAAGGGGGAAGATCTCCATTTAAATATGTTTTATACTTTTTTTTTTACAATTTAGAAATGGTTTTTTCTATTATATTGATCTGAATGTACTAAAGAGTTTTTATTTTTGTGAATTTTATATGCTCTATTCTCAGGATGTTTTGGATAAATACGGGTTTTGTTGTGATCTGATGTTAACACATTCCGAGCATGTATATCACTGCTCAATTTGTGTTATCCGTTGGAATTTTTTTTTCTCTTGAATAATGTAAGAATTTAATGATACACTCTGGTTAGTTGTAAGTTAGATGAGTAGTTAGTTGAGTTTTGTCTTTTTTCTTTTCCTCTTGGTATTTCTGTTTTCTTGTCTGATAGATTTTGGTTATCATTTATTTAAGATTTAACTGTATATCAATGTTTCTACTTGGGTCTTTTTTAATTTCTTTTGTAAACTTGTGGAAAAAAAAATAAAAAACAACACCCTCACAGGCAAAGTTCACCAAGGAGGAAGAAACCGACAACAGTCGAAAGAAAGGACAACTGAGAACTACAAATCTGCGTACACTGACCACGTACTTAACTACACCATCCCAACACCACACAAACAAAGCTGTATCAGAACACTATTCCAATGAGCCACCACACACTGCAGCACAGACGAACTTCAGAAAACAGAGGAGAACCACCTATACAACGTATTCAAGAAGAACGGATACTCAAAAAATACAGTGCGCAGATTCTTCAAGAACAAAGCACAAGCAGACCAAACACAGCCAGAAACCCTAACCACCTTACCATGCATCAAAGAAGTTTCAGAAATGACAGCCAAACTATTAAGACCCCGCAGAATCCTAGTAGCACACAAACCCACCAACACTCTCAAACAAAAACTAACAAATTTAAAAGACCCAGTAGAACCCATGGACAAAACCAATGTCATCTACAAAATTCCATGCAAGGACTGCCACAAACACTCCGCAGGACAAACAGGAAGAAAGTTAGTCACCAGGATACACGAACACCAGCTAGCCACAAAAAGACACGACGCTCTCACCCTCGTAGCCCTACACATGGATGAAAAAAACCACCATTTCGACTGGGACAACACATCTATCCTGGGACAGGCTAAGCAAAGACATGCCAGAGAATTCCTAGAGGCCTGGCACTCCAACCACAACGCCATAAACAAACACATAGATCTAGATGCCATCTATCAACCCCTCAGAAAACGTACAGGAAATGACATCACCACAAACCCCAGGAACCCCATCCAGGAGAAAGATATAAATAGAAAGCAGGAGACAACAGCTTCGCTTCACTTGGAGGTCGCCACTGATGATGTTACCGAGCCAGGTAATGAAACGTCTGGATATCAAACCTACAGCTCAGCAAGCAAACCTACACCCTATACAATCCTTTCCTGAAGCTGTAGGTCAACAGTATGGAAGCTTCTGATAATTATTAAAGCTCTGAAACGGCAGTAAATGAAGCAGACTATAGCCAGCAGCCATTTCTACCTATGAGAATTCAGTCTCAGCGTCCTTGCAAAAGCTCTGTGTTCTCACATACCTGACAAGAACAGCTTTTCAAATATCATTAAACCTTGTGAACATTGAGCCTGGTTATGAGCTCTCGTGGTCAATCTAGGAGCGATAGGTCCTTGCACACCCTCTCCACTCCCTCCACCAAGACAGTCTGAGTGGGTTCAGGGGCTGACACTGCCACCTGGAAAACTGGACTTTATCTCAGCTCAGCAAGACCCGGGCAGACCAGGAGCTTGGATGGACCGGGAGTCCAGACTGGACAGAGGAGCTGCAGCACAGACGGAAAAGGACACACTGTACACTTCTCACTGTACTCCTGTATCCCGGAAGTTGAGTAGGTGTGATAATAAACCCCAATTCTGAAGGTTTAAATTCTCTCACTCTGGTTGTTGTGAGATTGCCAGAAGAAAGGGGAGTTTTGAAATGGCCTGATATGTAGTCTGAGGTCATGCTATAAATTCAACCCGGATAATGAGGAAAAAATAAAGGCAGGTGCCCAGGATCAGTAACTAAGGAACGGGGAGGGGGGCTGATGGGATATCTGTGAAGCCCCACACAGTTCATCTGCCAACTAACATACACAGGTATCACATCATAAACTAAGGGGAAAAATACAACTGAAACAGGAAATGCTTTTTGAGGATGTAGCTCAGGGTGAGTTGGAGTCTGTGCAGGTGAAGGGGATGAGCAACACCTTGTTTCCCCAAGTCCTGAGGCTGAGCAGTGAGAAGGGTGCACTAACTACTCATCCACAAAGCACTCCTACTCCACATCACTATCACTCTCTTTCTCTTCTCCTTCCACAAGGTCAGCAAAGAAGTCACTTCCGGACCCAAAGGCCTTCCTGCTCAGGGATTCCAGCTTGCCACGTTTCTTCCTTTTCCTGTAGTCATCAACAACAACTTTATGCAGGTCAGAAATATCCCAAAATTTCACTTTCTGGTCATGGGCACAGCTGGCCAAGAATCGGCCCTCGTGGGATATGGCAATCTGTTCAATGGGCTCTCCCACGTGCTGCCCCACACTCCCAATCACTCGGTTCGGAAAAATATTCACAGCCCTGGAAAAGATGGAGAGACAGTGACTGCATCTCTGCCACACAGTTTCAGGATCTCTCTCTCTCTCTCCTCCCCTCTCACATAGTGATGGGGGTCTCTCTCTCTCTCCCTCACACACAGTGATGGGGGTCTCTCTCTCTCTCACTCTCACACACAGTGATGGGGTCTCTCTCTCTCTCTCCCCCCTCTCACACAGTGATGGGGGTCTCTCTCTCTCACACGCAGTGATGGGGTCTCTCTCTCTCATGCACACGCAGTGACGGGGTCTCTCTCTCTCTCCTCTCCCCTCTCACACAGTGACAGCATCTGTCTCTCTCTCTCTCTCTCTCTCTCCCCCTCACACACAGTGACGGGGTCTCTCTCTCTCTCTCTCCCTCACACAGTGACGGGGTCTCTCTCTCTCTCCCTCACACAGGGATGGGATCTCTCTCTCTCTCTCTCACGCACACGCAGTGACGGGGTCTCTCTCTCTCTCCTCTCCCCTCTCACACAGTGACAGCATCTGTCTCTCTCTCTCTCTCTCCCCCTCACACACAGTGACGGGGTCTCTCTCTCTCTCTCTCTCCCTCACACAGTGACGGGGTCTCTCTCTCTCTCCCTCACACAGGGATGGGGTCTCTCTCTCTCTCCCTCACACGCAGTGATGGGGGTCTCTCTCTCTCTCTCTCCCCCTCTCA
This sequence comes from Chiloscyllium plagiosum, assembly GCF_037043375.1. NCBI lineage: Eukaryota > Metazoa > Chordata > Chondrichthyes > Orectolobiformes > Hemiscylliidae > Chiloscyllium > Chiloscyllium plagiosum. The sequence goes on along the minus strand of NW_028270166.1, from coordinate 46,932,918 downwards.
CACAGTGATGGGGGTCTCTCTCTCTCTCTCTCTCCCCCTCTCACACAGTGATGGGGGTCTCTCTCTCTCTCCCTCACACGCAGTGATGGGGTCTCTCTCTCTCTCTCCCTCACACGCAGTGATGGGGTCTCTCTCTCTCTCTCCCTCACACGCAGTGATGGGCTCTCTCTCTCTCTCCCTCACACGCAGTGATGGGGTCTCTCTCTCTCCCCCTCTCACACAGTGATGGGGGTCTCTCTCTCTCTCTCTCCCCCTCTCACACAGTGATGGGGGTCTCTCTCTCTCTCCCTCACACGCAGTGATGGGGTCTCTCTCTCTCTCTCCCTCACACGCAGTGACGGGGTCTCTCTCTCTCTCTCCCTCACACGCAGTGATGGGGTCTCTCTCTCTCTCTCCCTCACACGCAGTGATGGGGTCTCTCTCTCTCTCTCCCTCACACGCAGTGATGGGGTCTCTCTCTCTCTCTCTCCCCCTCTCACACAGTGATGGGGGTCTCTCTCTCTCTCTCTCACACGCAGTGATGGGGTCTCTCTCTCTCTCTCCCTCACACGCAGTGATGGGGGTCTCTCTCTCTCTCCCTCACACGCAGTGATGGGGGTCTCTCTCTCTCTCCCTCACACGCAGTGATGGGGTCTCTCTCTCTCTCTCTCCCCCTCTCACACAGTGATGGGGGTCTCTCTCTCTCTCTCTCACACGCAGTGATGGGGTCTCTCTCTCTCTCTCCCTCACACGCAGTGATGGGGGTCTCTCTCTCTCTCCCTCACACGCAGTGATGGGGGTCTCTCTCTCTCTCCCTCACACGCAGTGATGGGGTCTCTCTCTCTCTCTCTCCTCCCCTCTCACACAGTGACAGCATCTGTCTCTCTCTCTCTCCCCCTCTCACACTGATGGGGGTCTCTCTCTCCCTCACACGCAGTGACGGGGTCTCTCTCTCTCATGCACACGCAGTGACGGGGTCTCTCTCTCTCATGCACACGCAGTGACGGGGTCTCTCTCTCTCATGCACACGCAGTGATGGGATCTCTCTCTCTCTCCCTCACACGCAGTGACGGGGTCTCTCTCTCTCATGCACACGCAGTGACGGGGTCTCTCTCTCTCATGCACACGCAGTGATGGGGTCTCTCTCTCTCTCCCTCACACGCAGTGACGGGGTCTCTCTCTCTCTCCCTCACACGCAGTGACGGGGTCTCTCTCTCTCTCCCTCACACGCAGTGACGGGGTCTCTCTCTCTCTCCCTCACACGCAGTGACGGGGTCTCTCTCTCTCTCCCTCACACGCAGTGACGGGGTCTCTCTCTCTCTCCCTCACACGCAGTGACGGGGTCTCTCTCTCTCTCACGCACACGCAGTGACGGGGTCTCTCTCTCTCTCACGCACACGCAGTGACGGGGTCTCTCTCTCTCTCACGCACACGCAGTGACGGGGTCTCTCTCACGCACACGCAGTGACGGGGTCTCTCTCTCTCTCCCTCTCACACACACAGTGACAGGGTCTCTCTCTCACACACACACACACACACACACACACAGTGACAGGGTCTCTCTCTCACACACACACACACACACAGTGACAGGGTCTCTCTCTCCCTCTCACACACACAGTGACAGGGTCTCTCTCTCACACACACACACACACACACACACACAGTGACAGGGTCTCTCTCTCCCTCTCACACACACACATTGACAGGGTCTCTCTCTCTCTCACTCATACTCCCACAGTTACAGGGTCTCTCTCTCTCTCTCCCCCTCCGCACCCACCACCCCCACACACACACACACACACACACACACACAGCTGGGGTCTCTCTCTCTCTCTTCCCCCTCACACACAGTAATAGGGTCCCCACCCACCTCACACAGTGATGGCATCTCTCTCTCACCACACTCTCAGTAACGGGGTGTTTCTCTCTCTCTCTCTCATACACATACACAGTGACAGCGTCCCCCACTCTCTCACACACACAATGAGGTCTCAGTCTCTCTCTCTCTCTCTCTCACACACACACACATACACACACACACACACACACACACAGAGTAACGGGGTCTCTCCCTCTCCAAATCCCTATGTGCCTCACAGACAGTGATTGGTCTCTCTCTCTCTCAGCCGTGCACGCACACAGTGACAGGTTGTCTGCATTTCTCTCTTGCACAGGATCACATACCCTCACAGCTTTACAAGGACCCTCTCTTGCACATACACAGTCTCAGGGTCTCTCTTGCACAGTTTATGGGAAGTGGGGGTGGGGGTGGGGGTGGGGGTGGGGTGTGTGCGTGCGCGCGCGCACATGTGGGGATGGGGTGGGGTGGTAAGTGTCAGGTGGGTGGGGATGCAGTGCAGGAAGGGGCCTGGGAGCAAAGGGGTGGTGGGAGGCAGATGGGATCTCAACGTGTGCCGTGATTGAACAGTTTCCAAGCTGTGTGCTCTCACCTGATGACTCCATCCATTGAGGCTGTGCACAGAATAGTATCACTGACGGGAACAATACAGTCAATGGATTCTCCTGGCACCAGGAATCGATCACTGGTGGCTCCAAACCCATCCCAGTTGAAGAGGTAGATCATTCCCGCAGTCGAACTGCAGACCACCTTACTGCCTCGCTGATCACAAACAGAAAGACGGTCAGCGGTGAGGGAGGATGAGATGAACAGGGTGCTGGCAGGGAGCTGCTCCGTGACCATAATAGACAGCTCATGAACTTTTCACCAAAGTCAAATAAAGATGTCTCAGACCATGAGGAACTCACTGATGATCTTTACAATATCAGTTCAGCTTGCGATCCTGGCCCATGCAGTTAGCCCAGAGCCTCTCTACCACACACACAGACATAGTGACAGGGTATCTCTGTCTCTGCTCCCTTATACAGCTGCTTGACTAGCAACTCAAAGGTTAGGAGATGAAATTCCAAACTGCCAAAAGGTATTTCATAACTTTTTCAAATATGCTAAATAAAATGCAAAAAAAAAATTGTACCTGTTGGAAACCTGAAGCAAACACAGAATGCTTGAGAAACTCAGCAGGTCTGGCTGCATCTATGAAGTAGAAATAGAATGTCATGGTAGCGTGCCTTTAAGAGAGATGTGTTCTCTGCTGCAGAGGGGGTGATGGAACGTCTGCTTCCGACAGGCAATTGGGAAACAGCTTTTGAGTTCTCCCTTGGTGGGTTTTTCAATTTAGACTAAAGATCATGTGTGGGTGGCCTCTGGGCTCACCCAGACCCAGGGTAATTTTTAGTTTTGCCTTCAGTTGGAAGAAGATTTCTGTTGGCTGCTGAGCTAAAAGCTTGGATTTCCAACCACTGAAGTGGAGTCTGAGATAGCAGGACTTTCTTGTCAAAATTAAAAGGGCTATATTGTTTGTTTCTTCTTGACCAGAGAGAGACTGAATCATAGCTGTTTTATTGAACTTCATTTTTACAAAAGGGTGTGTTTATGGGATGCTTCCTCTCTTGGAACAGTTAGGGTTTAGTGGAACAGTAAGATATTATCTTGTTGAGTTCTGCCTTTCTAAAAATATTTTTACTGTGTTGTATTTGATTAACGTGTGTTTGATTAGTGTGTTTGATTAACGCCTTGCGGTGGACTAATCAAACCACATGTGGAACAATGCCTTTAAATAAATATAAAAGTTAAGGTCAAGGCTATTTCCTTAAAATACTTTTTGGTGGGGGGGGTGAGGGGGTGAATATGTCTGATCTGATCTGTAACAAGAATTAATGTTTTGAGTCCAAGAATTACCGGCATATATTGGACATTAACTGTTTCTAACTCCACAAATCTGCCGGACCTGAACTTCTCCAGCACTTTTTCCGTGTTTACTGAGTAAATATGTTGATCTGTTGGACAGGTACCAGGAAAATGAGTATGATCAACATGATATAAACCCCAGTGGTCACTGATGTTCTCCTGTCCCTGGTGTGGGTGACTCCAGTCCCCGTAGGTTGGGCACCGTAGCGGCACAAGATGGAGCTGAGCCCAATCAGAGTGTGCTGATCCTGTTGGCCATTACTTGGAGAGGGAGAGGTGCTCTCTTCCTTCCTAGTTGAGATCGCAAACTCCTCACATTGAATAAATTTCAGTTTTAAAAGGATTTACCTTCATTATAGCCAACGATGTAAGGTCACCATCCTGAAATTCCGACTGCAGGTCAAAACGGCGCCTCTTGATGTTAAAAACACACATCGTACCATCACCGCTGCAAAGACAGACAGACGGAACAATGTTTCAAACAGAGGAATAGGAGAGCAGTCAGGGAGGAAAACAAGAGGGAGAGAGAGAGATGAACATGTAAACTACAAACAGTGCACAGCTTACCATCCTGTCGGGTTTGCATAGTGGTTGGGAAGGACAGAGCAATCAGTCAACCCGAACAACAGCTCAGAAATCTAGAAACTTCCTCCCTCAACTCGGCCTAATGAGACCTTGAAGAAGAGCTAAACGTACCACTGCACACTGGCTCAGTGGGTAGCACTGCTGCCTTTCAGCACCAGGGACCTGGGTTCGATTCCAGCCTCAGGCGACTGTCTGTGTGGAGTTTGCACATTGGCCCCATGTCTGCGTGGGTTCCTCCCACTGTCCAAAGATGTGCAGCTTAGGTGTACTGGCCATGCTAAATTGCCCCATAGTGTTCAGGGATGTGTAGGCTAGGTACATTAGTTAGGAGTAAATATAGGGTATGGGAATGGGTGTGGGTGGGATACTCTTGGGAGAGTCTGTGTGGACTTGTTTCCACACCGTAGGGATTCTGTGATTTACGAGAAGAATTACAATAGAATACAGCACAGGAACAGGAAGCCTGCACCAATTCCTAATCCTAATACAGACCCACCACTTATCCCCGATGGGGGGCAGTTTCTATCCCTCTGTTCCACTCTCTCCATGTGTCTGTCAAGGTACGTCTTACTGATGTAACTGCTTCCACCACCTCCACTGGCCTTTATAAGAAACATTCTCCCTGCACTTCTCTCCTCTCACTGTGACCCTTTGCCCTCTCGGAGTTGATATTTCACCCCTGGGAAAATGCCTCTGATTATCCATCCTATCACATCATTTTGTAGACCTGTGTCAGGTCACCCGCCAGCCTCCAGCTGCTCCCGAGTTTATTTGCAGCACAGTCTCTGGCTGAGCCTTCCTTTCGAGAATGCAAGTGGATTTGAGCAATGATGACCAGCCTGATGTTAAATAAACTGTTTCCTCCTTCCCCTTGTTCACTGCAGCGCCCTCACTCAGCAGGCTATTGCAGCTACCACATATGCAAAGCAAGATCCCACAAATACAATGGAACTGGAGGACTTGTATTTATTTCCTAGGTTTCGTGTGAAACCAAATAATAACACCAATGAGAGAATTATGGGTAGAATGGGCAATGTTAATAGTGACTGCTGGTGGTTGTATAGCTGCTTGCTGGAAAAAAAACATCCCAAGGAAGGTTTATCAGACAAAAAATGACATTGAGCCATGAGATGTTAGGGTAGGTTTTAAGGAAAGCAAAGGGGTTTATGAAGGTAATTCCAGAAAAGCTCAAACGGTTGAGTGACTAGTGGAGTGCCTCAGGGGTCGGTGCTGGGCCCATTACTGTTCGTTATCTATATCAATGATTTGGATGAGAATGTACAAGGTTTCCTTAGTAAGTTTGCAGATGACACTAAAATAGGTGGTATCGTGGACAGTGAGGAAGGTTATCAGAAATTGCAGCAGGACCTTGATCACCTGGGGAAGTGGGCCGAGAAATGGCAACTGGAGTTTAATATAGATGAGGTCTTGCATCTTGAAAAGTCAAGACAACCTAAGGGTTTCATGCTGAATGGTAGGTCCTTAAGGACTGTAATGGAACAGAGGAACCTTGGAGTTCAGGTTCACCGTTCTCTGAAAGAGGAATCACAGGTAGACAGGGCAGTGAAGAAGGTATTTGACACATTGGCCTTCATTGGTCAGGGCATTAAGTTGGGAAGTTATGTTGCAGTTATAAAGGATGTTGGTGAGGCCACATTGGGAGTATTGTGTTCAGTTTTGGTCACTTTGCTATAGGAAGGATGTTATTAAACTGGAAAGAGTGTAGATGATATTTACAAGGATGTTGCCTGGACTCAACGGTCTGAGTTATAGGGAGAGGTTGGACAAGCTGGGACTTCTTTCCTTAGCGTGTAGGAGACTGAGGGGGGAGTCTTTTAGAAGTGTATAAGATCATAAAAGGTAATGGTTAGGGTGAACATACTCAGTCTTTTTCCCAGGCTTGGGGAATCGAGGACTAGGGGCATCAGCTTAAGTTTAGTGGGGAAAGAATAAAAGGGAACCTGGGGGGCTACTTTTTTTACACAGAGGGTGGTACACATATGGAATGAGCTGCCAGTGGAAGTGGTTGAAACGGGTACATTAACAACATTTAAAAGGCATTTGGACAAATTCATGGATAGGAAAGGATTAGAAGGATATGGGCCAAGTGCAGGGAAATGGGATTGGCGTGGATGGACATTTTGGTCGGCATGGACCAGTTTTGGGCCAAAGAGCCTGTCTCACTGCTGTAGGTTTCCGTGACTCTATCTATAATGGGCACCAGAAACAGAAGAGTACAGAGTTTGATGTTTATTGTGGATAACGAGTTAGAGTCAGAGTGATACAGCATGGAGTCACTTCTTAAGAATGAGACTGCAGAGTACTTAGAAGTGCGTGCCAAACATAATCCCAAACTAAACTAGTCTTAATTGTCTGCTAAAGGCCCTCCAAACCTTTCCTATCAATGTACTTTTCCAAATATCTTTCAAATATTGTAATTGTACCCACATTCACCAGTTCCTCAAGATGTTCATTCCACACATACGCACCACCCTTTGTGTAAAAGAAATTGCCCCTTAAATCTCCCTCCTCTCACCTTAAAAATGTCTCCTAGTCTTGAAATCCCTCCTAAGAAAAAGACACCTACCATTAACTCTGTCTATACCCTTCATTATTTTATAAATTCCTATAAGGTCACCTCTCAATTTCCTATGCTCCAGTCTTAGCCTATCCAGATTTTCTTTCTAACTCCAACCTGCAATATCCTGGTAAATCTCTTCCGAACCCTCTCCAGTTTAGGAATATCCACCCTATAACTGGGCGACCACAACTGGACACAATATTCCAGAAGAGGCCTCACCAATGTCCTTTACAACCTCAACATGACTTCCCAACTCCTAGGCTCAAAGGACTGACCAATGGAGTGCGCCAAACGCCTTTTTAACCATCCTGTCTATATGTGACACACACTTCAAAGAATTTTGTACCTGCACCCCTAGACCCACCTGTCCCTCAGCACTACCCGTCCCTCCACCTACCTTTGTGATATCTGCAACACTGTCCTCAGTTCCTTTGTTCAGATTGTTAATGCATAATGTGAATAGCTGTGTTGCCAACACAGACCCCTGTGGAACCTCGTGCTACTGGCTGCCATCCTATAAAAGAGCACTTTATACGGATTCTCCGCTTTTTGGCAGTCAGCCAATCCTCTACCTCGTCATGAACACCATGCTCTTATCTTATTTAGCAGCCTCCTGTGCAAAGGCCTACTGGAAATCCAAATAGATCATTGACTCTCTTTTGTCTTGATTGTTACTTCTGCAAAGAAATCCACACATTTGTCAGACATGACCACTCCTTAACGAAGCCATGGTGACCCTGCCCTATTTTACCATGCACTTCTAAGTACTCTGCAGTCTCATTCTTAAGAAGGCACTCTAAAATCTTACCAACAACTGACGTTAGGCTCTCTTACCTATAGTTTTCTGCCTCTGCCTCTCTCCTTTCTTAAACAGAGGTACTGCGTTAGCCATTTTCCAGCCATCTGAAATCCTCCCTGGCTCCAGTGATTCTGAAATATCAGCAATGCCTCTACAATCTCCTCAGCTATCTCATGAACTCTGGGGTGTAGTCAATCCCGTCTTGGTAATTTATCCACCCTCAGACATTTCAGCTTCCCCAGCACCTTCTCCTTAGTGATGACCAGTGCTCTCACTTTTGTCCCATGTCTCTCTTGAACTTCTGGTATGCTGCTGGTGTCTTCTATTGAAAACCGATGCAAATCTTATTCAGTTCCTCTGCCACTTCCTTGTTCCCTGTTACGACTTCTTCAGCCTCGTCTTCCAGCTGCCCAATGTCCACTCTTGCCTCTCTCTAACCTTTTACATGTCTTGAAAAAAACCTTTTATATTATTCTCATATTTCATCTTATCTCTTCTTTTTGCTTTGTTAGTTACCCTCTGCTGGTTTCTAATGGCTTCCCCATCTTCACCACATTGTATGCTTTTCTTTTGCTTTTGTGTTCTCCCTGTCTTTCCTTGTCAGCCATTGTTGCCTCATCTTCCCTCGAGTATATTTCTTCTTCCTTGGGATGAATTTCTGCAGTGCCTCCTGAATAACCCCAGAAACTCCTGCTTCACTCTCTTTCTTGCTGGGCTCCCCATTCCAATCAACTCTGGCCAGCTCCTCCATCATGTCCTTGTAGTTACATTTACTCAGTTGTAATACTGTTGCATCTGATTCCATCTTCTCCCTCTCAAATTACAGGGTGAACTTTATGATGTTATGGTCACTGCCTCCTAGAGGTTCCTTAACCTTGAGCTCCCTAATCAAACTTCCCTCATCACACATCACTAAATCCAGAATTGCCTGTTCCTTAGTGGGCTCTATCACAAACTGCTCGTAAATGTTCCACAAATTCCTTTTCTTGGAATCTGCTGCCAAGCTGATTTTCCCAGTCCACCTGCATATTGAATTCCCCCATTATCATTGTAATACAGCCTTTCTTCTATGCCTTTTCCCTCTCCTGATTTATTTTCCTCCCCACATCCTGACCACTGCTCGGAGACTTGTACACAAGTTCTATCAGCGTCTTTTTCTTTTCCTTTCCATCTGCCTGTCTTTCATAGGTCACGTGTCCTTGAATAGCTCCCAGCTGATCCCCTTACAACCACATCTCTGTGATACCCATATCATTGTACATGCCCATTTCAGTCTGTGCTACAAGTTCATTTACCTTGTTTCATATATTCCATGCAACATCCTCAGTCCTGCATCGACTGTCCCTCTTCTCATAGCTGTCCCCTTATCTGCTCTGCCTGAAGTTAGATTCCTGATTCTTTCCATACTTTCTGTCCTATTACCTGTTGTGGAAACTTCCCCCCACTTTAACTTTTTCCAGAATTTTCCATGCAGCTGAAACCAAACCCCCAGGATTTAGTTTGAAGTCCTATCTGTTGAGCTTCGTTGTGCAATTCGTGAGGACTCTCGCTCAGCTCCAGCAGGATTCAGCTGGAGCCAGTCCCTTTGGAACAGCTCCATTCTTCCCCAGTGCTGCAGATTCACAGAGATTGGTCCTTCTTGTTGACAGCCTAGGACCCAAGGACACAATCTCATCATAAGCAGTCATCCATTTAGGACTGGGATGTGGAAGAATTCCTTCTCAAAGGGGAGTACTGAATCTGTGTGATACTTTATTGAATCTTGCAGTCATACTCTGCTATTTTATACATTGTCCAATCTTCCACCCTGCCTTCTATCCTTCAGCAATTGTATGCTGCTTTATCTTTAATATAGTCTTTATTTAAGGGACTGCTGGACGACAGTAAATTGAGGGGTTAGGTTGATCTAATATTAAGATAAATGCTTGGCACAACATCATGGGCCGAAGGGCCTGTACTGTTCTATGTTAACATTCTTTTTAGTTAACCTCAGGTAATATGTCCTCCCCTCCATCTTTCCTACCTTTTTGTCCCGCTTCAATGTCATGGATCAAATTAGATTAGATTAGATTAGATTAGATTCCCTACAGTGTGGAAACAGACCCTTCAGCCCAACAAGTCCACACCAACCCTCCAAAGAGCAACCTACCTAGACCCATTCCCCTACACCTAACACTACGGGCAATTTAGCACGGCCAATTCACCTAACCTGCACATCTTTGGACTGTGGGAGGAAACCGGAACACCCGGAGGAAACCCACACAGACACGGGGAGAATATGCAAACTCCACACAGGCAGTTGCCTGAGGCAGGAATTGAATCTGGATCCCTGGTGCTGTGAGGCAGCAGTGCTAACCACTGAGCCACCTTCAATATTCAGTTCCTAATCTCTGTCATTCTCCAACCATACCTCTGTAATGATGACTGGAGCATACTTATTCACTTGGAACTTTTCTCTCTCATTCAAATGTATCTGAAGTACCCCCTTAAATATTTGTCACTGTATCTCTCAGCTGATTTCATGCCCAAATGACGGCCCTTATTTAACTATAAAGTATTAATTTCCTACCCACTCATCTCCCTGAAAACGGTTGTAAAATTCTACCTTATGACGATCACTGGTACTTCAGACTGCCTTCGCTGTGAGGTTGTTAAACTAATCCTCTGTCAATGCACAACACCCACCTCCAGTCCAGCTCACTGTCAGGCTGGCTCCAGGATGTGCTGTTTATACAGACTATCTCGAAAACCTCATCAAGGCTACGTTTGTCCATCTGACTTTCTCAGTCTATTCGCAAATTAAATCCCTCATTTTCCCAATGGTGGTGCCCAACAAATCTGAACCCACCTTTTCCCACCAGCCTTTTGACCAGTACATTCAATTCTTTCACCTGATTTTGGTGTGGGTGTGGGTGTATGTAAGTAAGTGTGTGTGTGGGGGGGGAGGGGGGGGGAGAGGGGGGGGGGGGGGGAAGGGAAGACAGGTTATATGAGGCCTGCATGAGGGCCCACAATTCCCTGCTTCTGGATACAGAATTTGATCCACAATGTCTGTGCTAACTCTCTGCAATTGCCCCACATTGCGGCTGAATCACTCATCTTTTTTCTTCACATTATTGCCCAATTCTTTTTTAAAGGGGTTGGTTGAATCTGACAATGCATTCCAGATCCCACTTGAGGTGAAAAGAATGTTCATCCCCACTGCCATGACAGCATTGTTTCTTTTGTTAGTCACTTTTAACTGGTGTCTTCCGCTGTCCAACGTCACCAACACAGTGAACACTGCCTCTGTTCCAACGGCTCATAATTATGAACCCCTCAATCAAATGTCATCTTAACTTTCCCATCTTCAATGGGAAAGGCTTTGTACACCCAATAAAAGCAAATTACTACAGATATTGTTATTCTGAAATGAAGAACATAGGACTCAACTCAGAGTTGTTCCCGGAAAACTTCAAGCTCCTCTTCCAAATGGAATCTTTTACATCCATAAGATCTTATTTAACATTTCAGTTGCAAGTCTGATAGCACAATAATGAGGGAATTGCACTGAGGATCAGGCATGATTATGTGCTTGGGTCTCCAGAATGGGAGGTGCTGACAGAGGGGGACTGGCACTGAACCATAATGAAGTGCACTGCCCAGATAGCCTCATGTTTTCCAGCCTGAGTAATTCCTGTACCTGGTCGTGAGCAGAATCTTCTTGTTCTGGTCGATCGTGATGTCACTGATGTAGTCGTCATGGTTTTTCATCTCCATAAGTGAGGTTCCCTTTCGTAAGTCCCATACTTTCAATAAACCATTGTCGTCACCCGTGGCAAAGAGATTTTCATCGATCAGCTTCAAGCTATTAATGGCGGCACTGCAGCGAAAACACCAACAGAGGCAGAGACAAAATGTCAGCCACAGTGATGTCATACGGGAGGGGGAGGGGTCATAGGTCAGTCACAGGGAGTGAGCAGAGGACACAGGTCAAACAAGAGGAGTCAGTAGAGGTTACAGCTTAACTAACAGGAAAAAAGGCTGGGAATTAATTCGGCCAGTTCCTGAAACAAGGTGATAATAAATTGACGATTAACAACAAAAACTTTGGAATTGACAAAGAGATAGACCAAACAGACTGAGAAACAGCCACCTGTGAGAGAGTGAAATGAAATTCAGGGATGGGATCTGTGGAAAAGCATCATGAGATGGAGATAGGCTTCCTGACTTTATTCTCAATCGCACATTCAACAACCCTCCCTCTGATACTCACTCTTCACCCACTGCTCACAGAAGGCCCAATGCCCCTAAATAATACCACCCCACTCCAGTTTGCCTTCTCCAGGCTGTTCATCACCCACATCACTTACCTGTGAGCTTTTGGAATCCTTGTAACCAATTTGCCTCTCTCGACATTGAGAATGTGAATAGATTTATCCTTGGAAACTGTGAAAAGCTCTGGAAGAGGAGAAATGGTGAATTCTGACAAGGTTGTAACATAAGATGCTCCAGCTGTACCAACTGACACATTAAGGGATTCCAATGTTCTCAATTTTAATAGAAGAATTAATAACATTGAAATCAAGAATGTAAAATAAATAAATAAATATTCATAATACTATTAAGAGATAAGAAAAATTCCAGTAAATTCATACAGATATTCACATTTCAACATCAGTGTCACTCCAGGGCAGAGGGTCTGACAGCATTATTGAAGCACGTGAGTATCCGATGGCGTTACTGAAGGGCGTGAGTTTATCAGATGGTGTTACTGAAGGGCGTGAGTATCGGATGGTGTTACTGAAGGGCGTGAGTATCGGATGGTGTTACTGAAGGGCGTGAGTATCGGATGGTGTTACTGAAGGGCGTGAGTATCAAATGGTGTTACTGAAGGGCGTGAGTATCGGATGGTGTTACTGAAGGGCGTGAGTATCCGATGGCGTTACTGAAGGGCGTGAGTATCGGATGGCGTTACTGAAGGGCGTGAGTATCGGATGGTGTTACTGAAGGGCGTGAGTATCGGATGTCGTTACTGAAGGGCGTGAGTATCGGATGGCGTTACTGAAGGGCGTGAGTATCGGATGGCGTTACTGAAGGGCGTGAGTATCGGATGTCGTTACTGAAGGGCGCGAGTATCCGATGGCATTACTGAAGGGCGTGAGTACCGGATGGTGTTACTGAAGGGCGTGAGTACCGGATGGTGTTACTGAAGGGCGTGAGTATCGGATGGCGTTACTGAAGGGCGCGAGTATCCGATGGCGTTACTGAAGGGCGCGAGTATCGGATGGCGTTACTGAAAGGCGTGAGTATCGGATGGCGTTACTGAAGGGCGTGAGTATCGGATGGCGTTACTGAAGGGCGTGAGTATCGGATGGCGTTACTGAAGGGCGTGAGTATCGGATGGCGTTACTGAAGGGCGTGAGTATCGGATGGCGTTACTGAAGGGCGTGAGTATCGGATGGCGTTACTGAAGGGCGTGAGTATCGGATGGCGTTACTGAAGGGCGTGAGTATCGGATGGCGTTACTGAAGGGCGTGAGTATCGGATGGCGTTACTGAAGGGCGTGAGTATCGGATGGCGTTACTGAAGGGCGTGAGTATCGGATGGTGTTACTGAAGGGCGTGAGTATCGGATGGCGTTACTGAAGGGCGTGAGTATCGGATGGTGTTACTGAAGGGCGTGAGTATCGGATGGTGTTACTGAAGGGCGTGAGTATCAAATGGTGTTACTGAAGGGCGTGAGTATCGGATGGTGTTACTGAAGGGCATGAGTATCAAATGGTGTTACTGAAGGGCGTGAGTATCAAATGGTGTTACTGAAGGGCGTGAGTATCGGATGGTGTTACTGAAGGGCGTGAGTATCGGATGGTGTTACTGAAGGGCGTGAGTATCAAATGGCGTTACTGAAGGGCGTGAGTATCAAATGGTGTTACTGAAGGGCGTGAGTATCGGATGGTGTTACTGAAGGGCGTGAGTATCAAATGGCGTTACTGAAGGGCGTGAGCATCGGATGGTGTTACTGAAGGGCGTGAGTATCGGATGGCGTTACTGAAACGCGTGAGTATCGGATGGTGTTACTGAAACGCGCGAGTATCGGATGGCGTTACTGAAGCGCGTGAGTTTATCAGATGGTGTTACTGAAGGGCGTGAGTATCGGATGGTGTTACTGAAGGGCGTGAGTATCGGATGGTGTTACTGAAGGGCGTGAGTATCGGATGGTGTTACTGAAGGGCGTGAGTATCAAATGGTGTTACTGAAGGGCGTGAGTATCGGATGGTGTTACTGAAGGGCGTGAGTATCGGATGGTGTTACTGAAGGGCGTGAGTATCGGATGGTGTTACTGAAGGGCGTGAGTATCCGATGGCATTACTGAAGGGCGTGAGTATCGGATGGCATTACTGAAGGGCGTGAGTATCGGATGGTGTTACTGAAGGGCGTGAGTATCAAATGGTGTTACTGAAGGGCGTGAGTATCGGATGGTGTTACTGAAGGGCGTGAGTATCAAATGGTGTTACTGAAGGGCGTGAGTATCGGATGGTGTTACTGAAGGGCGTGAGTATCAAATGGCGTTACTGAAGGGCGTGAGTATCAAATGGTGTTACTGAAGGGCGTGAGTATCAAATGGTGTTACTGAAGGGCACGAGTATCGGATGGTGTTACTGAAGGGCGTGAGTATCGGATGGCGTTACTGAAGGGCGTGAGTATCGGATGGCGTTACTGAAGGGCGTGAGTATCGGATGGCGTTACTGAAGGGCGTGAGTATCGGATGGTGTTACTGAAGGGCGTGAGTATCGGATGGTGTTACTGAAGGGCGTGAGTAATAAATGGTGTTACTGAAGGGCGTGAGTATCGGATGGTGTTACTGAAGGGCATGAGTATCAAATGGTGTTACTGAAGGGCGTGAGTATCGGATGGTGTTACTGAAGGGCGTGAGTATCAAATGGCGTTACTGAAGGGCGTGAGCATCGGATGGTGTTACTGAAACGCGCGAGTATCGGATGGCGTTACTGAAACGCGTGAGTATCGGATGGCGTTACTGAAGGGCGTGAGTATCGGATGGTGTTACTGAAGGGCGTGAGTATCGGATGGTGTTACTGAAGGGCGTGAGTATCGGATGGCGTTACTGAAGGGCGTGAGTATCGGATGGCGTTACTGAAACGCGCGAGTATCGGATGGCGTTACTGAAACGCGTGAGTATCGGATGGCGTTACTGAAACGCGTGAGTATCGGATGGTGTTACTGAAGGGCGTGAGTATCGGATGGCGTTACTGAAGGGCGTGAGTATCGGATGGTGTTACTGAAGGGCGTGAGTATCGGATGGTGTTACTGAAGGGCGTGAGTTTATCAGATGGTGTTACTGAAGGGCGTGAGTTTATCAGATGGTGTTACTGAAGGGCGTGAGTATCGGATGGCGTTACTGAAACGCGTGAGTATCGGATGGCGTTACTGAAGGGCGTGAGTATCAAATGGTGTTACTGAAGGGCGTGAGTATCGGATGGCGTTACTGAAGGGCGTGAGTTTATCAGATGGTGTTACTGAAGGGCGTGAGTTTATCAGATGGTGTTACTGAAGGGCGTGAGTATCGGATGGCGTTACTGAAACGCGTGAGTATCAAATGGCGTTACTGAAGGGCGTGAGTATCAAATGGTGTTACTGAAGGGCGTGAGTATCGGATGGTGTTACTGAAGGGCGTGAGTATCAAATGGCGTTACTGAAGGGCGTGAGCATCGGATGGTGTTACTGAAGGGCGTGAGTATCGGATGGCGTTACTGAAACGCGTGAGTATCGGATGGTGTTACTGAAACGCGCGAGTATCGGATGGCGTTACTGAAGCGCGTGAGTTTATTAGATGGTGTTACTGAAGGGCGTGAGTATCGGATGGTGTTACTGAAGGGCGTGAGTATCGGATGGTGTTACTGAAGGGCGTGAGTATCGGATGGTGTTACTGAAGGGCGTGAGTATCAAATGGTGTTACTGAAGGGCGTGAGTATCGGATGGTGTTACTGAAGGGCGTGAGTATCGGATGGTGTTACTGAAGGGCGTGAGTATCGGATGGTGTTACTGAAGGGCGTGAGTATCCGATGGCATTACTGAAGGGCGTGAGTATCGGATGGCATTACTGAAGGGCGTGAGTATCGGATGGTGTTACTGAAGGGCGTGAGTATCAAATGGTGTTACTGAAGGGCGTGAGTATCGGATGGTGTTACTGAAGGGCGTGAGTATCAAATGGTGTTACTGAAGGGCGTGAGTATCGGATGGTGTTACTGAAGGGCGTGAGTATCAAATGGCGTTACTGAAGGGCGTGAGTATCAAATGGTGTTACTGAAGGGCGTGAGTATCAAATGGTGTTACTGAAGGGCACGAGTATCGGATGGTGTTACTGAAGGGCGTGAGTATCGGATGGCGTTACTGAAGGGCGTGAGTATCGGATGGCGTTACTGAAGGGCGTGAGTATCGGATGGCGTTACTGAAGGGCGTGAGTATCGGATGGCGTTACTGAAGGGCGTGAGTATCGGATGGTGTTACTGAAGGGCGTGAGTATCGGATGGTGTTACTGAAGGGCGTGAGTAATAAATGGTGTTACTGAAGGGCGTGAGTATCGGATGGTGTTACTGAAGGGCATAAGTATCAAATGGTGTTACTGAAGGGCGTGAGTATCGGATGGTGTTACTGAAGGGCGTGAGTATCAAATGGCGTTACTGAAGGGCGTGAGCATCGGATGGTGTTACTGAAACGCGCGAGTATCGGATGGCGTTACTGAAACGCGTGAGTATCGGATGGCGTTACTGAAGGGCGTGAGTATCGGATGGCGTTACTGAAGGGCGTGAGTATCGGATGGTGTTACTGAAGGGCGTGAGTATCGGATGGTGTTACTGAAGGGCGTGAGTATCGGATGGCGTTACTGAAGGGCGTGAGTATCGGATGGCGTTACTGAAACGCGTGAGTATCGGATGGCGTTACTGAAACGCGTGAGTATCGGATGGCGTTACTGAAACGCGTGAGTATCGGATGGTGTTACTGAAGGGCGTGAGTATCGGATGGCGTTACTGAAGGGCGTGAGTTTATCAGATGGTGTTACTGAAGGGCGTGAGTTTATCAGATGGTGTTACTGAAGGGCGTGAGTATCGGATGGCGTTACTGAAACGCGTGAGTATCGGATGGCGTTACTGAAACGCGTGAGTATCGGATGGCATTACTGAAGCGCGTGAGTTTATCAGATGGTGTTACTGAAGGGCGTGAGTATCGGATGGTGTTACTGAAGGGCGTGAGTATCGGATGGCATTACTGAAGCGCGTGAGTTTATCAGATGGTGTTACTGAAGGGCGTGAGTATCGGATGGCGTTACTGAAACGCTTGAGTTTATCAGATGGTGTTACTGAAGGGCGTGAGTATCGGATGGCGTTACTGAAGCGCGTGAGTTTATCAGATGGTGTTACTGAAGGGCATGAGTATCGGATGGCGTTACTGAAGCGCGTGAGTTTATCAGATGGTGTTACTGAAGGGCATGAGTATTGGATGGTGTTACTGAAGCGTGAGATTATCCGATGGCATCACCGAAGGGGGCAATTATTGGATGGTGTCACTGACAGGCACGATTATTGGATGACGTTACTGATGGGTGCGATAATTGGATGGCGTTACTGATGGGCACAATTATCAGACAATGTTACGAAGAGGGAGAGTATCAGACAGTGTTACTGCAGGGCAAGGGTATCACAGTGCTGCTGATGGCTTCGCTGATGTAAGTGGAACTTTCAGTCAGCCGAACTGCCCTGTTTTGCTGATGGGAAGTTGAAGATAGAGACCTCACCTTGCCCATTCTGGGTAAATTCCAGCTGGCGACAAGATTTCATGTGATGTCCTGATGACCACAGTTCCTCATTTCCAGATTCCTCACATGAATAGGAGATGCTGCAAATTAAAATTAGTGCAAAGTTTATTTCTCTTCTCATTTCTTTGAGATTTATATCCTCTTCCTCCCACTGACAATTTGCTCACTGCTACCCAAGCTACCACTGATTTAAGCTCTGCTTAAACCTTAGCCTTAACCTGACAAACTGATACCCACCTCTTCTCTCTAAGTCAAAAAAACAACATGTCAATAAATGAGTAAATAACGTGCTAATCAACCTCAATAATTTTAACTAAGTGTTGCAAGATTACAGTGTCTATCTGAAATAAATCCATTTCAATCTGCCTTCTGTCAAAAGAAGTCCATAGATTCTATGAGAGAGCAACTTTTAATTAAATAATAGCATTTATTCAATAACGTTTCGAAATCACTTGAGACTGAGATTTGGAAGTGTACCGATAGTAGTTTGCAGCAATTTTTCAATTACATAAACATTAGAACGCACACGTTCAGGCAAGAATGTAAAAGCCTGAACCAGCTACAAAACAGGAACAGTGATCTGAAGCATTAAGGATGCAATAAATGCCTGAAATTAGTCAGGAGAGGAGGCAAAAACCAACTGGGGAAGGACGGGTAGGACGGTCTAGGAAGTGCGAGGACCTGTCAGGTTCCATTAGCTTGCCTTTCTCCTAGTGGCTCAATGCTAGCCCCTCCAGCACTCTCCCCAACACACCCCACCTTCACCACTCCCTTCCTCAGTTCTCCCAATTTCGCAGTTTTAAAAATATGGAAATATAAAATTGGGGTCGAGAGTATGGTGCTGGAAAAGCACAGCAGGTCAGGCAGCATCCGAGGTGCAGGAGAATCGATGTTTCAGGCATAAGCCCTTCATCAGGAAAAGCATGACAAAGGGCTTATGTCTGAAACATCGATTCTCCTGCTCCTCGGATGCTGCCTGACCTGCTGTGCTTTTCCAGCACCACACTCTCGACTCTGATCTCCAGCATCTGCAGTCCTCACTTTTTCCCTTGCCAACTTTTATAGGTGTGCCATCGAGAGCATGCTGTCTGGATGTATCACTACCTGGTATGGCAACTGTACCATTCAAGATCGGAGACGTTTACAGAGAGTGGTGAACACAAAGGCCAACCTCCCATCAATAGAATCCATCTACCAGGCCCGCTGTCAAGGAAAGGCCGCCAGCATTCTCAAAGATCCATCCCACCCTGGCAATGTTTTTCTACAACCTCTACCATCGGGGAGAAGGTACAGAAGCCTGAACACACACACCAGCCAGTTTTGAAATAGTTTCTACCCTACTGTTGTTAGAATACTGAATGGACTCTCAAACTCTGAACATTTGCCTGTACCTGTGTTTTTGGTTTTGCCGCTGTTTACCTATTATTTACTATCTATGCTACTTAACTATCTGATCTGCCTGTATTGCTCGCAAGACAAAGCTTTTCACTGTGCCTCGGTACACGTTACAATAAATTCAATTCCAAATATAAAACTGGGTTTAGAACTGATGTCCTCAAAGCTGCCAATTAATCCTAAAATCAATACTTTGTTAATATCCTTTAGGGAAAGGAACCTACTCTCTTTATTCTGTCTTGTCTCTGTACACAACTGTTGAGTAGCACTTCCGTGTGCTTGGCTCTTATCTGTTTTCTGAATTGCTCCGTACACTTGGAGCCTTAAACTGTTTGAGAAAAACGGTGGAAGAAGATGGGACAACAGCACCTTCTCAGGGAAACTGGGACCAGACAACAAATATCAACTTAATTAGCATCAATGTCAAATAATTAATTTAAAAAATACGATAGCCTGAGTTGGTGGCCAGCCTCGTTACTGACCCAGGAGTGTACAACAATTGGGCTCTTACTGACCCAGGGAGACATTGCAACTACAGTGTTGAGCAACATCAGCATAGGTCGATTCAGTTCCTCGGAGACCAGTTAGAGTCACGGTCAGTGAATCATAGAGTCACAGAGTTATACAGCACGGAAACAGACCCTTCAGTCCAACTCATCCATGCCAACCATAAATTAAATAAATTACATTTGCCAGCACTTGGTCTAAACCCTTCCTATTCACATACCCATCCAGATGCCTTTTAAATGTTGCATTTGTACCAGCCTCCACCACTTCCTCTGGCAGCTCATTCCATATACACATCACTGTCTGCATGAAAAGGTTGCTCCTTGGGTCCCTTTTAAATCTTTCCCCTCTCATCTTAAACCTATGCCCTCTAGTTCTGGACTCTCCTAGCCTGGGGGAAAGACCTTGACTATTCACCCTAACCAAGCCACTCATGATTTTATAAACTTCTATAAGGTCACCCCCCACCCCCTCAGCCTCTGATGCTCCAGGGAAAAGACACTCAGCCAATTCAGCCTCTCCCGACAGCTCAAACCCTCTGAACCCTTCCTATAGCAACGATACTGAACTTTCTATCTTCTGGCTACAATTAGTACATGAGAACATAAAGATTAGGAGCCAGGAGTTGGCCATTTGGCCTGTGGAACTATCCATTTAATAAGATCATGGCTGATCTAATTACTCCATATGCCCACCTATCCCTGATACCTTCCACAACTTGCTTATCAAGAACCTTGCCAATTCTGCTTTAAAAATATTCAAAGATTCTGCTTCCATCACCTTTTCAGGAACAGAGTTCCAAAGACCCTCAACCCTCAGAAAATTTCTCACCTCTTGTCTTTAATGGGTGATCCCTTATTCTTAAACAGTGATCCGAGTTCTAGATTTTTCCACAAAAGGAACCATTCTCTCCACATCCACCTTGAAGATCCAAGACCACCACCCTCAGGATCTTATATGTATCAACCAAGTAGTCTTTTACTCTTCTAAACTCCAGTGGATATAAGCCGAGATGGTCCAACTGTTCCCAACTGAATTCCTGACGAAGGGGTTATGCCCAAAACGTTGATTTTCCTGCTCCTTGGATACTGCCTGACCCGCTATGCTTTTCCAGTACTACACCCTCACCACATCTACAGTCCTCACTTTCTCCTAGTCCAATTGTTCTACATAACAGAAAGCACCAATCCAAGTATTACTCTTGTAAACCTTCCCTGACCTGCTTTCACCATATTCACACCCTTCCCTAAATAATAACCAATACATTGTCTGTAGATGTGTATTCACCAGTGTCCTATATAACTAAAAATATAACCTCCCTACTTTTGTATCCAACTTGAGATAAATAACAATTTTCCTAATTATATGCTGTATCTGCATACTAACCATTTGCATGATACCCAGATCCTTTGCATGCCATTTCAACAATTTGCTACTTTTTCATTCTTTCTGCCAATAAAGACATTTTCACATTTGGGCAGCATGGTGGCACAGTGGTGTTAGCACTGCTGCCTCACAGTGCCAGAGACCCGGGTTCAAGTCCCACCTCAGGGAACTGTCTGTGTGGAGTTTGCACATTCTCCCTGTGTCTGCGTGGGTTTCCTCCGGGTGCTCCGCTTTCCTCCCACAGTCCAAAAAAAACATGCAGGTTAGGTGAATTGGCCATGCTAAATTGCCCGTAGTGTTAGGTGAAGGGGTAAATGTAGGGGAATGGGTCTTGATGGGTTGCTTTTCGGCGGGTCGGTGTGGACTTGTTTGGCCAAAGGGCCTGATTCCACACTGTAAATAATCTAATCTAATCTAATCATCTAATCCCACAGTTTCCCCACAATGTCACTATTACCAGCTCTTCATCCACTCACTGAAACTTTCTATATCCAGTGTAGGCTCTTTTAGCCTCTTCACAACTTACTTTCTCACCTAGCTTTGTATCACCAGCAAATTTAGTAACCATACCTTCGGTCCCTTCATCCAAGGAATTTATATAATTTGTGAATAGTATCTTGAATCTCTGGCATCATGATTAGGACAGCCTATTCAGTTTGGTGTGACCAAGGCAAAGACAGGACTATTCTGATGATAGTATCATAAGCCTGCAGAGAAATACATACACATAGACATCGCCATCCACATCCCCAGCTGCAATGACATCCCGCGTTGGGTGAAAAGCTATCGTATTTACAGTAGCATCAAAGGTGACATCTTCTGGGGTCTCTCTTACCCGGGGCTCTTTCACCTTCTCCTCGTCTTCAGAAAGATCCTATCAGAAACAAACGGTTAGATCCAAGAGTACAGTGAACTGCAGCAGATCACTAAGGCTTCATACAATCCCAAACTTAAAACAGAGCGTCGTTAACACGCAGTGAGTTAATTGTTTCCTGTAAAGGCTGTAGATAATCCGAGACATCAGGAAGGACAATCAGTACAGAGCCATTTCATTACAGAGTTTAGCCAATCCAGGCGAGGAAGAGGAACTCTCCTGTCACTAATTTGTAACGGTCCTTGCTCTTCAGCCACTTCCTACCAAGCCTCTAATAATGGTGGTGGTGTGTTGGTGGTTGTGCTGATTGGGAGGGGGGGGGGTGTGAAGGTTGCATAAAAATACCCAAACTCTCCTCTCCAAATCACTTGCGATTTATTCTGAATCAAATCATACTTGTATCTGGTTTGGACTTGTTTAATGGTCAGTGCGAAGGGTCTTCAGATACAGCAGTTTGATTTTTACTCTGCGTCTTCAACTATCCTGGATCTGAGCTCAGAGTTATTTGAATAATAAAAATGGAACAATTGCCACAATTGACATAACTGAGCTTGACAAACTGAAGCAACACCCACACATTTCAGCAAGAGATTTAATCTCTCCCATGCAAAAAGCCATGGATTCAAGCCCCTTTCCAGTAATTTGAACATAAAATCCAGGGTGACACTCCAAGAGGTATGGAAGGAATGCAACACTTTTAGAAGAATCAATAATCCGAGATCTCATTTAGGACAGCATAGGAAACATCCAGGAGCTGATGGATGAAGAACAAGGGGCCAACATGGGAAAATAACTAGAAGGGCTTTAACACACAGCAGGGAAATATCTGAGGCTGCAGAATTCATGCCAAGATTAGTGACTGAGGAAGAAATTATATTCATATTGAAGATTAGATTGGACAGATGGACGAAGGAGACAAAGTGCAAAGGATAGAATATTGCCAGTAAGAGAACTAGGACTGAGATGAGGAGAAACTTAGAATGCACTGCCTGAGAGTGTGATGGAAGCAGATTCCATAGGAGGTTTCAAACGAGAACTGGATATCCTTTTCAAAGTTAGAATTTAGAGGGCTTCAGTGATAGGGCTGGAGAATGGGGCAAGTTGGATAGCTCTTTCAGCAGCCGGTACTGACATGGTGTACTGAATGGCCTCCTCCCGTACTATGATACTCTAAGACCCTATGATATAGAAATGAATCAGACAGACATTGGGAATGTTTGGCTATATGGAAGCTACCCACTGCCACAGATTCGTTGGGCAAACATTCTCCCTTGACCATTACCACCCAAAACAATGGGCTGGTTCTGCATTTGCTTCCTAACAATAGGCCTGGGTGTAAATAAAATAGTAACGCAAAGGATTACACTGTGACAATAATCCAGGAGTTAGATGCAATGTGAAAGGTTAAACCATAGAAAGCACAATGGCCTGGTGTGGCAACTGCTCTGCCCAGGACTGTAAGAAACTACAGATGGTGCTGTGCACAGTCCAGACCATCACGGAGCCAACCTCCCATCCATGGACTCCAGTTACATGTCTCGCTGCCGGGAAAAGGCTGCCAACATCATCAAAGACCCCTCCCAACCTGGTAATACTCTCATACAATCTGTTCTGCAAGGCAAGAGATACAGAAGCTTTAACACACACACCAGTAAGTTCAAGAACAGCTTCTTCACTGCCATTATTAGACTAATGAATGGATTCTCTAACTTCAAATCCTGCTGACCTTGTATTGTGGCCTGTATGCCTTACTCTGTCCAAGTTTTTTTTCCACCCCATTTTTGTCCTTGCTTACTACGATCCGCCTGTACTGCTTACAAACAAAACTTTTCACTGTACTTAGACACACGTGACAATACATCAAATCAAACAAAACTGGCATTTACATAGCACCCTACACAACCTCAGGATATCCCAAAGAGCTTCACAGCCTATGAAATATTGTTAGAATGTACTCACTGTCAATAATGCAAGAAATCCTGCACAAGAATGTAACTAATTGGCAAACAATATTTTCCATGAAAATGGTGGGTGAATATTATGTTGGCCAGAACACAACGCAGAGACCTCTCCAGCTCTTCCATGGGGTTGGGCCACAGCCATTTTTATGACACCCTCCAACAGTACGGCACTCCCTCAGCACTGACTCTCCGACAGTGCGGCACTCCCTCAGCACTGACCCTCTGACTGTGCGGCACTCCCTCAGCACTGACCCTCCGGCAGTGCGGCACTCCCTCAGCACTGACCCTACCACAGTGTGGCACTCCCTTAGCACTGACTCTCCGACAGTGCAGCACTCCCTCAGCACTGACCCTCCAACAGTGCGGCACTCCCTCAGCACTGACCCTCTGACAGTGCAGCACTCCCTCAGCACTGACCCTCTGATAGCACTGATTTTCTGATAGGGCTGCACTCCCACAGCACTGACCGTCTGAGAGTGGTGCATGCTCAGTACAATTCTGATAGCACAGCCCTCACATTGTTCAAAAAGTCATTACTGAGAGAGAATCTCCCTTTACTGAATCAGATTATTACTTAAATGATGATCAATTGGGAAGTGTGCACATAAAAAGGTATCTGGGTGTCCTTGTACACCACTCAATGAAAGTACAGTCAGGTGTAGCAAACAATTAGGAAGGTAAATGTTTTATGCAAGAGGATGAAAGTTTGGAAGTAGGGATGTGTTCCTGCAGTTACACAGTGCCTTGGTGAACGCACACCCAGAGTACTGCGTGCAGGTTTGGTCTCCCAAAAGGATACTCTTGCCATTGAGCTAGTGCAGCAAAGGCTCACTTACTTGATTGATACCAGGGATGGCAGGGCTATCTCATGAGGAGAGATTGATTGATACCGGGGATGGCAGGGCTATCTCATGAGGAGAGATTGATTCAACTGTGCCTGTATTCACGAGAGTTTTGAAGGATAAGGTGATCTGATTGAAATGTATAAAATTCTAACATGTCTGGATAGAGTAAATGCAGGGAGGTGGATTTCCTTAGTTGAGAAGTCTGGAACTAGGAGACAGTATGGTGTAAGACTGAGTTGAGTAAAAAAGCCTTCAAAGTGTAGTGAACCTGTGAAATTCTCAACAGCAAAAAGTTGTAGACAGAAATAATGGTTTTAGGTTTTAAAGGCATCAAGGGGAATGGGGAGATAATGGGAATACGGGAGACAGAGGATCATATTAAATGGTGGAGCAAGAAGGGTCAAATGGTCTGCTCCTGCTCCTAGTGTCTATGTTTCTATGAATTGTGCACTCAAACATCCAAACTGGTATTCGAACCTACAAGATCTGCCAGAGTGGACTTGAGGAACTGTGGGCCAGATTGAGGGTTTCAGCTGGAAACTCAATGCTGGTGCTAATGTAAATTCCCGCATCATTAGAAGCAAAATATTGCAGATGCTGGAAATTTTAAACAAACACAGACGATGCTGGAGAAATTTAACAGGTCTGGTAGTATCTGTGAAGAGAGAAATAGAGATAACATTTCAAGTATAATTCTTCTTCAGAACCTGTATAGAATTACAGAATCCCTTCGGCCCAACAAGTCCATACCAACCCAGACACATTCCCCAATCTATTACTCTGCATTTACCCCTAACCAATGCACCTAACCTACACATCCCTTAACACCAAGAGCAATTTAACATGGCCAATTCACCCAACCTGCACATCTTTGGATTGAGAGAGGAAACCAGGGCACCTGGAGGAAACTCACGCAGACACAGGGAGAATGTGCAAACTACCCTCAGATAGTCACCCATAGAGTCATAGAGATGTCCAAGCATGGAAACAGACCGTTCGGTCCAACCCATCCATGCCGACCAGATATCCCAACCCAATCTAGTCCCACCTGCCAGCACTCAGCCCATATCCCTCCAAACCCTTCCTATTCATATACCCATCCAAATGCCTCTTAAATGCTGCAACTGCACCAGCCGCCACCACATCCTCTGGCAGTTCATTCCATACACGTACTATCCTCTGAGTGAAAAGGTTGCCCCTTAGGTCTCTTTTATATCTTTCCCCTCTCACCCTAAACCTATGCCCTCTAGTTCTGGACTCCCCCACCCCAGGGAAAAGACTTTGTCTATTTATCCTATCCATGCCCCTCATAATTTTGTAAACCTCTGTAAGGTCACCCCTCAGCCTCCTACGCTCCAGGGAAAACAGCCCCAGCCTGTTCAGCCTCACCCTATAGCTCAAATCTTCCAACCCTGGCAACATCCTTGTAAATATTTTCTGAACCCTTTCAAGTTTCACAACATCTTTCCGATAGGAAGGAGACCAGAATTGCATGCAATATTCCAACAGTGGCCTAACCAATGTCCTGTACAACCGTAACATGACCTCCAACTCCTGTACTCAATACTCTGATCAATAAAGGAAAGCATACCAAACGCCTTCTTCACTATCCTATCTACCTGCGACTCCACTTTCAAGGAGCTATGAACCTGCACTCCAAGGTCTTTTTGTTCAGCAACACTCCCTAGGACCTTACCATTAAGTGTACAAGTCCTGCTAAGCTTTGCTTTCCCAAAATGCAGCACCTCGCATTTATCTGAATTAAACTCCATCTGCCACTTCTAAGCCCATCGAACCTGGGTCCCAGGCGTTGTGAGGCAGCAGGGCTAACTAGTGAGCCATTATGCCTCCATGATAGCAAGTTTTGGCAAACACTTTATTAAACACCAGGAAAGAGACAGAAAGCAATGTAGGTAAATAAGCCAAAATATTAAAATGGAAATTGTGTTGGAGAGAAGAGCAAAATTGAGAAATGGCAATAAAGTAAACACTCACATCGAAGCAAAATACTGTGAATGCTGGAAATCTGAAACAAACAAGTAAATACAGGACAAACTCAGCAAGTCTGGCAGCATCCACATTCTGAAGGAGGATCACTGGTCTCAAAATGTTAACTCTGTTTCCCTCTCCACAGATGCTGCCAGTCCAGCTGAGGTTCTCCATTTTCTGTGCTTGTTCCTGCGTCATTACCTCAGTCATAATGGTTGTCTCCTTTTCAGCTTCACATCCTCTGGAATCTTCCTGCTGTGAACTTCCTGTCTAAGTGAACAAAAGGGGGAAAACAGCGATCGTTAGTTATCCACTCTGTCAAGTTTACAATTTCCTCCTGTTCCAACGTGCTGTTGTCACTCAATCCAAACCTCATAAGAATGGCAGCCCCATTTAGTTTAGTAAGGGATTGAAAGATGCTAAAATATCAGCAAAACTCCAACTGACTCAGCAAATTTATCATATGATCAGCCAAGCCAGACAGAGCAGTGGTCTCAGCATCAGTCTCTGTTACCATTCAACCTGTTTTACACACACACGTCATCGATGGTCAATGGATTGCCACTCCTTCCAAACTTCAGTTCCACGTTTTATACATTCCCACATGTGGATATGCAGGGCAGATGCTCAGCAATTAAATGTTCTTTTGGATTTTTCATGAACTGTCACTTCAATTTTGTTGTAGCTGGACAGATAACGCACAACTGAGTGATAGGTTAAAATACCAAATTGCTAGCGAGGTTTGAGAAGATTTGTAGCTCAGGTTGAGGTTCTGGATGTAGGTTTGCTCGCTGAGCTGGAAGTTTCGTTTTCAGACGTTTCATCACCATACTAGGTAACATCATCAGTGCGTCTCCAGATGAAGCACTGGTGGTATAGCCTGCTTTCTATTTATATGTTTGGGTTGGTGATGTCATTTCCTGTGGTGACAAGATTTCCTATGGTGATGTCATTTCCCAGTCGAAGTGGTGTCCTTCCTCATCTGTATATAAGCATACTAATGAGAATGGGACAGGACATCACTTTGACTGGGACAACTCATCCATCCCAGGACAAGCCAAACAGAGACATGCATGAGAATTCCTAGAAACATGGCATTCCAACCAGAACTCTGTCAACAAACACATTGACTTAGATCCCATTTACCACCCCTGAGAAAATGAACAGGAAATGACATCACCAAAGGAAATGGCATCACCAACCCAAGGAAACCCAAACATATAAATAGAAAGTGGGCTACACCACCAGTGCTTCATCCAGAGGTTCACTAAAGATGTTACCTAGTATGGTGACGAAATGTCTTCCAGCTCAGTGAGCAAACCTACATCCACACTAAATTGCCCAGAGTGTTCAGGGATGTGTAGGTTAGGTGCATTAGTTAGGGGTAAATGCAGAGTAATAGGGTAGGGGGAATGGGTCTGGGTGGGTTACTCTTTGGAGGGTCAGTGTGCATTTGTGAGGCTGAATGGCCTGTTTCCACACTGTAGGGATTCTATGAAAGCAGTGTCTATGAACATTTGTTTCAATTTATTTGTAAATCAAATATTGTAAAGCAAAGCTTCCATGCTTACAAGGGGGAGAAGCTGGCACGTGGGCCATCTGCAAGCTCCCCTCCAAGTCACTCACCATCCTGACTTGGAAATGTATTGCCGTTCCTTCTCATAAAGGGGGATCTCATAAAGACTTATAAAACTCTAACAGGACGAGACAGGGTAGATACAGGGAGGATGTTCCTGATGGTGGGTGTGTCTAGAACCAGGAGTCACAGTCTGAGGATTCGGGCTGGACCATTTAAGATGGAGATGAGGAAATATTTCTTCACCCAGAGTGGTGAGCCTGTGTAATGACAGCACAGGAAGTAGCTGATGCCAAAACGTTGAATGTACTCAAGAGGCAGCGAGATAGAGCACTTTGGGTGAATTGAATCAAGGTTATGGGAGAGAGCAGGATTAGGCTATGGAATTGGACAATTGGCCGTGATCATGATGAAATGCAGAGCGGGCCTCCTCCTGCTCCTATGTTTCGATGTTTAATTACGCTAGGATGTAGATTATCAGGCTCTAGAGATTCATCTGCCTTCAATCCCATCAACTTTCCCATCACCATTTCTCCATTAATACTGATCCCCCTCAGTTCTCCCCTCTCACTAACTTGCATTCTCCAACATTTCTGGTGTCTGATTTTGTCCTTTTTGTGTGAAGACAGAACCAAAATATGTATTCAGTTGCTCAGCCATTTCTTTGTCCCCTATTATACATTCCCCCATCTGTCCGTAGGGACCTACACGTGTCTGCACTAATCTCTTTCTCTTCACATACTTGTAGAAACTCTTAGTGTCGGTCTTTATATTCCCTGCAAGCTTACTTTACGACTGCATTTTCCCCTTCTTAATCAAACCTTTGATCCTTCTTTGCTGAATTCTAAGCAACTCCCAATCCTCAGACCTATTATTTTTCTTGGCCAATCTGTATGCTTCTTTCTTGGATCAGATATTGTCTTTAATTTCCTTTGTAAGCCATGGATTTTCCCTCTTACTCTTTTTGCTTTTGTGCCAAACAGGAATAAACAGTTGGTGCCGTTCCCCCATGCGTTCCTTGAATGTTTACTCCTCTTACAGGCCCCTCTTGCTTCCCATTGTCCTCACAGGCTTCTCTACCTCTTCCCCACAGAGCCCTCCCCTTCACAGAACTCTCACCCTACGCCTCCCCACCAATCTCTTACCTCACCTTTACAGACCTTGCTCCCTCCCGCCCATTCTCCTCACAAAGCCCTCTCCTTCCCCCAGCTCTTTAAAGACCTCTCTCCCGCACCCCTCATACAGACCATCCTCCCTCCCTGACCTTCTCAAAGACTAGTGTCACAGGCCCCTCCCCCTCAGACCACCTTTACTCCCCCTGCCCCGCCAGATCCCTCTGCCTGTCTCTCACCAGTAGCCCCATCTTTCCCTCACTTCTCCCTCCCCTGTATCTCCCTCCTCCTCCTCTCCCTACCCTCCTCACCAACCCTCCCCCACCCCCACATCCCACTCAGTCCCCTCTCTCTACCGCACCTTCTCACAGACCCCCTACCCTTCACCCATGTCTCTTCCACCTCCTCACACAGCAGCCTACCACTCCCTCACAGGCCTCTCCCTCCCTCTCCCCTTGAAAGAACCCTCCCTCCCAAAGACCCCTCCACCTTCCTGTCACCTCACAAACTTCTCTCCCTTCCTCTACCCTTCACAGATCCCACCTCCTCCCTCTCAAACCATTCTGTATCTGCCTCACAGGCCCCTTAACCATTCCCTCCCACCCCTCTCACAGAATCCAGTCCCCACACACCTCTCTCTCCCACAAAGATTTTCCATTCCCTTCCCTATCACAGACTCCTCCACCTCCCCATCCCAGGCCCTTCTCACTCTTGTGTGCCCTCTCCCTCCAAGACCTCTCCATCCCCTGCTCAGAGCCCTCTATTTCATAGAACCCTCTCCCTAACCCTCACACTCCTCCTCAAAGACCTTGCTCCCTCACCCTCCCATTCATTCCCCCACACCTCTCCCTCCCCATCCCCCCTCATCTTCAGTCCACTCTCCCTACCCCACCTTCTCATAGACCACTCTGCATAAACTCCATTCCTACCCATCCCCTCACAGATTCTTCTCCTGACCCTCTCACAGAGCACCTCACACAGCCCTTTCTATCATCCTCAAAGACCACTCTCCCTTCCCATCCTCCTCACAGACCTCTGTCACACACTCCTTCTCCTTCACAGCTCTCCCTACAGCTCACAACTCTCAACCCCCACCCCCACCCCCCCAAGCCAGAGCTCCTTCACAGACCACTCTCCTTGTACCTCTCAAAGGTCCCTCTCTATCTCCCTTCCTCTCATAAGACCCCTCTCCCTTACCGAGCTGCTTCCACTCCCTGAGACGGCCCTCTCCCCCTTTAACCCCCTCAAATACCCTTTTCCCCATCTCTTACAGGCCTCTACCTCTCAGATACACCCTCCCCCACCCATCTCCCACTCCCTTACAAACCCATTCCTTCTCCCTCACGGACTCCTCTCCCTCCCTGTTATAGGCCCCTCTCTCTTCTTCCCCCTCTGTCAGGCCCTCCTATTCCCACTCACAGTCCCCTCCCCATTCCCACACAGATTATTCTCTCTCCCATTGCCCTCACAGATCCCTTCCCCTCTTGGACACTCTCACAAGCCCCTCGCCGACTTACAAACTGTTCTACACCCCCCTCGTAGACTCTTCCCCCTCCCCGTCAGAGTCCACTCCCGCCTTCTCAGACCTCTCTCACATACAACTCTCCCTTGTTTCCCCCTCATATACTGACAACACCCTCCCCAACAGACACCTCTCCTTCACCATCATAGACCACATTCCCTCCCCCTTCCCCTGACAGTTCAATCTCATTTCCCTTCAGAGGCCTCCCCCTCACAGACCTCTCTATCACCCTCTCTCATCCCCTTACAGACCCATCTCCAGCCCACTCCATCCCTCTTGCTCCCCATTGTCCTCACTACCTCTCCCTCACCAAACCTCCTATTCAGACAACTCCTTTTCCCCTTCCCTCACAAACTTTGCTCCCTCCCCCAACCTCAGACCCTTCAGCATCCCACTCAGAGCCCTCCCCCTCCCAGAGTCCCTTAAAGACCCCTCTCCAGCAACCCTCTCTCACAGCCCTTTCCTTCACGCAACCCTCCCTGTCTGCCTCAAAGTCGACCGTCTCTCCCCCTCACCAACCACCCTTAATCCCCTTGCTGTCTCAGATTCCACTGCCTTCTTTTCACAGGCCCCTCTCCCTCCTTGCCTTCACACAACCTTCTCCCTTCTCTTCCCCACCAACACCTACGCTCTCCCTCACAGACTTTGCTCCCTTACCCTCCCATCCAGCCCCTCCATACCTCTCCCGCACCCCTCTCACAGCCCTTCCCATCCTCCTTAGTCTATTCTCCCTCCTCACATACCACTCTAGCGCAGACTCCTCCTCCTCACCCACCCCCATCCCAGACACCTCTTCCACCCCACCACCTCACAGCACCTTCACAGGCCTCTCACTTTCTCCTTACCCCTCAAAGGTCCCTCTCTGTCTCCCTCCCGCTCATAGACTCTTCCCTTTCACACAGCCACCTCCCACTTACTCACAGTGCCCTCTCTCCTCTCCCACCCACAAGCTCCTCCCTCGCACAGCCCCACCAACACAACACCCACCCCTTGCTCCTTTCCACATGGCCCCCTCATTCTCTCCCTCTACATGGGCCGCACCCCCCCAATCTAACAGCCTCCTCTCTCTATCCCTCGCCACCATAGATCTCTTTCTCTCTCGTCCTTTCACAGGCTCCTCTCTCAACCTTCCACCCACCCCGCTTTCACAGATCCCTCCCTTCCCTCTCACAGATCCCTCTCCTGCCCTTTAGAGATCCCAACCCCTCCCGCGCACAGACCACTGTACATCTCCCTCACAGGCCCCTCTTCCTTTTCTTCGCAGAGCCCAACCATTCATAGACCACTCTTGCTCTGCTTCACAGAACACACTCCTCACAGGTATGTCTTCCTCCCCAAAGACTTTCTAATCCCCTCTCCCTCAAAGGCCCCTCGCCCTCGCAACATAGACCTTTCTCTCTCTCTCCGTCCCCTCTTCCTACCCAAGACCCCTCTATTGTATCCCCATCACAAGTACCTTTCCCACCCTCTGCCCCTGCCTTCACAGCCCTTTCCTGCCCCTCACAGATCACTCCCTCCTGCACATCACCTGCTCACAGATCCTTCCACCCCTCCCTCTCATGCTCCATTCCCTTCACAGGCCCCGTGTCTCCCAATGTCTTTACAAGCTTTTCTGCCACTCTCTCACCTTTCCCTCCCTCCCCATCCACTTCACAGACCGTTTGCCCTCCCCCTCAGATCTTGCTCCCTCACCTTCCTCCTCACACTTCTCCACCTTCCTCCCACTTCTTACAGTCCACTCTCCCTCCCCTTCAGACCCTTTGCCCTGCCGCTAATGGAGCTCTCTCCTTCAAAGACCGCTCTGCCTCCCTGATCTCTTTCCATTCTCCTCTCATACCCCTTGTCCAAACAAATCTCCCTCAATTGCCTCATAGACTTCTATCTCACCCTCCCCTTCACAGACCTCTCTCCCTGTCCCTCCCTCCAATTCTCAGAGCTCTCTCCCTCCTGCTGCCCTCACAGACCCTTCCCCAACATAGCTCTCTCCTATCCCCCTCACAGAGCACCCAAACCCCAGATTCCAGTCTACCTCAGAGACCACCCTCCCTCTCCTGCCTCCTCACAGACCCCTCTCCTTCACTTTGTCTCTCTCAAAATCCACCCCCTCAGACCCCTCTCCTCCCCCTTACTAAGCCCACAACCTCTCAGTTCACTCTCCCTCCCTGCCCTCTCAGAGACACCTGTCAAAAACTCGATCCCCTCACAAATGCCTCTCCCTCACCCACTCTCCCAACTTACAAAATCCTCTCCATCCCACACAAACTGCACCCCCTCAGCTCACTCCCTTCCCCCTCCACTTAGAGACTCCTTTCATAGACACCTCTCCCGGTCCCTCATAGATTTCTCTGACAGACTCCTTATCCCCTCACAGAGCCCTCTTTTCTACCACCTCACAGGCTCCTCTCCCTCCCCCTGTTCCATCCCCCTTCCTCCGAGCCACCACACCTTTCCCTCATACCCCCTCCACCTCACAAACCCTGTCCCTCCTCTTCTCCCCATCTCTCTTCTCCCTCCTGACAAACCAGACATCTCTCTATTCCCAACACCCTCTCCCTCCCCACAGACTCCTACACCTGCTCACAGAGCTCTCTCCCTCCCCAACCCCATCATCTCCCCATCTGCCTCCCCCTCATATGCCCCTTCCCCTCTCCCCCTCAAAGGTGGTTACCTTTGCTATCTGAACCCCTCTTAGATCCCACTCCCTCCATCTCACAGATCCCTCTCACTCCCCACAGCCCCACCTCCCTCACAGGGCTCTCTCCCTCCTCAACTCCATCAACCCCTCCCCCCAACAATCCACCTTCCTCCCCTCAGAGGCCCCTTCCTCTCTTTCCCTCTCATCCTCACCTTTCCTATCTGAACCCCTGTCAGATCCCACTCCCTCCCTCTCAGAGACCCCCTTGCTCTGCATCTTCCTCCTCGCAGGCCACTTACCACTGTCCCAGACTCCCCCTCCCCCCCTTCACATACCAGCCTTCCACCTCCCCCCCCCCCTTCACATACCAGCCTTCCACCTCCCCCCTCACATATCCCTCCCCACCGCTGAACTCTTTCTCACCCTCCCTCACAGTCTCCTCTCTCAGCCACTCACACAATTCTCTCCCTTCTATTCACAGAGCACGCCCCCCTCCCCCGCCTTTCACAGACATTCCTTCCCCTACTAGCCCCACAGACCCCCCACCTTCCCCTTCACAGACCCCCCACCCTCCCCTTCACTTCTGGTCTCTCCATCCCTTTCCCCTTCCCCTCAGATATCTCGCCTCCCCGTCCCCCTCCCACCCCTTCGATGTCTCTCCTCCCCACATGTCTCTCGCCTCGCTCAGATGCCCCCGTCTGCCTCTGCCTCTGCCTCTGCCTCTGCCTCTGCCCCCGCCCCCGGTGTGTGTGAGAGGGAAGGCGCCGGTGTCTGACCCGGGGAATGTGTCTCACCGTGAGCGCCGCCATCATGCTCCCAGAATGCACCTGGCGCGGTGTGGAGCCCACATCCGGGTCACTGCACGTTCATTAGGGTCAGGGGTCAGTGTCTCAGGAGGTCAACGACTGGGGTCAGGGCGCAGTGTCTGCGGGATATTGGAGGGGAATCAATACGGGGGGGGGTCAGTGTCTGGGGACTATGGAGGGGGTCAGTGTCTGGGGACTATGGGGGAGTCAGTGTCTGGGGACTATGGGGGGGGGTCAGTGTCTGGGGGATATGGGGGGGGTCAGTGTCTGGGGGCTATGGGGGGGGTCAGTGTCTGGGGGCTATGGGGGGGGTCAGTGTCTGGGGGATATGGGGGGGTCAGTGTCTGGGGGCTATGGGGGGGGTCAGTGTCTGGGAACTATGGGGGGGGGTCAGTGTCTGGGGATATGGGGGGTCAGTGTCTGGGGATATGGGGGGTCAATGTCTGGGAACTATGGGGGGGATCAGTGTCTGGGGACTATGGGGGGGATCAGTGTCTGGGGACTATGGGGGGTCAGTGTCTGGGGACTGGGGGGGGGTCAGTGTATGGGGGATATGGGGGGAGTCAGTGTCTGGGGACTATGGGGGGGTCAGTGTCTGGGGACTATGGGGGGGTCAGTGTCAGGGTGCTATGGGGGGGTCAGTGTCTGGGGACTATGGGGGGGTCAGTATCTGGGGACTATGGGGGGGAGTCAGTATCTGGGGACTATGGCGGGGTCAGTGTCTGGGGACTATGGGGGAGGGTCTGTCTAGGGACTATGGGGGAGTCGGTGTCTGGGGACTATGGGGGGGTCGGTGTCTGGGGACTATGGGGGGGTCGGTGTCTGGGGACTATGGGGGGGTCAGTGTCTGGGGACTATGGGGGGGAGTCAGTGTCTGGCGACTATGGCGGGGTCAGTGTCTGGGGACTATGGGGGAGTCCGTGTCTGGGGACTATGGGGGGGGTCAGTGTCTGGGGACTATGGGGGGGTCAGTGTCTGGGGACTATGGGGGGGTCAGTGTCAGGGTGCTATGGGGGGGTCAGTGTCTGGGGACTATGGAGGAGTCAGTATCTGGGGACTATGGGGGGGAGTCAGTATCTGGGGACTATGGCGGGGTCAGTGTCTGGGGACTATGGGGGAGGGTCTGTCTAGGGACTATGGGGGGGTCGGTGTCTGGGGACTATGGGGGGGTCGGTGTCTGGGGACTATGGGGGGGTCAGTGTCTGGGGACTATGGGGGGGTCAGTGTCTGGGGACTATGGGGGGGAGTCAGTGTCTGGCGACTATGGCGGGGTCAGTGTCTGGGGACTATGGGGGAGGGTCTGTCTGGGGACTATGGGGGAGTCCGTGTCTGGGGACTATGGGGGGGGTCCGTGTCTGGGGACTATGGGAGGGTCGGTGTCTGGGGACTATGGGGGGGTCAGTGTCTGGGGACTATGGGGGGGAGTCAGTGTCTGGGGACTATGGCGGGGTCAGTGTCTGGGGACTATGGGGGAGTCCGTGTCTGGGGACTATGGGGGGGGGTCAGTGTCTGGGGACTATGGGGGGGTCAGTGTCTGGGGACTATGGGGGGGTCAGTGTCTGGGGGTGTAGCGGGGCGGTCCGTGACTGGGGAGAGGGTAGAAGTGGCAGTAACTGGTTGAGCGTTAGTGACAGGGTTTGGTAACTGGGGTTGTGGGGGGTGGGGTTAGTAACTGGGGGTCTGGGGGGTGAGGCCAGTGTCTGGGAGATATCGATGATAGGGAGTCAGTGACTCATGAATATGAGTCAGGGGGACTAAGTAACTGGGGTATATTGGGGGAAGGAGTCAGTGTCTGGGGGCTAGCTGAGTAATGGGTCAGTGTCTGGGGGATATCAGAGGGAGGGGTCAGTGTCTGGGGGATATTGGGGGGCATAAGTGATGGGGATTATTGGGGGTCCATCAGTGATGATGGATAGAGCTTGGGGATTATCAGTCAGGTTATATCAGGGGTGACTCAGTGACTGGGGGATATTGAGTGGGGGGTGTCATTGACAGGGATTTGCAAGAACATCAGTGACTGGGGAATATCTGGTTTGGGAAAGTACTACTGTCAGGGAATGGGACACCGTTACCCTTGGGAATACTTGGGAATGGTGGTGAAAGTTTCTCCCTGGAGTGGGTCAAAACCTGGATCAGTTGTTGGAGTGGGTACCATCCCCAGAGGTATGAGGAAGGGGATCACACTGATGTCATTCGTAGTGGGAAAAAAGTTAATTCAGTGGGGTTACTGGCGACCCTGTGTACTGGGTGCCTCAAATACTTTCAACGCACTTTCATCTCCCTTGAAACCAACAGCCTGTAAGTGTATCTCAATGTGAACTTCATGTCACTGAGCACCAGCTTGTGAAATGCAAACCACTTTCTGGCACAAGGTCCAACTAAACCCCAGGAGTTTCAGTGCAGGTACATTCACAAATGTCCCATCTGATCCATCCTGAGAAGCTCTGAATAGATACAAACTCTTTCTTCAGTCTGATCTGCCATCATGTTATGGGCTATTTAATACACTATATTGGTTTTGCTCATGCTGGGTATCGGGACTAGCCACACTACCATACATCAAGAGCATTTCCGAACTGACAGACAGACTACTGCGACCACTAGGACTCATAACAGCACACAAACCAACAGCCACTCTCAGACAAAGGACCCGATACCCAGCATGAGCAAAACCAATGTAGTGCACAATATCCTATGCAAGGACTGCACAAAACACTACATAGGACAAACAGAAAGACAGCTAACGATCTGCATCCATGAACACCAACTAGTCACGAAACGCCACGACCAGCTATCCCTAGTAGCCACACACGCAGATGACAAACAACATGAATTAGACTGGGACAACACTACTATTATAGGACAAGCCAAACAGAGAACAGCCAGGGAATTCCTAGAGGCATGGCACTCATCCACAGATTCAATCAATAAGCACATTGATCTGGACCCAATATACCGACCACTGCAACGGACAGCTGGAACTGACAACCGGAAGCGACAGATTCAAACCACTACAAATGCTGGAGGAAAGATCACAGAAGCACTTCACAGGAGGCTCCCAAGCACTGAGGATGTCACCTAGACAGGGACGAAACATCTGCAACACAAATTCCCAGCTCGGCGAACAGAACCACAACAACCTCTTCACATTCTCTCTGGACCATGACTAGAGAGTCCACTATTTCCTCCCATAGGTGTTGTCTTTCCTTAATTCTCATTGACCTTTCACTGATACATTGTATTTCGCCTGTTTCACATGTACAATATGGTGTTCTTCAGTTTATATGCTGGTCTTCACACAATCTGCACAGAAATAAATAGATTTCTGAAGATTAATGATATCAAGGGGAATTTAAATAATGTGGGAAAATGGTCTTGAGGTGGATGATCAGTTATGATCTAATTGAATGATGGTTCGATATGCTAAATGGCCTCCTACTATTGCTAGGAGTAATTGGTCAGATTTGAGCTTTTTTCTCTGAGAAAGAAGTCCAAGGACTGAATTCATAGAAAAGAAGATTATGCTTCTTATTGGGAGTCCAAATAGGGTTCATAAAGTTTCTTAAAAAAAAACCTGCATGTACAGTGGCATGATGGCTCAGTGCTCAGCGCTGCTGCCTCAGAGCAGCAGGGACCTATGTTTGATTCCACCCTTGGGCAACTATCTGGCCACTCTCCCTGTTTCTGCCGGTGCGCTGATTTCCACCTACAGTCCAAAGATGTGTAGGTTAGGTGGGTTTCTGTGATGTTATGGGGATAGGGTGGGAGATTGGCTTTGGATGGAATGCTGCAGACTTGATGGGTCAAATGGCCTCTACCTGCACATCAGGGATTTTATGCGCCTGGCCATTTTAAAGCACGTTTGTATCAATGAACTACTTTCTGAAATGTATTTACTGTTGTAAGAAAAGCAGTAGACAATTTAGCAAACTCCCACCGACAACAACCTAATGTGTTCTTGTGATTGAAAGATAAACATTGACCAATACTTCAGGAATAACTACCCTGCTTTTCTGACAGCACAGCACTTCCTCAGCACTGCAGTAAGGTATCAGCCTCGATTTCTGTGGTCAAGTTTCAGAGTGGAACTGGAACCACGACAATCTGACTTAGATAGAAAACAGCAATAGTCAACTTCTAAATAACATGTTCACCAATTAATCCAACAGGAAATTTGGGAGGGAGGTCTTTGCCAAGAGTGAGGAGAATGTAGAACTCAAAAATCACAAAGTAATTGCAGTGGATAAAATTCAGTACAGATAGTCATTTGGTAGTAAAGAATTGCTGTAAAAATAAACACATTTTATTGAAGCTTTTCGTCTTGCACTCACCATGATATTTTGCAAGAGTACCAATCCAAGAAGAAAATCAACATTTATATGGATTGAGGGGAGAGAACTGATTACTTAGCAACTGGGGAACAGTGCCCTACCAGGCATTACTCTCCTCTCATGCAGTGTTGTTCTTTCCCTCCAATTGTACTCATGAAATGTATTGATGAATGCGAGGTAAGAACTTTATCAAAATGCGTATTCTTTTCATATTTGAACTTTGATGTATTGAGGGATCAAACAGAAGATTTTGATGTATTCCTCGAGGTTTTGTGACCAGTGTCCAATTATTCAATGCAGCCTCATTCCCAACCTGCCGACTCTTCTTAACTAATGATTGAATGAGAATAAATCAAAAGGTCATTGTAATGTTTCTCTGATGTTTCTGTGTGGAGATTTCTTTTAAATTCCTGAAGACGGTAGGTTGGAGGGTTGTGAGGCTGAACCAAGGCTTGTAGTTTGGGAGAAAAGCTAGAAACAA
This sequence comes from Chiloscyllium plagiosum, assembly GCF_037043375.1. NCBI lineage: Eukaryota > Metazoa > Chordata > Chondrichthyes > Orectolobiformes > Hemiscylliidae > Chiloscyllium > Chiloscyllium plagiosum. The sequence goes on along the minus strand of NW_028270166.1, from coordinate 46,893,972 downwards.
AATAAAGAAATGTGAATTTAGAAAAACAATGAGGATTTCCTGCTGTGGATTAGTAAAAATTAGTTGGCAAATGTTTATGGCCACGCTAATCTGTAAGAATATTACTTTAGATCAGACTTTGTAGTTTGACAGGTTAATAGGTCATCAGTAAAATGTTGAACATTTGAAGAAAACATACCAACATACGAAATATGAGCAAAAGTGGACCACTTGGCCCTTGGGCCTGCTTCAGTATGATCATGGCTAATCTGTTGTGTTTTGAACTCTTCATTCTCATCCATTCATGGTAACCTTATATTCCCCTGCCTAACAATAATCTTTCCACCTCTGTTTGAAAATTATTCAATAATCCCACGTCCACTGCCTTCATAGATTCGTACACTGCAGGGGTGGTACAGTGGCTCAGTGGTTAGCACTGCTGCCTCACAGCGCCAGGGACCTGGGTTCAATTCCCGCCTCGGGCAACTGTCTGTGTGGAGTTTGCACATTCTCCCCGTGTCTCTGCGTGGGTTTCCTCTGGACGCTCTGGTTTCCTCCCACAGTTCAACGATGTGCAGGTTCAGGTGAATTGACCATGCTACATTGCCCGTAGTGTTAGGTGCATCAAGCGGGGTAAATGTAGGGGAATGGGTCTGGGTGGATTACTCTTTAAAGGGTCGGTGTGGACTTACTGGGCTAAATGGACAGTTTCTATACTGTAGAGAATCTAAAGAAGAGGCCCTTTGGCCAATCAAGTCTGTATTGTCTACTACACCTATCTACACAAGGCCCATAACCTTGAATGTTGACATTTTAAAAAGTACTTGGATGAGCACTTAAAGGCTGTGAGTTTTCCCCGCCTCAAATATCCTCCCAGGCAGTGCATTCCAGATCTTACCCTCTGCGTGACTTCCTCAAATCACCTCTGAATATCCTGCCTTTCACTTTAAAATTACGCCCCTTTATTATTGACCCTTCAACTAACGAGAACAGCTGCCTTCTATTTACCCTATCCATGCCCCTCATAATCCTATACACCTCTATCAGGTCCTCCCTCAACCTTTTTTGCTCTGAAGAAAACAACCTGAGCTTATCCAGCCTCTCTTCATAGTTCCATCCTCGGCAACACACTGGTGAATCTCTTCTGCACCCCCTGCAGTGCAACCACATCCTTCCTATAGTATGGTGACCAGTGTTCCTGTTGTGGCCTAACCAACATTCTGTCCTGCTCCAATATGACTTTCCTGTTTTATGATCTATGCCTTCTTAACTATCCTATTAACCTGTCCTGCCACCTTCAGGAATCTGTGGACAGGCCTCCCAAGATCCTTCTGTTCCTCTGAGTTTCCTATTGTCTTGCTGTTCATTAAGTATTGTCTTACTGCTTCTTCTTTTAAAATGCATTATGTCACTTCTGTCAAGGTTAAAATCCATCTGTCGCTGATCTGCGCATCTAACCAATCTGTTTATATTCTTCTGTAACCCAACACCTTCCTCCTTACTGTCAATCATCTGCCCAATCTTTGTATCATCTACAGACTAACTTATTATGTCCCCCACATTCTTATCTCTGTCATTTATGAATATCTCAAAAAATAAGGAACTTGTATTGATATCTGTGGTGCACCATTGCATACTAGGCTCCAGTTATACAAAACATCTTCTACCACTCAGCCAATTTCGGATCCATCTTGCTAATTTACTCTGGACCCTGTGAACCTTTACTTTTGTTATCAGTTTCCAATGTGGGACCTTGTCAAAGGCCTTGCTGAACTCCACATGAATTACATCAACTGCCCATGATTTGGAGATGCCGGTGTTGGACTGGGGTGTACAAAGTTAAAAATCACACAACACGAGGTTATAGTCCAACAGGTTTAATTGGAAGCACACTAGCTTTCGGAGCGACGCTCCTTCATCAGGTGGTTGTGGTTGCCTTACAATTGTGTCCTCCATAACCACCTGATGAAGGAGCGCCGCTCCGAAAGCTAGTGTGCTTCCAATTAAACCTGTTGGACTATAACCTGGTGTTGTGTGATTATCAACTGCCCAACACTCATCAAAACACTTAGTCACATCAAAAACCTCCACACGATTTGTTGGTCATGACCTTCCTCTGACGAAGCCATACTGACTATCCATAATCAGACCTTGCCTCTGTAAATGAAGATTAATCTTCTCCTTCACTATTTCTCCCTACACTAATGTTAGACTATAGATAGTTCTGTACTCTACCACCCTTCTAGCAAAGTGGAACCACATTAGCTGTCCTCCAGTCATAGAATTGTGCAGCACAGAAACATACCTTTTGGTCCAACCAGTTCAAGCCACCCATAATCCCAAACTAAACTAGTCCACTTGCCTGCACTTAGCCCATATCCCTCCAAACATTTCTTATTCATGTACTTATCCAAATGTCTTTTAAAAGTTGTAACTATAACCGCATCGAGGAGAAAGTGAGGACTGCAGATGCTGGAGATTAGAGCTGAAAATGTGTTGCTGGAAAAGCGCAGCAGGTCAGGCAGCATCCAAGGAACAGGAGAATCGACGTTTCGGGCATAAGCCCTTCTTCAGGAATTGCATCTTTCCTTAAAATATACCCCCTAGTCTTGAAATCCCCCATTCTAATGAATGCCATTCACCTCATCTATAACCTTTGTCCTCCGGCATCTCCCCTGTGGCCAGAGATTATTTAAAAATTTGGGTCAGGGCTCCTGCAATTTCCTACCTTGTCTCCCACTGCAGCCTGGGATACAACTCTCGTGGACCTGGGGATTTATCCACTTTTAAATCTGCCAAAACCTGGAATATCTCCTCACTTCTTACATAAGGAAAGATGTTGTGAAACTTGAAAGGGTTCAGAAAAGATTTACAAGGATGTTGCCAGGGTTGGAGGATTTGAGCTGTAGGGAGAAGCTGAACAGGCTGGGGCTGTTTTCCCTGGAGCGTCGGAGACTGAGGGGTGACCTTATAGAGGTTTACAAAATAATGAGGCGCATAGATAGGCTAAATAGGCAAAGTCTTTTCCCTGGGGTCGGGGAGTCCAGAACTAGAGGGCATAGGTTTAGGGTGAAAAGGGAAAGATATAAAAGAGACCTATGGGGCAACTTTTTCACACAAAGGGTGGTATGTGTATGGAACTGCCAGAGGAAGTGGTGGAGGCTGGTACAATTGCAACATTTAGGAGGCATTTGGATGGGTATATGAATAGGAAGGGTTTGGAGGGAAATGGGCCGGGTGCTGGCAGGTGGGACTAGATTGGGTTGGGATATCTGGTTGGCATGGACAGGTTGGACCGAAGGGTCTGTTTCCGTGCTGTACATCTCTATGACAATATGATTCTAAGTCTCCTCAAGAACTTCGCATTCCATGTTCTCAAATTCTGTACTTGCAACTTCCTTCTGAGTAAACACTGATGTGAAGTATTCATTTAACAATCTCCCAATGTCCTCCAGCTTCTGGCACAAATTGCCATCTTGGTCTCGAATAGGTCCTTCTGCTGGTTAAGTGATTGAAGAATCAGTTGGGGAGCATTTTGCAGACAGTGATCAGAACTGTTAAAATTGCCACGGAAAAGGAAAAAGGATGGGTCTGAAATCAAAGTTCTAAACTGTGGGAAGGCTGATTTTAATAAGATCAGATATGATTTGGCCAGAGTTGACTGGGAGCTTATATGTTCAGATAAACCTGTGTCAGACAATTTCAAGGAAGAAATATGGAGTGTACAGGGCCAACACGTTCCAATAAAGAGTAAAGGGTGGGATCAATAAATATTGTGAACTCTGCAGGTCAAAGGATAAAAATGATTGACTAGACAAAAATAGGGAGGCTTGTGACAAACATTGAGGGCTGAAAACAGAGAAGCTCTAGAGGAGTATAAGGAATAAAGTAAATGAGCTTGGGGCGCAGATCGAAATTAGCAGGTATGATGTGGTGGGCATCATGGAGACGTGACTGCAAGGGGATCAGGAATGGGAGCTGAATATTCAAGGATATACATCCTATCGAAAAGATATGGAGGTGGGCAGAGGGGGTGAAGTTGCCTTATTAGTAAGAAATGAAATTAAATCAATAGTAAGAAACGAAGTAGGGTCAGATGGTGTAGAATCTGTGTGGGTAGAGTTGAGGAACTGCAAAGGTTAAAAAAAAATAGTTGGAGTGATGTAGAGGCCTGTAAACAGTAGTCAGGAGCTAGAGAAGGTGCATAGGAAAGGCGAAGTTACAGTGATCATGAAACATTTCAATGTACAGATGGGCTGGGAAAATAAAGTTGGGAATGGATTGCAAGAAAAATAATTTGTGGAGTGTCTATGGGATGGCTTTTTGGAGCAGCTTGTGGTGGGGCCCACAAGGAACAGGCAATTCTGGATTTAGTGTTGTGCAATGTGGCAAACTTGATAAGGGAGCTTAAGGTGAAGGAACCCTTGGGGGCAGTATCATAATACGATTGAATTTACTCTGCAGTTTGAGAGGGAGAAGATAGAGTCCGAGGTAACAGTATTGCAGCTGAATAAAGATAACTACAGAGACATGAGGGAGGATCTGGGTAGAATTGACTGGGAGAGGAGCATAGCAGGAAAGACAGTGGAACAGCAATGGCAGGAGTTTCTGGGAGTAATTCAGGAGACACTGCAGGGGACCATCCTGAGGAAAAAGCAGCATGGTACAGGGAGAATGAGGCAACCATCGCTGACTAGGAAAGTCAGGGATAGCATAAAAGCAAAAGAGAAAGCATGTAATGTGGTGAAGGGCAGTGGGAAACCAGAGAATTGGGAAACTTACAAAGACCAACAGAGGGCGACAAAAAAAGAAATAAGGATGGAGATTAAATATGGGGGCCAGTAAAGGAGTTTCTTTAGATATATAAAGTGCAAAAGAGGCAAAAGTGGACATTGGGCCACTCGAAAATGATACTGTTGAGATAGTAGTGGGGAATAAGAAAATGGCCAAGGAACTGAATAATTACTTCACGTCAATCTTATAGGTAGAAGAAACGAGTAATATCCCAAAGATTCAAGAGAGTGTGAGAGCAGAGCTGAGTATGGTGGCCATCACCAAGGAGAAGGTGCTAGAAAAACTGAATGGCCTGAAGGTGGATAAATAACCTGGACCAGATGGACTACAACCCAGCATTCTAAGGGAGCTAGCTGAAGAGATAATGGAGGTGTTAGTGGTGATCTTTCAGGAATTACTAGAGTGAGGGAGGGAGGGTCCCAGAGGACTGGGAAAATTGCTAACGTGACACACCTGTTTAAGAAGTGAGTAAGGCAAAGGATGGAAAATAGCATACCAATCGTCGATAAGATCCTGGAATCCATTGTGAAGGATGAGGTTTCTGAATACTTGGGGAAGTGTAGGGTAAAATAGAGCAAAATCAGCATGGTTTCACCAAGGGGTGGTCAAGCCTGACAAATCTGCTGGAATTCTTTGAGGAAATAACGAGCAGGGTAGACCAAGGAGAGCCAATGGATGTTATCTACCTGGACTTCAAGAAAGCCTTTGACAAGGTGCTGCACAGGAGGCAGATGAGTAAGATGAGGGATAATCGTGTTAGAGGTAAAATGGTAGCATGGATAGAAGCTTGACTGTGCGACAGACAGTGAGGATAAAAGGGTCCTTGTTGAGAGTGTGGTGCTGGAAAAGGACTCCTGATGAAGGCCTTATGCCCGACACATTGAATTTCCTGCTCCTCGGATGCTGCCTGACCTGCTGTGCTTTTCCAGCACCACAGTCCCAACTCTGATCTCCAGCATCTGCAGCCCTCACTTTCTTCCATAAAAGGGTCCTTCTCAGGATGGCAGTGACAAGTGGTGTTCCGCAAGGCTCAGTGTTGGAACCACAACTTTGCACTTTATACGTTAACAATCTCGATGAAGGTACTGAGGACATTATGGGTAAGTTTGCAGACGATACAAAGATAGATGGGGACAGGTAGCATTAAGGAGGCAGGGAGGCTGAGAAGGATTTATATAGTGGGCAGGGAAGTGGCAGATGGAATACAACATGGGAAAGTGTGAGGTCATACACTTTGAGAGGAAGAATTGAGGCATGGTCTATTTTCTAAATGGGAAGAAAATTCAGAAGATGACATGCAAAGAGACTTGGGAGTTCTATTCCAGGACTCTCTCAAGGTAAACTTCCTGGTTGAGTCAGAAGTTAGGACATCAAATGAAATGATGGCATTTATTTTGAGAGGACTTGAATATAAAAGCAGGGATGTACTTCTGAGGCTCTATAAGGCTCTGGTCAGACCATATTTGGAGTATTGTACACAGTTTTGGGCCCCATATCTCAGGAAGGATGTAATGGTCCTGGAGCGTGTTCAGAAGAGGTTCACAAGAATGGTCCCAGCAATGAAAAACTTAACATAAAAGGACAGTTTGAGGACTTTGGGTCTGTACTCATTGGAGTTTAGAAGGATGAGGGGGGATCTAATTGAAACATACAGAATATACTGAATGGCCTGGACAGAGTAGATGTTGGGAAGATGTTTCCATTGGTAGGAGAGACTAGGACCCAAGGGCATAGGCTTAGAGTAAAGGGGAAACCTTTTGGAATGGAGATATAGAGGAACATCATCAGAGAGTGGTGAATCTATGGAAATCATTGCCACAGAAGGCTGTGGAGGCCAGGCCTGAGACTGAGATAGATAGGTTCTTGAGTATCAAGGGTTACGGGGAGAAAACAGGAGAATGGGGTTAAGAAACTTATTAGCCATGATTGAATGGCCTAATTTCTGCATCTATGTCTTATGGTCTAGTACAGAATGTTCAAATGGAAACTTCAAAAGGAAATTAATAGACTAAGGAGGGAGATATGAAAGATTAATGGCAGGTAAAGGACAATCCTAAATTATTTTACAAGTACATTAATGGTAAAAGCATAACTAGGAAAAGAATAGGTCCAATTAAGGACTACAGTGGTAATTTGTGCATGGAACCAGAGGATATTGGTAGGGTTTTTAATAAATACTTTGTGTGGGTGTTCACAAGTGAGGAGAAAGATGTGTCTATCAAAATCAGGAAGAAAGAAATGAGCTAAAGAGAGGACGTTCTGAAGGGTATGGCAGGCTTAAAAGTAGAGTGAGGCAAGGGAGGAACTTGCAAGGGTGTTGGCATTAATTTTCAGTTCCTCTCTGGCGACAGGGGAAGGTGGCACAATAGTTCAGTGGTTAGCACTGCTGCCTCACAGCACCGGGGACTCAGGTTCAATTCCATATCTGCATGGATTTCCTCTGGTTTCCTCCCACAGTCTAAAGATATAAAGGCTAAGTGGATTGGCCACACTAAATTGCCTATAGTGTTCAGGGATCTGCAGGCTAATTGGATTAGCCATGGGAGATGTATTGTTACAGGCCTACCATGCAGGGTGGGTCTAGGTGGGATGCTTTTCAGAGGGTTGGTGTGGACTCGATGGGTTGAATGGACTGCTTATGCACTCTAGGGATTCTATGATTCTAGAAGAGATTTCAGATAATTGGAGCACAACCAATGCAATACCGTTATCCAAGAGGGAAGCAAAGGACAAACCAGAAAATTGTAGGCCAGTCAGTCTAACCCCCCAGCGGTGGGAAAACTACTGGAAACAATTCTGTGGGACAGAATTCATCTGCACTTGGAGAGGCAGAGATTTTATTGAGAAGTGATCGTGTTGATTTAATTTTCAAAACGGTGCCACATGAGGGCAATGCATTTGACAGTTTACTTCAACTTCAGCAAGGCTTTTAATAAGATCCTGATTGGGAGACTGATAACAAAGGTAAGAGTCCATGGGATCCAAAGAAATTTGGCAAATCAGATACAAAATTGGCTGAGTGGCAAGAAATAGAGGGTGATAGTCAAAGGGGTTTTTGTGACTGGAAGCAAGGAACACTTATTGTCCTGTGAAAGCAACCTTCATATTTTTCTACATTATACTCCATCTGCCAGTTTCTTGTCCACTCACAACTATGTATATCCATGTGCAACTTCCTTGTCTTTTTCACAAAAACCTATTCTAGCTATCTGGGTGTTATCTATAAGTTTAACCATCATGTCTTCATTCCCCTCATCGAAGTAATTTGTAAAATGTTGAGACACCAATACAGACACCTGCAGGACACATACTCAATCATATCCTTCCAAAGATTGGTTTATGCATTCGTCTTTTCTGCCAGCCAGCCACGTTTCTTTCTGTGCTAACGTGTTACCCTTTGTATCTTTTATTTTTTGCAATCTTTCATATACTAACTAATCAAATGCCTTCTAGAAATCCAAAATACAGCATGTTCACAAGTTCTCCTTTATCTACACATGACTCCTTCAAATCACTCTAAAATAGGTTAAACATGATTTCCCTTAACTGCGCAGCTGCAATCTTTTACAAGATTAATTCTAACACTGCCCATGACAGACATTAAGCTTCCTGTTTTCTGAATTTTAATATCTGAAGCTGATGAAAGTATTAATCTGTAATACTGTCAAGTGTGGTGCTGAAAAAGCACAGCAGATCAGGCAACATCCAAGGAGCAGGAAAATCGACGTTTCGGGCAAAGGCCCTTCATCAGGAAACTCCTGATGAAGGGCTTTTGCCTGAAATGTCGATTTTCCTGCTCCTCAGATGCTGCCTGATCTGCTGTGCTTTTCCAGCACCACACTCTTGACTCTACGCTCCAGTATCTGCAGTCCTCACTTTCGCCTGATCTGTAATACTGTTCATTGTTGTTGATATCTTTAGTAATGATTTTAAATTCTGTGGCTAAAAGCTGGTAATGGGACAGCTGGCTGGTGCAAAGGAGTGATCAAATGTTTAATGTTGAGTAAATCCAATTTTTAAAAAAAATGATCAATCTCATCTGCACTATGAAGTCAGGCCAGGTTGGTATTGGGTGAGAATACTGGATGCAGTTGGCTTTTTGTACACTTGAATAATTTTTTTTTTCTTCTATCACTTTAGGTTTTTTGATAATCAATTTAAATCTGTGGCCGTTGGTCACTGATCCATCATCCGCTAGATAGAACGTTTCTCTTTATTTGATCGAATCACTTCATGAGTTAAACACCTCTATCAAATCTCTCAGTCATCTCTGTCCAAAGGAAAGCAAGCTTGTCCAGTGTATCCCACAACCTTGGAACCATTCTAGTAAACCTCTTCTGCATAAAGTCCAAACCTTCCTTATATTATAGTGCTCAGATGTGAACCCACCCCAGCTGCGGCCAAAATTCTACCCACAATTCTACCCACAACATCTCTTTCTAGTGATATTCATATTGTAATGTCGATTTTCCTGCTTATTGACTATCCCATCGCCCACAATGCTTTGTATGCGATGGGATGGGCACTTAAAAAAAAACAGACACAGACATGATAAACTTGAGCAACATCAACCTACAGAGGAGAGGTAACTGGTTAGGGAAAGATTACAGCAAGTCATGGAACTTTGCAGTGGTCTATCCATGTTCCTTGAATAGACCACTGCAGAGTTTCATGACTTCCTGTATTTAACGTAATCCACAAACTAAGAGATGAAATGAATCTTTATACTTAAGATACAGGGAACATATGGGAATTTCCACTACCCTAGAATAGATATGGAAGTTGATCTCCCTCAGTTCTAGAAGGAAAAAAAGGAGTCAGAGACTCCAATGGATACCAGTGATTGACTAGACTTTGAACTGCAATGAAATGAATGATTAATGAACCACCTATGAATGGCAATGGAATGTTGACTAGAATACCAGAAATCTCTGTTTTTTTTAAGATTCATGGAATGGCTGAAACATTAGGAACACTCACTCCTTATCTAAAAGTACTGTCCTAGTAATACTCTAAAACAGCAACCTTGTGCATCTTTTTTTTTAAACTGGTCCAGCTCCCACAGAGCCAGTTCTCAGAGTGAACAGAATGTCTGACACGCCTGTTCTTTTTTTTAGCTCCCTCGCAGGCAGCTCTCAGAGTTAACAGGATGTCTGATACTCCTGTTTTTTTTTACCCCCACACTACTGCCTAACTGCAGTAGTGCTTTTTTTGCCCCAGCACCCATGTTGTGCGTGTGCAGGTGTGAGACACAGTGAAAAACACAAAATGACCTTTTGCATCTTTGTGCCACCAACCATTTTGTGGTGATTGGAACCAGGTTGACCTCATTGACTATAAGGTCATTGATTGGGGTTGTTAACTATGTGCACGTCCTGTGGAAGTATCTTATTGCTAGAGAGCTGCCCCTTTCTTGGTGCAGGGCAGCCATTGTCCTGCTGCCAAGGAAAGGGGACCTTTGTTCCTCGTGGTACTGGCACCCGGTCTCCCTCCTCAGCATGGATTAATTTGCCAGGACGTTGGCTTCTTGCCTGGCTTCTGTACTGGTCCACATGATCCACCCTGACCAGACCTACACGGTCCCAGGCTGGAGAATTCACGACAAAGTCCATCTGGTTCAGGACCTGATCCATTTCTGCCGATGGGCTGGTTTGCCAAGCGTCTTCCTGTTCCTTGATCAGGAGAAGGTGTTCAACAGGGTCGATCATGAGTATCTGTTCGGAACTCTGTAGGCATTCGGGTTCAGGATGCAGTTTGTTACCTGGATCTGACTTTCCTACACCGCTGCAGAGTGCCTGGTTAAAGTTAACGGGTCCCTGACGGTGCCCTTTCACTTTGGGAGAGGAAAGCATCAAGGCTGCCCCCTGTCTGGCCAGCTGTATTCCCTGTGTGTGGAGCCTTTTCTCCGCCTCTTGTGGAGGAGGTTATCAGGGTTGGTTCTGTGTAGTACAGGCGCAGGGGTGGTCCTCTCGGCTTATACTGACCATATGCTCCTCATTTTCACTGACCTGGAGAGGATGTGCAAGTGCCAAGCGGTGTACTCGGTGTCTTCCACGAGGATCCACTGGGCCAAGTGTTCCAGACTACTGTTTGGTCCGTGGCGGGTGGACTCTCTGCAGGAGGAGTTACGGGGAGGATTCAGTTGGATCACCACCCATCTCCTCTACCTGGGGGTCTACCTCAGCCTAGCTGAAGAATCCTGGCCAGCAAACTGGCAGGAGCTGGAGACCAAAGTCTCAGTTCGCCGAGGCCGCTGGACAGGACTGCTCCAAGTGCTATCTTACAGGAGTCGAGTGCTGGTCATAAACCAGCTGGTGGCTGCCATGGTACCGGCTGGTCCCTTTGGTCCCTCCTCCTGATTTTGTCGCTGACATCCAGAGAACATTGGTTCACTTCTTTTGGGACAAAAAGATGCACTGGGTCGCTGAACAGGTCCTGAGTCTCCCTGTTGAGGAGGGTGGTCAGTCACTCGTGTGCGTTCACATCCAGGTGGCGAATTCCTACTTTCAGATCTTGCAGTGATACCTTGCAGCCTCCTCCTAGGTGGTGTGCCCCGGCAACGTATTTTTTCCACCTGGTGTGCAATCTCAACTACGACACAGACCTCAGGACATAGAACATTGTCCATTCGCATCATGCCTACCCTCCAGCTGGTGTAATGGCTGTCATCAGGGAGCCGTTGCTCAGGAATCAGCACCTCCAAACACACAAGTTCGAGTGGCTGTTGGAGGGGAGGGCTGAGGCAGTGAGGGTGACCAGGGTTGGGACATGCTGGGCACTAGTGGCCTGGACTGGATGGTGCTGCAGGATTTGGTGAGCAGGGCAGCAGTAGACATCTGGTTCATGATCACCATTTGACACCTTAAAACAGCGTTGCTTGGACCCGACATAGTGCACCAGTTGGAGGATGCTCAGGTGTGCAGTGGAATCCCTCCCCGTGCCTAACCCTGAGTTTCACATTGGCCCCAAGGTCCCGTACCTCCACCGGGAGCCTGTGCCCCACAATCTGAGCCACCTCCGGAATTTTAGATTTGTCCCCTTTAGAGAATGTAAAACAGCAGGCCCTGTTCCGATTGCTGCACACCATCCACCTCTTCTCCCTTATCCACCGCCAGACACACCTTGGTGTACCCATTTGCCAGTGGGCCATGGGATCCACAGTGGAGGGCTCTCTACATGGGAGTCCTCCCCCTATCTCTCAGGAATCTGGGGTAGAGGGTGTTGCATGCTGGAGTTCCCTGCAACCACAGATTGCAGTGGTTCATGGACTCCCAGCCTGACTGCTTGTTTTGTGGTGCTGTGGAGACTTTGGACCATGTATATATGGGGTGTGGGTGTCTGCACTCCCTTTTCGTTTTCCCCCAAGAGCCTTTTTTTTTGGTTACACTTCAGCCCCACGCTTCTGATCTTTGGGCATCCGGTGCAGATTGGAGAGGGTAGGTCAGAGGATCTCCTTGTGGGTCTGCTCCTGGGCTTGGCCAAACTGGCCATAAACAGGTCCAGGCAGCAGGTCACGGAGGGGATCGTTATGGCTGATTTGTGGTTACGCCCATGTCTGGGTGTCCCTGGAGAAGGAGCATGCCGTGTCAACCAACACCCTCAAGGTTTTCAGGGAGAGGTGAGCACCACAGCGCTTGGAGTGTTTTATTTCCTCCTTCGATTCTATTTTGATTTAACCCCAGCCCTCCCTTTCACTTTTGTGATCACTCAGCATTGCCTTATGTTGAGAAGGCACTGCTTGTCACTGCCCATTCGAGTGTTTCCTTTCTTCCTGGTGGTGGAATATAAATTAAGTTTTATGCACTCATTGTTCTTCACTGTGTCCTACACCTGCACACATACAAAGAAGAGAGAAAAAATATATATACATAAAACGAGGAGATAAGCAGGCCCGGAGAGGGTCAGTCAGTATTCAGGGCGGCTGAAGACCAGAAGGCTGACAACCTGTTCGGAAGAAAGCGGCCTGGAGTGGTCCGCTCAGTACATGGGGTGGTTGGGAACTGGATGGTCGACAAGCAGCCTGGAGGAAAGCGGGCCTGGGGAGGGTCGGTCAGTACGCAGGGCGTCCAAAGACTGGAAAGCCAACCACGGTCCTGCAGAAAGGTGAGCCAAGGACAGTCTGATCAGTATGCAGTGTGGACCGGTGTTAGATGTGTAAGTACCCAGGGATAGGAAGGTGTCAGCGGGAGTTGAATTATGTAATAAGTGGTTTTATTTTTGAATATTGCTTTTAGCTATATGTGTTTTGTAGACTGCTTTCCTTTGTGCCTGGTGCAGGCAATGTGTAAAGTGTTTGCAATTGTACATTGTGGCTTCAGCCTGCTGTAAACTTTATCCTTAGGGGCTGAAATGGACTCTTTTCTGGATTTCTGGCATTGTGGCACCTTTGAGAGGACAGTGACTTCTGTGAAAATTCTGCATGTGTTTTATGCAGTTTGTTTTGTGAAATTTTGGGCACCTTATAGTTGTGTTCCTATTTCTCCTGTTTATTGTTATATTGTATTTTGTGTAACTATAAATAACAAAAATAACCAGATCAGAATCGCCTCAGTTCAGGCGACTGACTGTGCACAAGTAAATAAAAGGTGACTTGGTCTTGGGTTATCAGCCTGTACAGTTATTTCACATTTTGTCAAAACAAAACTTGGTCTCATCACACTGAAAACAAAACCCCACCTTTTCCAAATAGTACATTTGCATGCATTTAGTATTGTATTGATTCTGCTGAGAATAAGTTTTATCAGTAAATTGTAAAATGAAATACAAAATTATGATTTGACATTAGTAGGAAGCCTATGGCTGCATTTCACTGACAAGTATGGCAGTTCTTGAGGTTCCACATAGATAACCTTCCTATCGCTGGTTGAGAACTTTAATCTTGGACTGTCTACTCAGGCATCAGAAAGGGGTTTGAACCTGCTACTTTCGGATTCAAATGTGGCACCAGACTCCAAATATAACCACTAGCCTATCAGAAGCTTGAAATCATTTCAACTTCAAAGATTCATGAAGAGAAAGAGACCTTGACCATGGAGACACTGCAGGGGAGATTTATTAGATTGGTATCAGGGGAGTGGGTCTTTAGTTATATTGAGAAATTGCGACTACTTTTCTGGCAGCAAAATAAACTTGAAAACAACTAGAGATATTAGGAGCAGAAATTCACAGCTTGGGAGGGTGGTGAGCACAGACTCAATAATTTTTAAAAGGGAATTGGATAGATACTAGAAAAATAAGTTTTTTGGGCTATGCAAAAATACCAGTAGGACTGTTAGAATAGCGTCTCCAAAGAATTGGCAGGCAACCAAACAATCCATCCATACCTGTGACATTGCTGTTACCTCCTGCCATTACATGAGAAGTTTCCTTCAGTTCCTCACTCTCTAGCAGTGATGTCTGGCAGACACATGCTTTACAACAGGTTAGAATAATTTGTTGCTTTTAATTGTTCTTGGTTTGTTTGGAATGTTTGGCCTCAGAGTGTATGATTTCAAGATGGAAGATTGAACATTCACTGGGTCTTCTGAGAAATTCCATTATTGAGCTCCGCACACGTCAGGTGGTGGCAGGCTCAGGCTCCAAAGTTCCCACTTTGAATTGCCAGCTACAATCGTTACTTGAGCCAGCAACAAAAATGTTTCCCTTGTATAGTAAACAGATTAAACACAAACTACTTATGAAGTTATTGCACTGTTTTATAAAAGGCACCAGCTTATCGGATTGGTGTCTACAAATGTTGATCAGAAACTGCACATAAGTGAAATATTAGCCCTGAGCAAGTTGTGATACATTCACCCAGTAACTTTCAAACAAGGAACATCACACCATAGCCCCAAAACCCTTGAAACAAAAGATTACATTGTAAGGGAACATGAACAAGCATCCTCAAGACTGCTTTCTCCTCAAAGCCAAGTGTTATTTTCTATTTATGCTGACTGGCTTTCTACATGTTCTAACTCATAAGTTATTTAGTGTGTTATTGCTGTCAGGTAATATACATTGCAATTATAAAACTAAATCAGGAAAGTTGAATGTAAAAAGGGCAACAATGCATTGTAACAATCTCCCCACAGTGAGATCAGTCACCCAACCTCAGAGTTCAACAAATTTACCACATCAATTCTAAATTAACTTTTTCTGAATGCTCACTGTTGCTTAAACCCGAGTCAAGGTGATCAATTGCCTAGTAACTTCCATCCATGTATTTTGCAACAAATATCCATGTATTTTGTAACAAATAAAAAAAACTAAAAGAACCAGAGCAGCAAATTGATGAACAGATTTCCAGCAGATTCACATAATAATTGTAATTTCAGCATAATGGACATAGGCTTTTCACAAATTATATGAAAAATTAGAAACTAATGGAAAATAATGGTTTAGAAGTGTCTAGATGAACATTAGCTTGAGTGATTATATTGAGATTGGCGTACACAGCGACTACTGATCATCCTTATAGATGTTAGAAAGTAATTGCCATCCAGAGGATCTCTCACAAAATAGGTGATTCCATAGAGGAAAAGGTTATCACAGTGATTTACACAAGAGAATAAATGAATATCTGAGGGATTTGTATAGAGAATAATAATATCAGTGTTTTACACAGAGTAATATCAGAGTAATGAATACCAGTAATTTAGAGAAAATAATAAATATCAGCAATCTACACAGAATAATGAATTTCATACTAGTTTTTAAGAGAATAATGAATATCAGTGATCCACACAGAATAATGAAGTGGGATCTATAATGTATAATGACTTATACAGACAATAAGTGACTTACACAGAGAATAATGAATATATCAGAGGGAATTACACAGAATAATGAATATCAGCAAGTAGTTACACTGAAAGATGGAGATCAGAAAGTGATTAGATAAGGCAATGTGGTTATGCAAGGGTGACTCAATAGCAAATGAAATGATATAGTAATGGATTTTTAAAAATAAAAATACAGGGAATAATTACAAGTTTGTTCAGGGGGTTTGCACAGCACAACAGAAGAGGGTGACTGGTAGAAAAGATCAAGATCCTCCTCTCCCCTTCAACATTGCGGCTCTGATAGGACTCATCAACCGGTGTCTGATGTCAGCTCTACTTCATCAGAAATTAGACACCATCAACAGCATTGGATGTTGAGTGTGGAGTGGCCTGGCCTGCAAACCCCCATCTTTCTCCAAGGACATACTCACTGTTGTGATTTGGGATTTATGAGTTGATCAGACGGCAACTGTTCAAACTGAATAGAATTTTAAAAATCAGCTTAGTGACAGATTATGTGTGCACACACAGCAGATTCTTTCCTGAGTAAGGCTGCTATTAACACATTAATTTCACTTAAAGATACAATTGTATTAGTTTGACATTTCTGTTCACAGATGAAGTGCTAACACAAATTGATAAAGTTTCAACTCAGAGTCATGTTGAGACCCAAAGTACACCAGATAGGGATAGATGGATGCAATGAACTGAAAGTGCTCTCAGCTAAGCAACTGCATAGCTCTGGACCCAATGACAATTAAACTCCAAAACTTGCACCAACGATTTATAATTTTTAACTCAACCTCAATAACTCACTATGAGTCACTAAATGCCCTATAAAGGAAGGTAACTGCAAGTCCGGCCAGACTTCAGGTTACTGCTGTGCAATCCCAGTGGAATAAAGTGCAAAATATACTGTTGGGAAACTTAATTTGCAATTACTCAGTGTGAGCAAAAGGCATTTGGGCAGTCCACAATCAGAGGAGGAATATTGTCGCCAGACCACCATGTTCCTGACCCAAGTCTCCCAGTGACTTGTATTTCCATAGTATCTCCGACATCTTCAGAATGTATCAATATGCTATAAAACTATAGTAGTACTTTTTAAAATATAATTACTGTTCTAACACAGGAACTGTGATGGCCAATACACAGTTTTCCAGAAATACTAATGTCACCATAACTGGGTAAAAGATGTTGAAAAACATCACTAAATTATGAATATTCTGTAGACTGAATATTAGATCATCCACTACTGCACTTCCAGGACAGGTTCACTCATTCACTGCCAAATGATCTATTCTCAGAGTAGGCTTGTTCCCAATCACCCTGCTTCCAGGACGGTGGTTCCAAATCACTATGTTTCCAGGGCAGATTTTTTTCCAAGTGCCCTCCTCATGCAGAACAGGGCTCCCAGGGCAGACCCATTTTTTTCCACTGACCGTGTCTCATCCCCTGGACGGTTCACTGGTTATACTCTTTGGGGTATTTAGCTTTTAGTTTATGTGCAGAGAGTGTGCTTGCAATGGCCAGGGATAGCCATTATGACCTAAAAGCCAATGTAGAAAAAAAACAATTGGACTATCCAAATATTGGACATTGTTCGGGGTTATGGATATATTTGAAGCAGGGTACAACACTGTAGGAACTTTATAACAAAATTTCCTCACCCTATTGTCATGTGGTGCACAAGACATCACATCTGTTTCGGACAGATCAAAGGGAATATTCTTTGAATGAATGCAGTGTCCCCAGTTCTCAGACTAGATTGTTAGTGTAGAGCCAACTCACTGGCTGGAAATCACTTTCCCTGCTACTCACAGTTCTGTGGGTAGCTCTGTTCAAACTTCCAAACATCAGCATCAGGTGCATCTCAAGCAAAAAGATAGGCAGCGCTGATGAGCCTGACTCAGGACTCACGGTGCTGAGGGTGATCTGGCCATTTTCTTTTCCTTTTGTTTCTGTCTCTTTAATTTCAGCTCTTGGTTTTAAATTCTATAGTTTTAATTCTAACTACTGTATTCTGAAATGGCGTTGGAGTGTGGCAACTCTACACTTTTACTGGACTCAGGTAATGTGACAATAAAATATAATCTTAACAGTTACCTCTGGACAAAGAACACAGAAGTTTTAAGTTTTGAAAGTGTACAGCATCCAATCAACGGACGGGTCCAGTCAGGGATTGAATCCATTACAGCCAGCGTTGCTGAGACTATTATCAGGGCGGGGGCAGAATTCAGAAACTCAGGTGAAGAACCCTGAAAATACATCCATCGGAGTGACGATACCAGAGTCTACATTTGCAGGTCCTGGCTCACACATTGACAGACTCAGGTTGTAATGTCAGGCTAGGTAACTAGTAGGAATACACAGACTTTTTGTGCACACAAAAACTATAACAATTCAGACAGCTCTTTAAGTGGGTATGTTCTGTTTACCAGGCACAAGGATAATATTTAAGCAACATTGCTGCTAATACCCCATAGAGCAAGGGCTTCTCCATTCCAGGCTGCATTTAAAGTCAGACATCACACCATAACCAGTCCAGCAGCTAAACTCCCTTCATTAGCAGTAACAGACTTGTGTACCTTGTAAATGGCCAGGCTGTAAAACATGAAAATATCTGTAACAAATATAACTTCTACCCTTCTAGGCACTCAATACACCTGTCTGAAGTCAAAAAGCTTTGGGAACAACCTCAAATTTACAATGATGACATGATTGTTTCATTAACTCTAGAGGTTGGGAAGAACTGAGAAAAAGAGGCGGCTTAAGGTACCTCTTTGTGTTGAACTTACAAGGTCAGTACTTGCTTACTCCTGCCGCCTTCTCTCAAATATTCAGAAAAAAAAATCATTTCGGTAAACCCAAAGATACCCCAACACCATTGTTAATAACACGCTATCATCATTAAGCATTTCACACTGTTCTTTTACATTCAGAGGAAAGTTAGAGGATGAAAAATTCCAGAATCTTTGGAATACAGTGTTAGGACGTCCAGAAATCGGACTGCACACTTTAGAAATGCTCTGGTTTTCACTTCTTACAGTGACTGGAAGGTTTGATGTTCACAGGTGTTGGCATGGGGATGTTCATTTCTGCAGAAACAACAGGCACTTGTGGATTCTTCCTAACATCTCTCAACAGGAGGGTCAAACCTCTGAATGCACAGCTTTAAACTGTGGTCCCAAAGATTGCATCATCTTGACCAGGTTCCTCCATATCATCCTCACTAACTGAGAAATGTTGGTCACAGGGACTTGTGTTCATTAACCCATTGATTCCTGAGAGGAGGGAGTGTGCATGGTCATCAAGAAAGCCAGGCTGAGAGTCAAGGTTTGGGAGGTGGTCACTCTGTGAGCGTTCAGCCTCAGCCATGTATGACAGCAAGTTGTCGAGCAGGGGCCGGCTGCGGGTGATTTTATCCAGCAGCTGACTGCGGTGTCTGAGCTGGGCGATCACATTGTCCTTCTCCTTCATCACTGTCTGCAGCCTCTGTACGGTGCCCTCGCAATCCTGCAATTTCTCCTGCACATCCACCATCTCCCTGAAGAGCAACAGCAATAGAGACATTTCAGTTCAGCTACCAGTCACACACACAGTCCCTTTCGCATTCCCCCTTTCTTCCTTAATTCACCCTTTCCTTCCCTTCCTCAAAGCCACTTCTCATTGTCCCCAATTCTCCCTCTCTTTTCTCCCCAAAACCTTACTCCTTTCCCTTGCTCATCCCATACTCATTCCTTCCTGCTTCATTCCCTAATCCATTTGCCCTCACCCATTCTTTCCACACAAACCCCACTGTCCTTGCCCTCTTGAAAGGTTTAGAGGGGGTGAAATTCTTAATGTGTCCAGGAGAGCTTATGAAACCAGTAGGTAGAAAGTCCAACAACAGAAAGGGTGCGCTGGACCTAATTTTACGGGATGAAGCTGAGCAAGTGGTGGATGTGGCACTGGGGAGCACTTCAGTGATAGTGGATATAATTTACTCAGATTTAAGGAAATTATGAATAAGAACAAAGATAGACCTGCTGTTCTAAAGGTTCAGAACTGGGGAAAGGCCAATTTTAATAAGTCAAGAATCTAGCTAAGGTTCACTAATATCCTTGAGGGAAAGAAATTGGTTTGACCTGCATGTGACTCCAGACACCAAATGATATGGTTGATTCTGATCTGTCCTGTGAAATGGCCCAGCAAGCCATTCAGTTATATCAACTGCTTGAAAGGAAAATATGAATGAAAACAGACTGACCACCTAGCATTGACTCAAAGTGGAAATGACAATGGCAAAAACAATCCTGCTTTCCTCCTTTCTAACACTTGGGGACCAAAATTGGAAGAGCTGTCTCACACTAGCGAGGCAACAGCCCGATATAATCCTGCCATCCATGGATATGTCCTTCTCACCAGCATGACAGGCCCAGCAGAGGTAGCAGCTCAATGGTAAACAGTCAGAAAGGAATTGCCCTGGGAATCCTCAACACTGATGTCCATTAGGTCAAACACAGGCAAGAAATTAATCTGATTACCACGTGCTGTCTTCCTTCAGCTGATAAATCAGTACTCCTCCATGTTAAACAACACTTGGAGGAAGCATGGAGGGTGGTATGAGTGCAGAATGTTCTTTGGGTGGAGGATTTCAATGTCCACCACTATGAATGGCTTGGTACAAAACTACTTAGTGAGTTGGTTAAGTCCTAAAGGATACTGCTGCTAGATTGGATCTGCAGCAGATGGTGAGAGAACCAGAGCATAAACATACTTTACCTCTTCCTTATCAACCTTCCTGCCACAGGTGCATCTGGCCATGATGGAACTGTTAGGAATGACCACCATATAGTCCTTGTGGAGATGAGTTCCCATCTTCAAACTGATAACACCCTCCATCATATTGTGCAACATTATTTCTGTGCCACATGAGACAGATTTCAAACAGATCTAAAAACGCAACACTTGAGGCACAATGGGCATCAGCTGCAGCAGAACAGTACTTAAATACAATCTGCAACTTCATGGCTAGCACATCTCCCACTATCAATATAGGCAATTAAGCCTAGTTCAATAAAGCATGCTGGAGGGCATGCCAGAAGCAGCATCAGGCATACCTAAAAATGAGATGTCAACTTGGGGAAGCTAACAATTGGCAGGACTACTTGCATGTCAAACAGCAGCATTAATAGCAAATTAGACAGGATTAAGCAATCCTACATCCAGTGGGTCAGATCTAAGCTCTGTAGTCTTGCCACATCCAGTCGTGATAGTGGTGGACAACTCACTGGAGCAGGAGGTTCCACAAACATCCCAATCTTCAATGATGTAAGAGCCCAGTACATCAGTGCATAAGACAAGGCTGAAACATTTGGCAAAAGTGCCAAGTGGATAATTAATCCTGACCTCTTCCAAAGGTCCCCAGCCTTCAGCAAATTCAATTCACTCTATAGGATATCAGAAATCGGTTGGAGACACTGCACACCGAAAAGGCCATGGACACTGACAACATTCCAACAAGACTAATGCGGACTTGTACAGCAAAGCTTGCCAGTTCCATAGCCAAGCTGTTCCAGTACAGCTACAACACTGGCATCGACCCAGCAATGTGGAAACTTGCCCAGTTGTACACAAAAACAGAACAAATCTAACCTGACCCCAATTATAGTCCTATCAGTAACAGTAACATGATTTAAGATGCTACCATGCAGCACTTGTTTAGTAACCTACTGAATGACACCCAATTGGGTTCTGCCAGGGTCACGCAACTCCTGACTTCATTACAGCCTTGACTCAAACAGAAGGGAGGGGAGAATGAATGGCCTTGACATCAAGTCTGCATTTGACTGAGTGTGGCATCAAGGATTCTGAGCAAAACTAAAACAAAGTAATTGAGGGGAAAAACCTTCTCCTGGCACACAGGAAGATAGTTGTGATTATTGGCAGTTATAGAATTATGGAGTCCCTACAAGTGTGGAAGCAGGCCATTTGGCCCATCGAGTCCACACCGACTCTCCAAAAAATATCCCATGTAGACCCAACCACCTACTTTATCCCTGTAACATTCCATTTCCCATGACTAATCCATCTAGCCTGTACATCCCTGGACACTATGGGCAATTTAACATGACCGAACTACTGAACCTGGATATATTTGGAATGTGGGAGGAAACTGGGAGTACCTGGTAGAAACCCACACAGTTGAAACTTTATTGCTGGAACAGCACAGCAGGTTAGGCAGCATCCAGGGAACAGGAGATTCGACGTTTCGGGCACAGGCCTGAAGAAGGGCCTGTGCCCGAAACGTCGAATCTCCTGTTCCCTGGATGCTGCCTAACCTGCTGTGCTGTTCCAGCAATAAAGTTTCAACTTTGATCTCCAGCATCTGCAGACCTCACTTTCTCCTCGAAGAGAAACCCACACAGACACAGGGAGAATGTGCAAACCCCACACAGACAGTCACAAGGGTGGAATCAGCACTGAGGCAGCAGTGTTAACCACTGAGCTACTGTACTGCCCACATTCATCTCAAATCCAGATCAACTCTGCAGCAGTTCTTCAGAGTATTTTTGATCACTTTGCTTAAAGATGTTATAATACACTTCTGGAATATGTAGTACTTCAACTCAAGCCTCCTGGCTCAGAGGCAGGGACACTACTATTGTCCATTTTAGTTCCTCAGGGTAGTGTCCCAAGCCCAATCATCTTTAGGTACTTCAATCACCTTCCCTCCATCACAAGGTCTGAGTGGGGTCGTTGACGATTGCTTAATGTTGAGCACCATTTAAAACTCCTCAGACACTGAAGCAGTTGATGTTCAAATGCACCTGGATTACATTCAGGCTTGGGCTGATAAATCACAAGTAACATTCACACTACACTAATGCCACGTAATGACCATCTCCAATAAGACAGAATCTCGTCGTCCCTCATGTTACTATCACCGAACTCCCCACTAATCAATATCCTAGGGTTATCACTGACCAGAAACAGAACTGGACTAGCCATACAATCATAGCAGCTGCCAGAGCAGGTTAGGCAGCATCAGAGAAGCAGGACAGTCGATGTTTCGGGTCAGGATCCTTCATTTGGAGGGAGAAGGGAGGTGAGTAATAAAGAGATGGAGGGGGGTGGATGCAGGTAGGGGGTTATTGTGATTGGTGAGTGGGAAGTGTGCAGTGGATAAGTGAGGAGAGGATGAACAGGTTAAGTCCGGTCAAGAAAGCAGGGAGGAGAGGACAGGCTGGACATAGGATGAGGATGAGGATATTTTGAACCTGGTGAACTCCATGTTAAAGGTCATTGGGCTGTAAGCTCCCAAGGCAGAATGTGAGGTGTTGTCCCTCCAGTTTGTATGTAGCCTTATTTTGGCATTGGAGGAGGATGGACATGTCGCCAAGGGAGTGGGAGGAAGAGTTTAAGTGACTGGCAGCCAGAAAATGGTATTGATTGGAGTGTACAGAGTGCAGATGCTCCGTGACCTAGTCCCAGAGTCTGTGCTTTGTCTCTCCATGTAGAAGATACCACATTGGGAGCAACGGATACAGTGGACCAGAATGGAGGATGTGCATGTGAATCTCTGCCAGGTTTGGAATGATTGTTTGGGGCCTTGGATGGAAGAAAGAGGGAAGGTGTAGGGGCGAGTATTGCACTTCCTGCAGTTGCAGGGAAAGGTGCTAGGTGTGGAGGAGGGGTTGGAGGGGAGTGTGGAACAACTGAGGAAGCCGCAGAGTAAATGGTTCCCTATGGAAAGCAGACAGGGTGGGAAGGAAATATCTGTTTGGTGGTCTGACTGCAGGTGGCGAAAATGGCAAAGGATGCTGGGTTTGGAGTTTGGTGGAGTGCTATGTGAGGACCAGGGGGCCTTTATACTTACTGAGATTGAGAGGGAAGGAGGGTTTGAGGGCTGAGGTCCAGGAAATGGAGGAGATGTGGTTGAGGGTGTTATTAATCACGGGAAAGGAAATTACAGTCTTTGAAGTAGGTCATCTGGGATGGTCTGCAGTGGAAGCCCTCATCCTGCGAGCAGATGTGGCAGAGTCACTATTCCTTCACTGATGCTGGGTCAAAATCCTGTAATTCCTTCCTTAGGGGCATTGTGGGTCTACCTGCAGCAGTTTAAGAAGGCAGCTCACCATCACCTACAAGGGCAACTAGGGATGGGCAATAAATGCCAGCGACTTCCATATCCTATGAGTGAATAAAAAACGTGAAGTGGGAGCTGCTACATCAGGGAAGCGGGAGACACCTTAAAAATGCCTTAACACGAAACTAAACAGCTGGGTGTTTGATGAGCGGTGACACAGTGGGCTCTCTCCTCGCTATAAAGCCTCTCCGACGCTGTGACTGTGCCTCTTTCCTCTCTTCATGTTGACCACCCGCCAAGGCGCGGCCTGGAGAACTGGCGCGCGTTCCCAGTGCCCTGGCGCGTCCCCGCAGTGGCTGTGCCTGCTGACCGGTCCTTGCGCAGGGTGAGCTCCCGGATGGCGGCCTGCAGCTCGCGGTCTTTGCTCATGAGCCGCTCGGCCTGTTCCCGCACGGTCCGCTCAGCTGCCTCGAGCCGCCGCTCCAGCTCCGTCACTCTGAGGTGCACGGCCGCCAAGTGTGCGTTCGCCTCTTTAATCTGCACCGGGCTCAGCACCGACATGCTGCCTAGCGGTGACCGCGCTCACGTAGAGAGACCGAGACCGACTCTACATGAGCCTCAACGCCGCTACGAAAGCATCGGGCAGGCCCCGCACCGGGCAGTCAGCGCGCAGGCGCAGAGCAGGCCCCACGCCGGGCGGTCAGCGCGCAGGCGCAGAGCAGGCCCCACGCCGGGCGGTCAGCGCGCAGGCGCAGAGCAGGCCCCACGCCGGGAGGACAGTCCGCATGTGCTGGGCGGACCCCTGGACCGGGCGGTCAGCGCGCAGGCGCAGAGCAGGCGTATACGCCGTGCCGGCCCGCGAACAGTGTGGGCAGGGCGCATGCGCAGGGCTGCTCCCACACCGACCTGGGAGGAAAGGGTGTAGTCGCCGGTGCTGACCTCTCCGTCATTGTGGGCCCCACCTGAGGCTCAGGGCCTGAGGAAAATGGCGCAGAAACAAACCGGCGGCAGGATTGATAGGCAGTTGAAGTAGAATGTAGACATGTAATTTGAGGGAGGGCTGTTCGACCTGTAATGTTAACTCTGATTTCTCTCCACAGAGCTGCTGAGCTTTTCCAGCACTTTCTGTTTCTGTCAGTGTGAGCTGCGGAATTGGGTAGGCAGGAGCTTACCTGGGTAAGAATGACGTGGCAGATAGGAGCATTTTTATATTCAAGAATTTAAGTGCCTAATGATGGTTTTAAAAACCCTCTGACACACTAATGTCCTTCATGACAGAAAATCTGCCATAGTTGTGGTCTGGCCTACATGTGGTTCCAGACTCCAATGTGGTTGACTCAACTGCCCACTGACCTGGGTTATTAAGCCATGCAGTTGTATCAGTCACAGATAAGTCTCAAAAAGAAATTGGATGCAATATCCCAGCACTGAAAACAACAACGAAAACAGTCCTATTGACTTTGTAATAGCCTCCTTCCTACCATCTAGGATGGAGTGCCACAATTTTAAATCAAAATGTTTTTTGCAAGTTCATCCAAATCACATCATTGACAATATCAGCTCCTGCCCCTCTCATTAGATCGAGTTCAATGAGGCAAAAGTTAAGCATGGTTTACGTTTTCCAATCTTGCTGGTGTTCTTTATATTTGCATTTATTTAAAAACAAATCAATTTCAAAGTAATTGAACTTGTAACTTTCAAGAGACTCCTGGCTGAATGAGTGCATTTGCTGGAATTTAAAAAACTCTCAAATAGCACCACTGCTGTGAACTCAATGACTGACATTACTATTTATCTGGCAAATGCTGTTAATGCCAGCGCTAAACCAGAGAAAAAAAAACAGCCAGACTGGATAATATTACAGTCAAAAGAATAAAGGAAACTTACCAAACCCAGCTTGACAGTAAACAAGGTGAATAATGACTCCCAGAATAAAATCAGTGCTTAAATCCTTGCTGTTTTAGTTTACAGCAGCACAGTGAGTGAGCAGTTTCTGCTGATCAGCCACAATACTAAAACAGTGGTTTCATCAGAACAATTTAATTTCTATCCAGTGTCCAGACTGAAGTGAACTTTTTCCTCTGCCATGGAAAAAGTGCTTGAAGTTGATTGTGAAGGATCAACTGCTTCAGTTCAAAGTCTCTTCAGAGTTCAGTCAACACCATCTGCGAGATGTCAGTGGAATTAGTCCAAAGATCAGTGGATGGGACTACAGCTGCCAAGAAGTTACTCAGTCTGCAGTTTGTCCCTTTAATTACACAGTACTTTGTTTTTCCTCTTTGTTCAGTTCCTTAGGCAGAGAAATTCTCAATGCTGAAACAATAATGCTACTTTAAACATTTATTCATTACAAAACATAATGTGGCAAAAAGATTAAGCCATGAAAACACAAGCAAAAAAAAAGAAAAGCCTAATTTGGTTTGTTTTTCAAAAAAAGGGTTCATTCATGGGATGTGGTTATTACTGACTTCTCAAAACTCACTAGCTTATTACCAATCCGTACTGCACAACCATATTGAGAGTCAACCATATTGTTGTGGGTCCAGAGTCACATGTAGGCCAGACCAGGTAAAGATAGCAGTTTCCTTCCCTAAAAAAAGGAAGTGAACAGGATAAGTGGACAGTTTGTAGAAATATATTAAAAGTAAGGCTGTTCAAAGTTTGGGAGAAGATTTGTAGCTTGGGTGCTCGTTGTGGTTCTGTTCGCCAAGCTGGGAATTTGTGTTGCAGACGTTTCGTCCCCTGTCTAAGCACATCGACCTGGACCCAATATACCAGCCACTGCAGCAGACAGCTGGAACTGACAACTGGAAGCAGCAGATACAAATCACTATAAGTGCCGGAGGAAACATTACAGAAGCGCTTCACAGGAGGGTCCCAAGCACTGAGGATGTCACCTAGACAGGGGACGAAACGTCTGCAACACAAATTCTCAGCTCGGCGAACAGAACCACAACAGTAAGGCTGTTCCAGACAACACTGCCAAGGTTAACTAATATTAATTAACCTAGGCTCCTCAGCACACATCAGGAAGTGACTAAACCACACAAGTGTGCAGTCAGTGTACCAGGCCATAACTTTATTTGAAGATAACAAAAGGTTAAGAGTTAAACTTAATGCTTTTAACAACTCTATTTCAGACTATCTAATTCTTTAGAAAGTTAAAATACTTCCCAAGTACAGGTAACTTTTGCTGATCAGTTGAATTGTTCAGTCTGTACCTCTCTTGGGTTGGAGGATGAGCCACATTGGTCACTGCTATATTCCAACATACCTTTAGGTCACCTGAAGAGTGGGGTTCCCCAAGGTCTGCTCGGCTTGGTTCTTATACCCATCTGGATACTTTATGGAACTTTCTAAGGACTTGAGCAATCAGAGGTTTCGGATTAATTGGCTTTATCACCTTGAAATGCTGCTAATTGGCTCTCAATGGTTCGCTTCACAGTGACCCCTTAACAGTGTCTGCTTTTGGGCATGGAAGTCTGGTTTTGTCTCAGAATATATACCTGTTTTTTTGTCTTACTGAGGCATGTCTGCTCTATGCATCTAGAGTTATGTTTGTCAGGAAAGGTTGAGATGCCCTTTCACACATCCTAATGTGTTCTGATGCCTCTCTCGTTGCAATTATCTGAGCATAGATCTTGCAAGGACTCATCCCTGGGCAGAATTGTCTCTCGTGTCTGTCTTGGCTCAGGCATTCCCAGCATACTTTGCTTTTTGGCCAATTTTAAACCCTATTTACAAAGGAACCTCGATTATCGAATTGAGGTGGGTGGGAAGTATTTCGTTCGGTTAATCGAATTTCGGACAATCGAATGCTGGATAACATAGTTTAACCAAGCATCGGACCTTGCAACCTTGCTGGGTAATCCGATATTCAGATAACCCAATGCCAGATAATCGAGTATCCTCTATATTTCAGTTGTTGTGCCTGTATTTCTGGCCTCCCTTTTTAATGATTTTTTTTCACTTGAGCAGTTGCAGGCAGCTACAGCAGCACCAAAGTCACAAAACACATCTGGGGAAAAATAAGAGGTTCTCATACGTGTCCTCTTAATTTTAAAATTACTTGTGTGTAATTAATTTGTTTGTATTTTGTAACTACAGTGATTTCTTTTAGAACAGATTTTGAAAGCTAGCTTTGGAGTGAAGGAGTTTTGTTACATTGATGGACTTTTGTTTATTTTAGAATGTTGCGATGCAGAATGATAAATAATGAGGCCTCAAGGGTTTGATAGAGTTCTGAAAACTAGTTTGTTTTTAAGCTTGGGGGAGGTGCCCTTGGTGGGTGAGAAAAATCGTTTAGTTTCACTTTTAACTATAAGT
The DNA here is from genome assembly GCF_037043375.1 of Chiloscyllium plagiosum. NCBI lineage: Eukaryota > Metazoa > Chordata > Chondrichthyes > Orectolobiformes > Hemiscylliidae > Chiloscyllium > Chiloscyllium plagiosum. The sequence continues at coordinate 46,866,039 of NW_028270166.1, read as the reverse complement.
AGTTTTTTAGTCTTGAGAAGACCTTGGAACAGGATGGCTGTATTGAACATACTGTGGAGAAGAGAAGGCTGTAGTAAGTTACGTCCTCAGAATGAAATGTTCATGTTGTTTCCAGACCAGATAAAATCCTGGAAATTTTTATTTTCACTGAGTGCAGTGAAGCTCCAGTGTATGACAGTTCCACAGAAGCTATCACAGTTGCAGTTCAAATATTGAACCCCCAAATGACTCATAACCTGTAAGGTGTTAGATACAGGGATGCTGATGTATTATATGAAAGGTGTTTTGGGAATTGTACCAGGCATGGTGTTTTGGGCATTATCCAAAAGCTGTTTATTCCCTTTTCAATTTAGAAAGGAATGTTTTGGAATTTATGGATTTATACTTTCAAATTCTGTTTAAAATCTTTGAATTAGTATGATAAAATCAGTACAGTGGTGAGACAGGCCCATTGCATTCATACCGACCCTTGGAAAAGCATCCCACTGTCCATATTCTCTGTATATCCCTGTATTCTCCATGGCTAATCCACTAGCCTGCACATAGCTGGACACTATAGGCAATTTAACCTGGCCAATCCACCTAAACTGTACATCCTTGGATTAGTTAGGATTATTCTATTTTATCTGCATCCTTTAACAGATTGGATTCACAATTAGTTTGATGATAGGAAGCAGAGGGTAATAGTGAAAGGATGCTTGCCGGACAGGAGGGCTGTGACTAGTGGTGTGTTTCAGGGGTCGGTGCTGGGCCCTTTGCTGTTTGTTATCTATTTCAAGGATGTGGATGAGAATGTACAAGGCATGATTAGTAAGTTTGCAGATGACAGTAAAATAGGCAGTATTGTAGACCGTGAGGAAGGTTATCAGAAATCACAGCAGGACCTTGATCAGATGGGGAAGTCCGCTGAGAAATGGCAAATGGAGTTTAATATAGATAAGTGTGAGGTCTTGCATTTTGGAAAGTCAGATCAAGGTAGGAGTTTCATGGTGAATGACAAGGCCTTAAGGAGTGTAGTGAAACAGAGGGACCTTGGAGTTCAGGTCCAAGGCTCTTTGAAAGTGGAGTCACAGATAGACAGGGCAGTGAAGGTGGCTTTCGGCACACTGGCCTTCGTCAATTAGGGCAGTGAGTATAGAAGTTGGGAAGTTATGTTGCAGTTGAACAGGAGGTTGGTGAGGCAGCACTTGGAATATTGTGTTCAATTTTGGTCATCTTGCTAAAAGAAGGATATTATTAAACTGGAAAGATTGCACATGAAATTTACAAGGATGTTGCCAGGACTCAAGGGTCTGAGTTATAGGGAGAGGTTGGACAAGCGAGGACTTTTTTCTTTAGAAGGAAACTAACAGTGTATAAGATCAGAGCTGAAAAATGTGTTGCTGGAAAAGCACAGCAGGTCAGGCAGCATCCAAAGAGCAGGGGAATCGACGTTTCGGGCATGAGCCCTTCTTCAGGAATGAGGAAGGTGTGCCAAGCAGGCTGAGATAAAAGGTAAGGAGGGACTTGGGGGAGGGGCATTGGGAATGCGGTAGGTGGAAGGAGGTTAAGGTTAGGGTGATAGGCCGGAGAGGGGGTGGGGGCGGAGAGGTCGGGAAGAAGATTGCAGGTCAAGAAGGTGGTGCTGAGTCCGAGGGTTGGGACTGAGATAAGGTGGGGGGAGGGGAAACGAGGAAGCTGGAGAAATCTGCATTCATCCCTTCTGGTTGGAGGGTTCCTAGGCGGAAGATGAGTCGCTCATCCTCCAGGCATCGTGTTGCCATGGTCTGGCGATGGAGGAGGCCAAGGACCTGCATGTCCTTGGCAGAGTGGGTCAGCCACGGGGCGGTTGGGTTGGTTGGTGCGGGTGTCCCAGAGGTGTTCTCTGAAACGTTCTGCAAGTAGGCGGCCTGTCTCCCCAATGTAGAGGAGGCCACATCGGGTGCAGCGGATGCAGTAAATGATGTGTGTGGAGGTGCAGGTGAATTTGTGATGGATATGGAAGGATCCCTTGGGGCCTTGGAGGGAAGTGAGGGGGAGATGTGGGCGCAAGTTTTGCATTTCTTGCGGTTGCAGGGGAAGGTGCCGGGAGTGGCGGTTGGGATGGTGGGGGGTGTGGACCTGACAAGGGAGTCGCAGAAGGAGTGGTCTTTCTGGAAGCTGATAGGGGAGGGGAGGGAAATATATCCTTGGTGTTGGGGTCTGTTTGGAGGTGGCGGAAATGACGAAGGATGATACGATGTATCTGGAGGTTGGTGGGGTGGTAGGTGAGGACTAGTGGGGTTCTGTCCTGGTGGCGATTGGAGGGGTGGGGTTCAAGGACGGAGGAGCAGGAAGTGGAGGAGATGCGGTGGAAAGCATCGGCAACCACGTCTGAGGGGAAATTGCAGTCTTTGAAGAAGGAGGCCATCTGGGTTGTTCGGTTTTGGAACTGGTCCTCCTGGGAGCAGATGCGGCGGAGGCGAAGGAATTGGGAATATCATGAGAGGCATGGATAGGGTAAAAGCACTCAGTCTTTTTCCCAGAGCTGAGGAATCGAGGATTTGAGGGCATCAGTTTAAGGTTAGAGGGGAAAGAATAAAAAGGAACCTGAGGGGAAACTTTTTTACACAGAGGGTCGTATGCATATGGAATGAGCTGCCAGCAGAAGTGGTTGAGGCCGGTACATTAACAACATTTAAAAGGCATTTGGATAAATATATGGATAGGAAAGGATTAGAAGAATTTGGGCCAAATTTAGGGAAATGGGGTTAATGTGGATGGACATTTTGGTCAGCATGGACTAGTTTGGACCAAAGGGCCTATCTCTGTGCTGTAGGACTCTGAGTCTATAACAATAAAATAATTTTAATACAAAGGCAAAATCTGCTGCATTGCCTGCTTATGCTTCAATGAGAGACCACTTTATTATAATCAAAACAAATGAAATATGACCTATCAAGCCAGTTCCTGAAGGTGACCCAACTTATCTGGTAATAATATCTGCTGGGGTCGTAACAGCATTCAGATACAGAGTCTTTAGCTTTATCTTTTTCTCATCATTGTAAAATGTAGTGTTGATCATTGGTGTACTCCTCAGTTTTAACTCCCTGTCTTTTTCCGAGTCTTATTTTCCATGTGACAATTTTCCTTTTTTACCTTGCTTCTCCTTTTTTATATACTATATCTTTTCACATTTAATCTTTACCTCCCTCTATTTAGTTTTAAACCCTCCTGAGCTATGTGGTTCACAACAACACTGGCCCCAGCAAAATTAAAGGTATAGACCACCCTAACACTACAGCCCTTGCTTTCTTCAATACTGGTGCATATGTCCCATGGACTGGAATATAATTCCCTCACACCAGCTTTTGAACCACATATTCATTGCTCTAATTTTATGTGCCTGATGCCATCGTGACCATCCTTGGTTTTACATTTTAGGTTCTGGTTTTCAATTTAGTGCCAAGTCCCTCATACACACTATGCAGAACCTCTTTCCTTGTTCATTGGTACTTGCATGGATAATGAATGTTAGATCCTCCCTCTTGCACTGCAGATTTCTTCCCAGCCCTGAGAAGACGTTCTGAACCCTGGCACATGCAGACAACACAGCTGTCTGGGCACTCATTCCTGACTTCACTTCTGTTAGCTTCATCCATCTTCCCAATGCAGGCTATTTGAACTCCAAAAGGTGAATGATATTGTGATCTCTGCACTGATGTCCTGAATGGCATACCCAGAACAACCCAGTCACTTCCAGAGCAATCTGATCAACATCAGAACCACATGGTCTCTCACACAAACACGCAAACATAGTGTGGGTAAAACCTGAGAATAATCTGGTAAAACTGGAGAAACCCAGGCACATGAAGAATTATTCAGGAACTCTTCCCACCCCAAGAACAAACCAGTCACCCCCAGAACAATCCAAGCAGCCCATTGCACAAGTAAACCAGACACTTGGCATGACATGGATCTCAACGTACAAGCCGTTCAATCTCGTCATTCACTGGCATTTGAGAGACAATTAGTAGTATCAGCGTGGTCTCCTAGGAAGCCTGTAAAGGACAGTTTTGTAGTTCACTGGCCTGTGCAAATCACCAGAGGACATTGGTGGGCGGCACGGTAGCACAGTGGTTAGCACTGCTGCCTCACAGCGCCGGAGACCCGGGTTCAATTCCCGCCTCAGGCGACTGACTGTGTGGAGTTTGCACGTTCTCCCCGTGTCTGCGTGGGTTTCCTCCGGGTGCTCCACAGTCCAAAGATGTGCAGGTCAGGTGAATTGGCTATGCTTAATTGCCCGTAGAGTCAGGTAAGGGGTAAATGTAGGGGTATGGGTGGGTTGCGCTTCGGCAGGTCGGTGTGGACTTGTTGGGCTGAAGGGCCTGTTTCTACACTGTAAGTAATCTAATCTAAAGGACAAGTGGCTTGTTATGGGCCTGACAGAACATTGATGCATTGAGGGAACAGAAAGCTTTAGAATCGATGAGCAACACTGCACCACCATCAGACTACTCATAGTGGAGTCCTCCACACACAGCATCACAGAAATCAGCCACTATAATAATATCTTTCATATTTGACCAATTGTTCCTTCTCAAGGCTGAAATAACCAAACCCTGGGACTCAGGAATCTGCCATTCAGCCCCCTTGGTACTGCTCCACTATTCAATAAGATCATGGTTGATCTGTTTGCAATCTCAAATCCACTTTCCTATCTTCTCCCAATACCCTCTCAGTTCCCTAACTATCAAAACAGAATCTATAATCTATTTCCTCATCCTTCTGTGGGGATCCCTTACTTTAAAGGAGACTCCTTACAGTATCACCTATCCAGTTCCTCATGAACGTTCATTTAGAACAATGCATTTGTCAGCTCCTCCATGGTTAGACAGGGGATCTCAGGAGGACAAATGCTCCCTATTGATAGGAATTAACTGGATGGGTAAGCGATTTCTGTTGAAATGAGACGTTGATTTATGCTCTCTACCACTGGCATATATTGCGAGAAGTTCATTTAAATCAGCAAATTGTCATACTAGCCCAAGCAGCAAATGACACTGGGTAACCTCTTTGTTCAGTTTAACCCTCCCCTTATCCAGTTCCTAAATCTCTCCCTTTCCCTCCAGGAGGCCTTGAATACCACTCGAACCAGCATATTGAGAGTCACCTTTGCTCCACAATGGGGTATTTTACTGCCAAATTGCCACTTTTTGAGGAGTGAAACAGACTTTTACATTAGTGTCCCTTATCAGTTTGTCATTCTCTTAGATATCCAAAATCGCCATTAAACACAGCTGAACTTTCGTTTTCCCCCAACCATTTCACTCCTCTTACTTTTCACCTGTTATCCACCACTGCTAAATCATATATGTTTCCAACTAATCAATTTATCTGCAGAGTTGGGTAAGGACAGTGCAATGACACCAAAGATTTGGGGAAATGTCTACTGCATTTGGTATTCCCAGGTAGTATCCCATCCATGTACTAACCAGGCTTGAATTTGCTTAGCTTTCAAGATCAGACAAGAGCATAGATTTTCAGACTAGATCGGCTGTAGGCATCGGTTTGGCATTAGGTTACCATGATATTATTGCTACCTGGGTTTCCAAATTTTTGCCAGGTCAATTATCAGCAAACAGTGACAAATAACAATGCAGCCTTTGCTTCTGAAAGGGGTTGTCAATTGATGCAAGGAAACCATTTTCTGACTGAAATCATGCAAATTTTCCACATACTTATGATTTTCCACACTTACAAGCCATAGTTTATTTAAAAAAAGCATTTATTCCAGTTAGAACTAATTAGAGTACAACATCAAGGAATCAATAACAGCAAAATATCAAGATAAAATATGGCAAAAATTACAATAAACAATGAATTGTGTATCTTGTAAAGAAAACTATGATCAAAGTGGCAGCAAGAGAGGCACCCAGTTATAACCACCACTCCCAATAAATTTAACCATGTAACCTGACAATAATTAGTTGTTATTTCAGTCTTGCCTCATTTGTAATGAGACTAATTGAATACTACTGATAATCCAAAACTTCTGATTCCAACTTTGCAGATGGAAATTGCTGGCCTCAGGGTGTTGCTGATGTAACTAGGTGTAGGAAGCCTAGAATTGCTGGAGATCAACTCCACCATGCAGTTCTGAATCCTAATACTTTGACCAACGGAATGTGCTGTCCTCTGGCTGTTAGTTGTTGCAGTACCTGCCTTAATATAGTCAAAAGAAATACCATTGAGAAAAAAAAATGCTCTGACCAAATTGGTCACATTTCTTTGAGATGATGCATTTACCAGTTCTGGAGAGTAAGTTAATTTCTACTAGTTTGCAAACACAAGGTGAGCTCAGTTGCAAGCTCCTAGACTAGAAATTGGTTTGTGCCAGTTTTCTGCATACAGGTTACAAATCATGTTCCGCTCAAACTCTTAGACAGAGGACAGCAGCACACAAATTTGTCACTATGACATCATTTAGCTGATTCACTGTGCAGTGCGTGCAATCAGCAGATGGTGCAATCAACACCTTGTTCTCACACCCAATCTATCCCTCAAAAGGAGGCTGCATTAAATCACACAGGCTCACTGAGTGCTCCTGGTGCAATTGTAAGTAAGGAAAATGGAACATCAGGGCAGAGTGACAAATCCAGTGTCTGTGCCTTCTGAAAAAATGATGGCGGCTGCCTGGGCCATGCTGAAAGCAGTTGGTGGAACACTCAGGAGAGTGTTCAATTGCACCATCTCAGTGGTGCTATAGATCCAAATGTTGGACCCGTTGTCCCTTAGTCCCAAATTGTTTCAAGGTCAAGTGATATAGACTGCTATATGTGCATTTTGTGTACCTATCCAATTCAAATCAGAGTAGTCAATGCTCAAGTGTCATTTGTGTCATTGTTTAAGAGCGATATGCATTGGACTTTTTTTTTAGATTAGATTCCCTACAGTGTGGAAACAGGCCCTTTGGCCCAACTAGTCCACACTGATCCTCCGAAGAGTAACCCACCCAGACCCATTCCCCATATTTACCCCTGATTAATGCACTTAACTCTATAGGCAATTTAGCATGGCCAATTCACCTAAACTGTACATCATACAAACAATCTCGATGAGTAAACAAACAACAAAACACTTTAGAAAAAGAAACTTCTGTACCTGTATTGCCCACATCGTCATAGATAATGCTGCAAATATAGATAGCACAGAGTGTTACTGAGAGAAAGGGATTAAATACGCTGCAATATAGTCATTATTCATTTGGAATAATAATTACTATTGAAGTGAAATTCAGTCAATATTTAGAATCATATAGTCATATATCACAGAAAAGCTCCTTTGGCCTGACTCAGGCTGACCGGATTTCCTAAACTGAACTTGTCCCATTTGCCTGCATTTAGCCTATATCCTTTTAAATCTTTTCTATACATGTACTTGTCCAAATGGCTTTTAAATGTTATAATTGTACCCATTTTGACTGCTTCCTCTGGCAGCTCATTCCACACATGCACTATGAAAATGTTGTTCCTCAGGTCTCTTTTAAATCTTTCCCCTCTCACCTTAAACTTATGCCCTCAACTTTGGACCCCTCTATCTTGGAAAATTATGTTGGTTATTCGCCTTATTGTTATGGAGCTGAAGGCATGTAATGTACCTTTAAGAGCGAGAGATAATGCTGTTCTGAACTGAAAACTTATAAGCACCTGTGTATATGACTAGATGGCAGTCCCAGAGTGTACTGGAAAATTGTAAATATGTAACATTTGGCTGTGAAATGGATACCTGAGTTTTGGTTGCTGTTTTGACATTAATTTGAATTTAACCAGTTTAAATTATGCCCCGCAATACTAAAACCCAGTAGAGTTTGAGTTTATTGTTTTGCCAACAACAAACCAATGAGTTGATCTGCTGTTGGGGTTAGAAGAATGGAAACATTTTGAAAACCGGTCAGAGAGCAACTGCCATTGAGAGAGAAAATCCTGGAGAGCTAATTGCCCATCTAATATCTTGCTCTCAAAGAAATTAGAAAACACTCTCTATCAAAGGTTCCTTTTCATGTGAAACAAAACTCGCTATAAAAAGAAAGAAGACGACCCAGGGAGATCAGCGGCTGGAAGAGTGAAGACACAAATGAAGACAGAGACTGTGTGTTTTTGAAATTAAGTTGATGTAATTTTAATAAGTGTCTTATTGGAACAGCATATTGTTATAGAGTTGGAGGCAGATACAGTCATAGAGTCATAGAGATGTAAAGCACAGAAACGGACCCTTCGGTCCAACTCATCCATGCCGACCAGATATCCTAATTTAATCTAGCCCCATTTGCTAGCACTTGGCTCATATCCCTCTAAACCTTTTCTATTCATATACCCATCCAGATGCCTTTTAAATGCTGGAATTGTACTAGCTTCCACCACTTCCTTTGGCAGCTCATTCCATACACGCACCACCCTCTGCGTGAAAAAGTTGCCCCTTAGGTCTCTTCTTTATCTTTCCCCTCTCACCCTAAATCTATGCCATCTAGTTCTGGACTCCCCACCCCAGGGGAAAAAAAGCTTGTCTATTTATCCTATCCATGCCCCTCATGATTTTACAAGCCTCTATAAGGTCACTCATATTTTAACAGATTACGAGGCAAGGCGAGCTCTTTTGAATGTTTGGTTTAATTAACAGAGGGGTTCGCCTCTGTGTCATAACATTATTAATGCCCCTCATGATGTTATAAACCTCTAATAAGGTCATTCCTCAGTCTCCGACACTCCAGGGAAACCAAAGTGTCTGTTTCCAGGCTGTATGACTCTAAATGCTATCTCTCAGAATCCCTTCCAACAATTTACCCACCACTAATGTTAGGCTCATCAGTCTTATTTCCCTGGCTTTTCCTTGCAGTCTTTCTTAAACAATAGTACAACATTAGCTACTGCTGAAAATGTGTTGCTGGAAAAGCGCAGCAAGTCAGGCAGCATCCAAGGAACAGGAGAATCAACGTTTCGGGCATAAGCCCTTCTTCAGGAATGAGGAAAGTGTGTCCAGCAGGCTAAGATAAAAGGTAGGGAGGAGGGACTTGGGGGAGTGGCTTTGGAAATGCGATAGGTGGAGGGAGGTCAAGGTGAGGGTGATAGGCCGGAGTGGGGTGGGGGCGGAGAGGTCAGGAAGATGATTGCAGGTTAGGAAGGCAGTGCTGAGTTTGAGGGATTTGACTGAGACAAGGTGAGGGGAGGGGAAATGAGGAAACTGGAAAAGTCTGAGTTCATCCCTTGTGGTTCGAGGGTTCCCATGCAGAAGATGAGGCGCTCTTCCTCCAACCGTCGTGTTGCCATGGTCTGGCGATGGAGGAGTCCAAGGACCTGCATGTCCTTGGTGGAGTGGGAGGGGGAGTTAAAGTGTTGGGCTATGGGGTGGTTGGGTTGGTTGGTCCGGGTGTCACAGAGGTGTTCTCTGAAACGTTCCGCAAGTAGGCAGCCTGTCTCCCCAATATAGAGAAGGGCACATCGAGTGCAGCGGATGCAATAGATGATGTGTGTGGAGGTGCAGGTGAATTTGTGGCAGACATGGAAGTGTCCATTGGGGCCTTGGAGGGAAGTAAGGGGGAGGTGTGGGCGCAAGTTTTGCATTTCTTGCGGTTGCAGGGGAAGGTGCCGGGAGTGGAGGTTGGGTTGGTGGGGGGTGTGGACCTGACGAGGAAGTCACGGAGGGAGTGGTCTTTTCGGAACGTTTCTCTCTACAACATTAGCTACTTTGCATACCTTCCGGCATCTCACCCATGACTGTTGTTGACACAAATATCTCTGCAATGGGCCATGCAGTCTCCTCCCTAGCTTCCCAGAATGTTCTGGGATACACCTGTTCAAGTCCCAGGGTTTTATCTATCTTTGTGCATTTTAAGACCTCCAGCACCACCTCTTCTGTAATTTGGACTCTTTTCAAGACATCACTATTTACTTCCCCAATTTTCCTAGCTTCTGTTCTTCCTCCACAGTAAATACTGAGACAAAATTTTGTTTATTATCTCACCCATCTCCTGTGGTTCCACACACAGACAGTCGAATCGAATTTTCAGGGGTCCTATTTTCACCCTAGTTACTCTTTTGCCCTTAAAGTACTTGTAGAATCTCTTAGGATTCTCTTAACCTTTTTTGCCAAAGTTGTCTCATATCCACTTTTTGCCCTCTTGATTTCCCTTTTAACGTGATCTCCTACTCTTCCTATACTCCTCCAGGGATTCATTTGATCCCAATTGTCTATTCTTGACATATTTAGTTAATGGTGAGGATTGGTAAATTGTAACAAACTTGTTAGCAGTACAGGATAGTTACATGTCATTAGGCTTGATCATTATTAATGAGATACTACTGTTACTAATTATGAAGAATAATCAAGAAAGGCACAAACTCACTTGGACGGATCCTATAAAAAAACTACAGTTGTAAGAGCAGGTCAAATAGTCACAGTCAGCATCATAGAGGTCGAAAACACAGAAAAGTGTCTCATTTTTTACAGTTTCAGCACAACCTTCCTGTTCTTAAACTCTATGCCTCAGCTATCTTTCTTGATCACTTTATCCACATGTCCTGCTACCTAAAGGGACCAGTATACATGGGCATCAATGTCGCTCTGATCCTTGGTGCTTCCCAGGGTCCTGCGGTTAATCATGTATTGTCTTCCCTTTTCTATTTTTTCTGCCCAAGTGCATTACCTCATAATTATACAGAAAGATTGGGAATTCGGTCATGAGTAATTCACCTCTTGGCTACCCAAAGCCTGTTCACCAACTACAATTTTTGTGTCAAAATCACGACCATCTTCTCACGTAGGGCAGGAAAAGCCAATCATGTCCATACACTGAGCTTCTGCCAAATGGAATTACAGGTGTCCCCTGTTATCTGAAAGCAGAACATTCCTACAAAACCTTTCGTAAGCCAAAATGGGGTAAAGTGAAGAAGCATTAATTTATATGGGAAAAATTTCGCCTTTCTTCGTAAAAACGAAAATCCTCTTTGAATTTCTTTTGGTTAGCGAGAACAGGTACTAATATAGGTCTTTCGTAAAAGCAAACTTTTGAAAAGTGGGGGATACCTGTACAACAAATGCTGCTATCCTCATTGCAACACTCTCCACTAATTTTGAAAGTTAATTCTTGCTTGGCTGCCTTTCTTCCTCACATGCTTTAGGTCACGTAGAAATTGAGCTATGTACACCCAGTCTAGTTCATAAGAAATAAGATCAAGACCAAGACATTGAGCCCGTTGTAAGATCATGGCTAATCTGATTGTGGCTTTAACTCCACTTGCCTGCCTGCCCCCATACTCCCTATCTCCCTTTTGAATAATAAATGTCAAACTCAATCTTGAGTAGATTCAATGATCCAGCCTCCACTATCTATCTCTGAGGAATTCCAGAAGCTAACAACCTTTAGAGAAAGCATTGCTGTTCAATCCCATCTTCTGTGAGAGACTCCTTACTTTGAAACTGTTTTGCATGGTTCTAGATTCTTTCACTAGAGGAAACATCCCTTCAGTATTTATCAACCCTCATGAAAATCTTATATATTTCAATAAAAATCACTTCTCATTCTTCTAAATGTCAATGCCTTTATCTCCAAACTGCTCAAAATTTCCTCATAAAACAATCCCAAGAAATTAGCCTAATTAACCTTCTTTGAACAGTTTCCCAGAAAAGTATCTCCCCTTATAAGTAGACCAAACCGTACACATGATTTGGAGATGCCGGTGTTGGACTGGGGTGTACAAAGTTAAAAATTACACAACACCAAGTTATAATCCGACAGGTTTATTGGAAGCACTAGTTTTCGGAGCGCTGCTCCTTGTGGTTGAAGGAGCAGTACTTCAAAAGCTAGTGCTTCCAAATAAACCCGTTGGACTATAACCTGGTGTAGTGTGATTCATTTGTAGCAAGACTTACCTACTTGTAATTGTTAATGTATTATCAAGCAAAGCAGTGTCCCCGGGAAGACAAGGGGTTGAGGTGGAAATCACAGGTGTCAATGCTTGCTCCTGTTTTGAGCCTTGTGTTCCTTGTAAAGCAAACCCATTCTGACCCTAAGCACAGCAGGCCCAGCTGTTGGCTCTGCAACCCCCAAAGCACAGTGGCCCTGCCTCTGATGGGAGCACATTGACTTCTTCCACGCCCCTCAAAGTCCACGCCTGGATTTTTGGGTCCTGGAACACTGGTGAAAATGTTTCTCCAGTCTGAAAAGCAACCATTCACCACTACTTTCTTTCCTGTCGTAGAATCATATACTCACTACAGAGAGAGGCCATTTAGCCCAATTGAGTCTGCACCCACCCTGTGAAGAACATCCCTCTCTATCGCCATAATCCCGCATTTACCAATGGCCAATCCACCTAACCTATGCATCACTGAGCACGAGGAGGCAATTTAGTATGGCCAATCCATATAACCAGCACATCTTTGGACTGTGGGAGGAAGCTGCAGCATCTGGTAGAAATCCACGCAGACACGTGCAGAACATGCAAACTCCATCCAGTTACCCAAGACTGGAAACAAACTTGGGTCCCTGGTGTTGAGTCAGTACCAGAGTCACCTCATCGTCCATGTTGTCATTTGCATTAATTCTGTCCATGATTGTATCAAAAAACTCAATCGATTTAAACACTTAATGGTAAGGTCCTGGGGTGTGTTTCTGAACAAAGAGACCATGGAGTGCAGGTTCATAGTTCCTTGAAAGTGGAGTCGCAGGAAGATAGAATAATGAAGAAGGCGTTTGATATGCTTGCCTTTATTGATCAGAGCATTGAGCATAGGAGCTGAGAGGTCATGTTGCGGCTGTACAGGACATTGGTTAGACCACTTTTGGAATATTGCGTGAATTCTGGTTTCTTTCCTATTGGAAAGATATTGTGAAACTTGAAAGGGTTCAGAAAAGATTTACAAGATGTTCCCAGGGTTGGAGGATTTGAGCTACAGGGAGAGGCTTAATAGGCTGGGGCTGTTTTCCCTGGAGTGTCAGAGGTGACCTTATAGAGGTTTATAAAACCATTAGGGGCATGGATAGGGTAAATAGACAAAGTCTTTTCCCTGAGGTCAGGGAGTCCTAAACTAGAGGGCATAGGTTTAGTTGAGAGGGGAAAGATATAAAAGAGACCTAAGGAGCAACATTTTCACGCAGAGGGTGGTGCATGTCTGGAATGAGCTGCCAGAGGAACTGTTGGAGGCTGGTACAATTACAACATTTAAAAGGCATATATATGGGTTTATGAATAGAAAAGGATTAGAGGGATATCGGCCAAGTACTGACAGGTGAGAACTAGATTAGGTTGGGATATCTGGTCGACATGGATGAGTGAACCGAAGTGTCTGTTTCCGTGCTGTGCATCTCTATGACTCTAAGATCTGCCATTGTTAAATCTATATTGACTCTCCTTATCTAATTCACATTCGTCCAATGATTAATAAATCCTTGTGTGTTTTGGGATATAAAGCATATCCTGCCCCATGGATTGGGGAAAAGACACTCCTTTATTGACTCCCAGGTCCCAGTGTTTAATGATAAGGAAATTACTGATAAACAGGTGGGTGAATCAAGGCATGAGCAATCATTGGCTGCTTCTCAAAATGACCTTGAGTAACCTCAGTGATTTCAGGATGAACTGGACCTCAATAACAAGGATTGCATCCTCCATTTGCAGTGAATTAAGTCTGTTCTTTACCAGCCATGCATGCAGGTTGCTGCTATACAAGATGTATTTCCAACCAGGAAAGCACAACAGTGCAAAGAATAAATTGTGAAAAATAGGGCGAGTGTTTGAAAGGTGAGCATTAAAGGGCCTGACTAGTTTTCCATATCATAATGACCTTTTCTCAAATAGTATGAGACTGAGGCCAGGTACAGATGAAGTCTTATCATCAAAGTGTACAGTATTCACAGGTTAAGGCTGAAACTGAGGAATTTAGATCATGATGGGCAAAAACATTCCCTTCATTGTGGCATCTAGAATCCAGCAGGATAACACTGATAAACTGGAAATGTACTGTTTGGTTGTGAACTTTGCCTGTGAAAGGTGCTACGGCAATGCAATTTCTTCATTCTTACACTCCTTAATATTTTTCAAACAGGACAGTGGTAATTTTACTCGAGTTAATGATATCTGCACTGATTATTGTTTGGTTTATCAGACCAGCAGTATGTGATTGCGTTTACTGTTTCGCATTTTGATCTGATAAGGTGGGATTTGAGGTTCATCCTCTTTTCCATGTGAACTGGTTGTACGGTGGGGTTTGGGGATCTGGTTTCGCCGCCACTTTCCCTGTAAATTGTTGTTTCTTGTAACCTGCTGTTCATTGTTAATTGTTTGTTTGTAATTTGTACTGGTTAATAAAATATAAAAACAAGGGGAGTGTTAGTGGTGGGCTCTAATACTAAGTGCTTATAATTATAAATTAGAACACCATCTGGGAGGCTGAGTAGTGAGTGCGGATGCATTGAGCTGCCTCCTGTTAGCAGATACATCACTGGTGGTAACCCCAGTGGAAGTGTGTGTAGTGATATGAAATTTTCTCGACACACTTTCAGTCATAGCTGACAATATCAGACTTTGGGGGCAGAAAGATCTAATCCTTTCAAACTGAAACATCTGGTGGTGATAGGGGAAACTAAAGGGCCGTCATAACTAGAAATCTTTTTTGGTCCAGGGGAGACCAGCTCATAGTAGAGGACAGCATATTATTATGGGGAGCAAGCGTGATTGACCTGAGCAAAGGTTTCTGCCAATTACTGAATGGCTGTATTTCTCTAGGGCCATCCAGGGATCTCTAAAATGAAGATCTTGGTGAGAGGATATGTTTGGTGTACAGGCCTGGATGCAGACATAGCCGTGTTGGAGGGGCAGTTCCTAGGGTGCCAACAAGGACAAAAATGACTGTCAGCAGCTCCCCCACATCTGTGGAAATGGCCGGGTAAACCTTATACTTGGTTACACCTCAGTATGCATGGGGGGGGGGGGGCGTGGCATGGTGGCTCAATGGCTAGCACTGCTGCCTCACAGTGCCAGGGACCCGGGTTTGCTTCCAGCCTCGGGTGCCTGACTGTGTGGAGTTTGCACATTCTCCCCGTATCTACGAGGATTTCCTCCAGGTGCTCTGGTTTCCTCCCACAATCCAAAGATATGCAGGTTCGGTGAATTGGCCATGCTAAATTGCCCATAGTGTTCAGGAATGTGTAGGTTAGGTGAGTTAGTCAGGCGTGAATGTGGGATAATGGGGAGGGAATGGATCTGGGTGGGTTACTCTTCAGAAGGTCAGTGTGGACTTGTGGGGCCAAAGGGCCTGTTTCCACACTTTAGGGATTCTGTGATTCTATGCAGGTCCTTTCATGGTTTCAATGGTCTTAGTCATTGTAGATGCCCACTGAAAGTGGGTTGGACATGCTTAGGATCCATTCATCAGACACATGGATGACAGTAGAAAAACTGCACCCACCTTTTTCAATACACAAGAGTCCTAGAAGTGTTGGTCACAGATAACAGACCTTCATTTTCAAGCAGGGAATTTGGGTATTTCCTAAAGTCAAATGGGATAAAGGACAGCTCCATACTACCTCTCATCCAATAGCCTGGCAGAAAATGCAGTCCAAACTTTGAAGGCTGGCTTGAAGAAACAGCCTAAAGCTTCACTAGATACCAAGCTGTCACAGTTCATATTTGATTGTAGGATCACCCTCATGCAACTACAGGGATAGCACCTGCTAATGGGAAGAAGACTCTGCACCAGGTTAAACCTGATCTTCCTGGACGAGGGAGGGAGGGTAAAACAGTATCAGGAATGCTAGTGCCAGGCACAAGTCTCCACTAAGTGATAAAGACAGTTTGATACAGGGGACGAAATTTGATTTAAGTATCACAGAAATAGTCCTGCTGGGGTAAGAGGCATAGTTGACGTGAGGTCAGGTGACATTTAAAATTTGGGTAGGTACGATGGCTATGAACAAGCATGTGGACCATATGAAAGCTGCGAAATTGCAAATGATTCTGGAGAAAAATGTGCCCTGTGCTTTGGAATGGTTGATGGGTCCTCAGAATCAGTGATGGACATGACGGATGTAGCCGCCTCTATGCCTTTATCACCAGGAGAACAGAGTAAAATTCTACTGAAGTGCTGCTGGTGCAAGAGGCAAGCTCGAATATGTTACACACCACTGGCATTGGACACTGACTTGGAGGAATCTGACCTGGTGCTAAATGCCCCAAGAAGCTCTCCCAGGAAAAGGACTGGCCCATTTCCTCAGAATCTGAGGGAGGGATGTAATTGTAATGAGGTCAGCCAGCTAGATCTCAAGAATGAGTTCTCAGATTGGGGCTGTTAATCTCGTCCAGTCAAGGAGCTCTGTGTGGTGATACTATGCTTTAAAAGATGTATTTTGTCCTTTTTTATGAAGGGAGATTGAGACAGAGGAGATGAGTGGTTTGTTTCCAGTTAATAAAGTAAATAGCTTGTGAAGCCTTGGGTTTTGTTTTTTAAAGTTAGAACAACAGCAATCAGTCCTGATAAAATCAGATTCCAATTGGATTGGTTAAAGGAGTTGTCCAGCTTCAGGGGGGCCTCTGTCACTTGCTTGGCAGACATTAATATTTAGGAACAGACAGGCATCTCCAGGGTCACGCATGTGGCCAACTTTAGCTCCTTAATTTCCATTTCACGTATGGAGTTAAAGGTTATCCCCTCGATCTACAGCTAAGTTTCCACTAAGCCCACAATGAGTCATTATTTTATGACAGCAAGTGGAGATGAAGGGTGAATGTACTGAGAATACATTACAACATTGGGACCATTAATCATTGATTATCCATCTTCCTCCAACTTCTCTGCTTCATAACACCACCGGCTCAAACATCAACTCTGACCTGTTCCAGCATAACCAGTACATCTCCCGAAATAGATTCTCATTCAAGCCCCACGCAATCACCTCTACTCTTATATACTATTTGATATTGTTTAGAAATTTTGGGTATCACTTTCCACTTCTCATTTTCCTGAACTGCCATTCTTCTTGATGACACTGCTGATTCTCTTGTGGTCAAATTCTGACAATTTTCAGCTTTACCATTTCTTTAACCACTTAACATCATAACATGTCTGAAACCCCATCATTAAAATTCATACCCATCCCTTCACTGCCTGCAATCTCCTTGATGACCTTTGACCTCCAAACTACACCAAGCCCTGAGCTCTACAAACACTTGCAGCCTAATTCCACTTCCTACCAGTTCCAGTTCAATCAATCTCATCTTCTATCACTTCTCCCAACTTTTCTCCTCTTTTATTACTCTCTGTTTGGCCTCTTCCCCCTCATTTGAGATATATTGTTGTCCTACAGACAGGTTTGTTGACATTTTTAAACTGAACAGTGGTGCTGTTTTAGAATGCTTTGAATTTGGGGTGATCAACCTCTGCTGATGGAGATTTACATGAAGGTAATGCCTTATTGCTGAGGAGACCCAGGAAGGAGCTGTGATTGTTTAAGTTGCAGTGAGGGGGCTGGTGGAGGTGATGGGGTAAGTGAATCCACTCCAATCAGTGAGAGGCCCAGAGGAAAGGAATTTATGATTTTTATCTACATCTCCTTCGAGCCTCCTGACTGAAACAATCCCAAAGGAAAGCACCATCTATATATGACAGGTGGGCAGGAGACCTTAGTGGGAATTCAGGCAGCAGCCAGGTCTGGCAAATATTTCACTTTCTTAATATGGATATAGTGGGTGAGACTTCTTCCTGTGACTTTTAAAGAATGAAGAATCAGAATGCAGACACAATGATTCACAATCAATGGAATGAGTGAAGTAAGTACAGACCAAAGTGACACTGCATAAATTGAGCAAATGGCAACAAAGGAATGTTCTGGAACTTCTGATCCTACTGAAGAAAACTACCATTGAGTAACTAGCATTCAGATGATACTTTGTCTCATTGGCTTTACATGGCTTCTCATTGTCATGTATGTTAGAAATATTGATTAGGCTGAAGACAAGACTTTCATATTAAGTTAATGGATGTTTATATTGTCAATTTTATATTTTACTGCTCTCTTTGAGTCAGCCTTATGTGAGCAAAAACACAGGGGTGACATGAACTGACTTGTCGATAGAGATCACAGGTTTGTGAGATGCTGTCACTGATGCTAGTACTGGCAAAGGCACTGCCTTTATATATCAAGGCAAGGCTGCCTTACTCTCTCTTGTTGGAGAAATATATTGCCTGGCACTTGTGTGATGCACAAACCTGGGATGCATACATGTGTCATAGGGGAAGTGTTCAAGAAGAGGCTGACCGAAACCTTGATATGAGCATGGATTCAGTCATTGAAGGTCAGTTTATACCAATAGGAAGAGAATGCAGATCTAAATAAATATGTAGAGTGATCCCACACTCTGACAGGCAGTCGTGCTCGAACAATACACTGGTTATAAGTTGGGCCTGTACTTATTGGAGTTTCTAAAAATTAGAGGCGACCTTATTGAAATATACAAGATTCTTAGGGGACTTGACAGGATATATGTGGAGAGGGTGTTTTCCCTCGTGGGAGAGTCTAAGAAGTGAGGGCATAATCTCAGAGCAAGAAGTTGCCCATTTTAAGACCGAGATAGGGAGGAATTTTTTTCTCAGAATGTAGTGAATCTATGGCATTCTTTATGATAGACAGCTGTTGAGGATAGGTTGTTAAGTATTTTCAAGATTGAGATAAATTTTAATCAATAAGGGAATCAAGGGCTATGGGGAAAAGACAGACAGACAAGTGGAGTTGAGGATGATCAGATTAGCCATAGTCTCATAGAATGATAGAGCAGACATGATGGGCTGAATGCTAGAGACAAGACATGAGAGAGGAAAAGATAGTGAGAGGAAGAGAATACATTTTCACAGTAAATTCTTTCTAAGTACCCAGAGTGAGCAGACAGTTCCCAGTTTATGATTAAACCCAGTGTCACCATTTAGTTCAGTGTTCTCAATAATTGTTTCCATATGGTCTTTCTGCTGGGAGCTTCCATAGCTGGATAAGTTCATATTGTACCTGAATTCTGGTGGAGGGTCAGGAAACTCATTGGGGATCACGGTAATGTCATCGTACATTTCCTCTGAAAGACAATGAGGGCACAACATGATAAATATTTCAATAACTCAATCACAGTTTATGATCCAACTCTTGTACTGTCTGATGACAACTGAACTGTAACTCAATAATAATCTGGACAGAAGTGGTCTGGCCTATATGTAACTCCAGTCCCACAGTAATGTGGTTGACTGTTAACTGTTCTCTGAAAAAGCCATGCAAATCACTTAGTTGTACAAAACCAACACAAAAGAAAAATCTAAGAATAACACCAAATGTTCCGGCATCAACCTTGTATTACGATCTCAGCTGATGCTTATTAATGTTCTCTATCTTTAGAAATCACACAGAGTACTGTCTCTGAGCCAAGAGGCACAAGTTCAAGACTTACCTGCACCAGCGGTTTATACTAACATTTCTGAACAGGTTCATTAGAAAATACATGTATATTGGTCAAAAAACTTTCATCACTAGGCACTGGACTGAAAAATGCCAAACAGAGACCAGTTGAAACATAAAACCTGAGAAAGTTAATGGTGTAGAGGAAGACCATTCAGTCCTTCATTTCTGTACTAGTTAAGAAAGCACTATTCACCCCAATCCCACTCAGCAACCCTGTCTCTTTACTATTTTCTCACTTGAATACATCTCATTGCTCTGACATTGACTTACCTGTTTCCAATCCACATTTACCAAACCTCATCTCAGCTTAGTAAAATTGACCTTTCCCCAGTTTGGAAATTTTACTTCTGATCAATATTTCTCTGTTCCATAACTACTCTAAATCAAACTGGTTTATGATCACTGCCATCAAAATGCTGTTTTACTAACTCTACTTCTTCTTAGTTTATAATTTCCTCACACTAAGTCCAGATCTCTTAAAGTGGAGTCATAGGTAGACAAGGCAGTGAAGAAGGCTTTCGGCACACTGGCCTTCATCAGTCAGGGCACTGAGTATAGAAGTTGGGAAATTATGTTGCTGTTGTCCAGGACGTTAGTGAGGCCGCACTTGGAGTATTATGTTCAGTTTTGGTCACCCTGCTATAGGAAGGATGTTATTAAACTGGAAAGAGTGCAGAAGAAATTTACAAGGATGTTGCCTGAACTGAGTTATAAGGAGGGGTTGGACAAGCTGGGACTTTTTTCTTTATAGTGTAGGAGACCGAGGAGGATCTTATAGAGGTGTGTAAGATCATGAGAGGCATGGATAAGGTGAATGCACTGTCTTTTTCTCAGGGCTGGGGAATCGAGGACTAGAGGGTACCAGTTTAAGGTTAGAAGGGAAAGAATAAAAGGAAACCTGAGGGGCAACTTTGTTACACAGAGGGTCGTATGCATATGGAATGAGCTGCCAGTGGAAGTGGTTGAGGTGGGTATGTTAACAACATTTAAATGGCATTTGGATAAATGCATGGATAGGAAAGGTTTAGAAGGATATGGGCCAAGTGCAGGGAAATGGGGTTAGTGTGGGTGGACATTTTGGTCGGCATGGACCAGTTTGGGCCAAAGGGTCTGTCCCTGTGCTGTAGGTCTCTATGACTCTATGACTGTCTCTTTTCTTATTTGGGTTTCTCCATTCTAGTAAAAATATATTCTTCTGAATCCAAATTAAAATTATCTGCCCTCCATCTGTGTACATATATTCCAATTAATATTAGGGTAAGTGAAATCCCTTCTATCTCTGCCTTTTGTTTTTGCAATATTGAGCAGAGTGGATTTTCCTGGGTGGATTGTGCAGCAGGTCAACGTCATAGTGAAACGGATTAGGAGAATAGACCTATGTGAGAGGCAAGCAGCAGCAGGAGATAAAACCTGACAGCAGAGAGCTCCTTTAACCTGTTCCTAGCTATCAGAGCAGGAAAGTGATGAAACAGGTGAATCAGTAGGGGATGGGTGGGAATTTCATCCATGTCTCTTTTGATTGGCTAAGTGGTTTAAACCAGAATATGTTATTACAACTGAAGAGCTAAAGTTAGGATATTCATTTTTAAAATACTTAACATCCAAAGCAATAAATTAAATAGAATATAGATGGTAATGTGGTACAGCTGTAGAATGTGGGTGCTGGTGTGAGCTACAGTAACCGCATCTACAGCAAGTATTGGCTATTCAAGGAACTTTGGCTCACATCAGGGAGGGGAAGAGTTACCTGTACACAGTATTCCAGGAGACAGCCCTATCCCTTACATTAATAACATCATTTTTGGTCCATTATTAGAGCAGAGGTGTGTGGAGCGGGGTATTGGGATCCCGAGTTTAGCCAGTGCTGTTATGAGGTATGAGGTTCATGCTGCTGGTGTGGATAATGGCAGAGACTACAAGAAGCATGAGCAAATTGACCACAGCACCGTGGTCCAGAATGCAATTCAAGAGGGGAAAGAAAAGAGAAATGAAGTAGTAATGGGTAGTATAGTTAGGGGAATAGATATTGTCCTCTGCGCAAAGTTAGAGAGTCCCAATGGCTCAATTGCCAAATTGGTGTCAAGGTTCAGGACATCTCTCCCAGAGCAGGAGAGGAACTTGGAGTTGAAGGGGAAGGATCCATGTTGTAGTCCTTGTAGATACCCATGACATGGGGAGGACCAGGAAAAAAGTTCAATGGGGTTACAAGCTGCTTGTAGGAAAAATGGGTTCTCATTCATGGGGCATTGGCACTACAATGGTGAAAGAAAGATCTGTTCCGCTGGAATGGGCTTCATTGGGATATATTTTGCTTGTTATTTTTCTATGTTAATTGTTGATGCTTTATCCCTAATGTAAACTGTTTAAAAATTAAGAATGTAACCAAAAGAAAAGTTGTGTAGCAATTAAGAATCTATTGGGAAGAAGAAACTTGAAAGGGTTCAGAAACGATTTACAAGGATGTTACCAGGGTTGGAGGGTTTGAGCTATAGGGAGAGGCTGAACAGGCTGGGGCTGTTTTCCCTGGAGCGTCGGAGGCTGAGGGGCGACCTTATAGAGGTTTATAAAATCATGAGGGGCATGGATAGGATAAATAAGCAAAGTCGTTTCCCTGGAGTCGGGGAGTCCAGAACTAGAAGGCATAGGTTTAGGCTGAGAGGGGAAAGATATAAACAGACCTAAGGAGCAACTTTTTCACGCAGAGGGTGGTATGTGTATGGAATGAGCTGCCAGAGGATGTGGTGGAGGCTGGTACAATTGCAACATTTAAGAGGCATTTGGATGGGTATATGAGTAGGAAGGGTTTGGAGGGATATGGGCCAGGTGCTGGCAGGTGGGACTAGATTGGGTTGGGATATCTGGTCGGCATGGACAGGTTGGACTCTAATTGAATGGCTGCGAGATTTTAGTTTATTTTATAGAAACATCGTAGAATTCCTACAGGATGGAAACAGGCCATTTGGCCCAACAATTCCACACTGACCCTCCGAAGAGAAACCCACCCAGACCCATCCCCCTACCCTATCCCTGTAACCCTGTATTTCCCATGGCTAATGTACCTAACTTACACATACCTGAATGCTATGGACAATTTAGCATGGCTAATCCATCTAACTTGCATATCTTTGCCATTTAAGTATAACTATCTTTGTCATACAAAGTATTTTTGAAATGGAATTTCATTTTTAAAGGGTGGAAGCATGTAGAGACAACCACTATTTTACTTTTATTTTCCTTATCTTTTTGGTTTGGAACTATGAGTTGAAGTTAAGATTTGGACTTTAAACAGCAGCTTGTTTTAAAAGTGAAGAGAGGAAAGACAGATGTTTTCAGTTCAGAACTTTTCTGAAAAGTAATGCAGCTTAATTATTCATCTAAGGACACTGCTGAGGCACTGTCACTGAATAGTTGCTATGCTCAAGATTGGCAATTGGTTGGACGTTAAATTGGTCAATCGAGGAAGGACAAGGCTAACTAGCCAACCACACAAATTGTTGATTGAAAAGATAATAAATCAAATAGAATTGGTTCTTACTTGTTTGGCAGGAGGCAATGTGATTTTTGGAGACTTCTAGAGATGGTACGTCTTTTTTAGATTTTCTACAGTGTGGAAACAGGCCCTTCGGCCCAACCAGTCCACGCCGACCCTCTGAAGAGTAACCCACCAAACCCATTTCCCTCTGACTAACACTATGGGTAATTTAATACGACCAATTCACCTGACCTGCACATCTTTGGACTGTGGGAGGAAACCTGAGCACCCGGAGGAAACCCACGCAGACACGAGAACGTGCAAACTCTACACAGACAGTCACCCGAGGCTGGAATCAAACCTGGGACCCTGGTGCTGTGAGGCAGCAGTACTAACCACTGAGTACTGTGCCGCCCCAATTGTTTTGCTCTTTCTCTAACTCGCTTTAGTTTGTCTCCAGTTATCAAATTGTTGAATGTTCTGAGAAAAGAATCCCAGTCTTTAAGGGTTAAGTAAATATTTCTAGAAGTCCATTGAAACTGTTTGCATTAACTGGTGAATTTGGAATTCAAACAAGATATACAGTTTGATTTGCCTGTGAACAACCCATATTCCAAGAATTTTATGAAAGCCTGGTATCTATCATTTGAAACAGTCATTAAACTGACAAATTACAGTTCTTTTATTTCCTTTTTAAAATTTGTCACTTAATTGTGTCTGAGTGGGGACAGGTTATGACAAAAAAAATTACATCGTAGACATTAATTATATTATGTTGTTTATCTGTATTCTGCTAGAGTCACATTGTTAATTTTTGTTTAAGCTAAAAACTTGGTGTCCAAGATATCTTAGTTGTAAAGTCTAGATAGGAACAATTGTGCAATTTTAATGCTATTCAATGTTTTAATTTCACTGTGTTGCAAATCCAGTGTAGGGAGGCTGATTTTGTTTGGCTTGCTATCCCTGGTCATAACAGGGACCAGTGTTCTGGTGAATCAGAAACTAAAGTTGTAGATTGGGCTTTAAATTAATTAGTAGCAGAGAGAATTTAGTAATAGGAAACAATGGCCTAGTGGTATTATCGCTGGACTCGGGCAATGTTCTGGGACCCGGTTTAAATCTTGCCACATCAATGGTGGAATTTGAATTCAACAAATATCTGTTTTTTTAAGAGTCTTAATGATGACCATGAATCCATTGTCAATTGTCAGGAAAAACCCATCTGGTTCACTAATGTCCTATAGGGAAGGAAATCACCATCCTTACCTGGTCTGGCTTACATGTGACTCCAGGCCCACAACAATGTGGTTGATTCTTAACTACCCTCTGGGCAATTAGGAATGAGCAATAAATGCTGGCCCAGCCGGCAATACCCTCATCCCATGAATGCAGTACAGAGGTGCATCGATAAGGAGATGCAGAAATAGAAATAAATGAATATGACTTGATAGCTATTGCAAAGATATGCTTGCAGGGTGACCAGAACTCAGAATTTGCTGTACTGGAAGATTAGGCTAAAAGGAAAAGGAATTGGTGTACCTTTGCTTAAAAAAAAGGAAGATAGTGGTGTAGAGGTGAGTAATGATATATGCGCAATCGATCATAATATGAAATCAGTAGTTGAAGTAAGGAATAGCAAGGGAAAGGAGTCATTGGCGGGAGTCATCTATAGGTTCCATTGTCTCACGGTAGGATAATGTGGACTTGATAACTTTGAGCTAGTCAAAATCTCTTGCTGTCATCCCAACTTATACCAAGTCCCACACAGCCATCACCTTCCCTGGAGCATCGGAGGCTGAGGGGTGACCTTCTAGAGGTTTATAAAATAATGAGGGGCATGGATAGGATAAATAGACAAAGTATTTTCCCTGGGGTGGTATAGGTTTAGGGTGAGAGGGGAAATATTTGAAAGAGAACTAAGGGGCAACTATTTCACACAGAGGATGGTGAGTGTATGGAATAAGCTGCCAGAGGAAATGGTGGAGGATGGTACAATTGCAACATTTAAAAGGCCTCTGGCAAATGGGACTAGATTAGGTTAGGATATCTGGTTGGCATGGACAAGTTGAACCAAAGGGTCTGTTTCTATGCTGTACATCTCTATGACTCTATAATTGTCTAAAGTGAACTGGGGAAAAAGACTAAAAGGAAGATAAGTGGATGAACAATAACAGATATTTTAAGCAGATATTTCATACTGCTCAGCATAACTTTATTCCAGTCAAAAAGAAGTATCTGATGAGAAGGGTGAATCACCTGTGGTTAACAAGTGCGGTCAATTAACAACTAAGGCAAAATAGAGAAAATTAGTGGTAAGCAAGAGGATTGGAAATGTTTTAGAAACCATCAGCAGATGACCAAAAAGCTAATAAAAACAGCAAAAATCAATTATGAAAGCAAATTGGTAAGAAATATAAAGACAAGCAAAAGAGTTTGGGTACATAAAAAGTGAATGTGGGACACTTAGAGAGCGTTTCTGAATAAGTTATAACTGGAGACAGTGAAACAATGAACACTTTGAACCAGTATTTTATGTTGGAGGGTGATGGAGGATACTGTAAACATTCCAAAGATATCAGATAAACAAGGTACTTCTGGAGGAAAAGATTTGTGACAGTCTCTACCACAAGGGACAAAGTATTTTACAAACAAATGGAACTGAAAGCAGGTGAGTCAACAGGTGACCTGGGTCCAAGGGCTTTAAAGAAACAGCCAGCAGAGATGGTGGTGGCATTGATCGAGATATTCTAGAGCTGATTGGATTCCAGGAGGGTTCCAGTGGATTGAAAACTTACAAATTTCAAGAAGAGAGGGTGACAGAAAGCAAGAAACTATTAGTCAGTTAGCCATCTACTGTGGAGAAAATGCTAGTGTCCATTATTAAAGGAGTATCTGGACATTTGGAAAATCTCAGCACAATCACAATCATGGTTTTGCTGAAAGGAAATTATTTTTGACATATTTTCTAGAGTTCTATAACAAGCAGAGTTGGTTATAATGTAACGTATTTGAATTTCAAAAATCATTTGATATGATGCCACACAAAAGGTTTCTTTATAAGATAGGTGTTGGGGGTAATAGATTATCATAGATTGAGAATTAGTTAATACATAGAAGGCAGAGAGTCAAGATTAATGGATCTTTTTCAGGTTGGAAAGATTATAGCTAGTGGAATGCCACCAGGATTAGTCCCAGAGCCTCAATTATTTAACACTTGTATCAATGACTTCTGGGAGGGGTAGAGTGTGAGAACCCAAATCATGGTTGATACAAAAATTGGTGAGTACATACAGAATCTACAAAGTATTATAAAGATGTTAGGTTAGCTGGTCAATAATTCCCTCGTTTTTCTGTCTAATTTTTCTTAAATATTGGAGTGCAGTGCACAATTTTCCAGTTGAAGCAAAATGTCCCTGAACTGAGAGAACTTTGGAAGGTTGATGTTAAAGCACATGCAATGTTCTCACTTACTTTATTTTAAAACACCAATAATTATAAAGGAGAAATGGTGACAATCACTATCAAGTTCAAACTGTGCTCTTAAAGAGCTTCAATACCTTCCATCATGCTGTCTGGTTTGAAAGGTGGGATTGGAGGATGGATATTGAGTCCCTTCAGCTTCTTCCCCACTATCCCCACTGGCTCCACATCATCATATTCATTCTGTTCTTGTTGCTGACACCTGGAGACAATGACAATCAGAGGAACCTTAGATTCCAATAATACATATCAGCCAACTGTAGAGAGAGAATCACAGTTAACATTTCAGGTCAGTGGCCTTCCATTAACACTCAGAATAGGCTAGGAGTAAGACGGCTCTTGCAGAGAGTCGGTCCAGACACTATGAGCCCAATGGTCTCCTTCTATGCAGTAACTGTTCAATACTCTGCAATTACAGGCCAAGATACTCAGTGTTTCTCAAGCCAGACAAAATGTAATTTGATATTTCTTTAACCAGGCCTCTCTAAATTGTTCCATTACCAATCTGATCAGAAACATAGAAAATAAGCGCAGGAGTAGATCATTCAGCCCATCAAGCCTGCTTCGCCATTCAATATGATCACGTCAGATGCTAATGGACTTCCAAGTCCCACTCCAGAGATTTGAGTTTATTATCTAGGCTGACACTGCTGAGCAGTACAGGGCCATGCTGCGCTATCAGAAATGTCATCTTTTACCTGGACCATTCAACTGAGGCCCTGCCTGCCTGCTCCACTGTAAAAGACCTCAAAATATTTAAGGGTGTTAGGGACTTCTCTCTTGTTGCTTAGCAATATGTATTCATCAACCAACCCCTAAAACAGATTATGTATCATTACCATCTTGCTGTTTGTGGGATCTTGCTGTGCACAAAGTGACTGCCGCATTTCCATTGTTATTTCAAACTTAAACTACTTCATTGGCCAGAAAGCTTTGGAACATGCTGTGACTGTGTAAGGCTTTATAGAAGCATATGAAAGTCATTGGCATTGAACGAGACCATTCAGCCTATCATTTCTGCACTGGAAAAGTAAGTTTATCCTTTTCTTTCTAAAAGTAAAGTGTGCTACATCCAAATGCATGGACTGCAAGGCAGTCCACACAAAAATGTAAACAAGAAGCTTGTCCACATCTCAGAGACCACTTAACAAACTCAAACTGTGAAAATCTGAATAGTGGTTTGGAAAACTTGGAAAAGTAATTCTGAAAGTTTTAAACAGCCAACACTCCAATGTTCAGAAAGGGTCAGAAGCAACATAATAGGAGTTAAAAGCCACCCTGTGTGATGGCTAAAGCAGGGGAGCAGACAATGTAAGGGAAATAATTCAAGTTCACAACCGCAATAAATATTATCACAATACCTAAAGACATTTACTGGAATATCTTAAAGAAAAGAATTGATGGTTGACCATGATGCGAAGTTCAGATGCTTTGATTTATTGTTTAGTTTGTTCATGATGTGAAAGTATTGCTAACAGCTTCTGCATCGATTGCCCTTCATTCATTTTCATAGAGAAGGTGGGTGTTTATGCGGTTCAGGGAACATATCTGGGATGCACCAAACAACCCCATCACTCTGTGACTATAACTTTAACTCCCCCTCCCACTCTGCCAAGGACATGCAAATCCTGGGCCTCTTCCACCGCCAAATCAAAGCCACCTGCCAACTGCAGGAAGAATGCCTCACCTTCCACCTCAGGACCCTACAACCACATGGCATCAACGTCAACTTCACCAGTTTCCTCATCTACCCTCCTCCCATCTCATCCCAGATCAAAACCATCCAACTCGGCACTGCCTTCTTGATCTGTCCTACCTGTCCATCTTTCTTCCCACCCATCTGCTCCACCCTCCCCACTGACCTATCACAATTATCTCCCACTTGCATCCACCTATTGCCTGCCCCCAACCTCGCCCCACACCCCTATTTATCTCTCAGCCCCCTTCCCCCTCCACATTCCTGATGAAGGGCTTGTGCCCGAATCGTTGACTATCCTGCTCCTCTGATATTGCCTGACCTGCTCTTGTTACTAAGAGTCACTCTTTTCCTGATTGTATCGCTTCCCTTGCTGATAGAGTGGTTCTCCTGTAATGAAGCCCAATAACACAGGGTGAATACTCACATGGGCTGTCTGTTATTTTTCACGATCTGTAGGTGGGCATTCTGAATATCTTCTGGAGACAGAGGTATGAACACGTGATGAGCATGTGGCTGGACTACTGTAGAAATGGGAAGATCCCAGACAATAGTCAGTCAGTTATTATTATAATAACGACATTAACAACAGAATAACAAAGCGCTTCACACTGACTAGCTGGGGGTATGACATGCTTTCATGAAGTAGGAAGGTAAAGAGTGTGACAGATACCTTGCTTGAATAGATAGGTTTTGAGTTTGATTTTGACTTTGGAGAGTTCCACAGAAATGGAATCAAGAATTAGGTGTGGGAAAGGATATAAGGTTTGAAGAGGCTGCAGGATAAAGTGGGTGAACCAGGAAGAGATCTAAACTTGGAAAATTTAATTTAAAAAGTTGGGAATCGGAAATCAGTTGTGAGATCATACATCAAAGCCCCCCCCTCCACCCCAAACCCCGCCGTCACTATAAGCTTCACTTTGGGATGAGATTTAGTTTCAGTTTTTCATTTGCTGCCCCATACATATAGCCGGTAATGTCGGGGTCACCATTAGCATATTGAGTGACAATTTGTATTTTGTGACCCACAGAGTTTTCATTGAGTTGGACATGTCTTGGAAACCTTTGGAAAACTTCTCAGGGTTTGGAAATCTTGGTGGGAAGCCTCATGGTGAGATGTTGCCAGGATTGAGGGTTCGAGCTATAGGGAGATGCTGAACAGGCTGGGGCTGTTTTTCCTGGAGCGTCGGAGGCTGGGGGGTGACCTTATAGAGGTTTATAAAATCATGAGGGGCATGGATAGGGTAAATAGACAAAGTCTTTTCCCTGGGGTGGGGAGTCCAGAACTAGAGGCCATAGGTTCAGAGTCAGAGGGGAAAGATATAAAAGGGACCTAAGGGGCAACTTTTTCACGCAGAAGGTGGTGCATATATGGAATGAGCTGCCAGAGGAAGTGGTGGAGGCTGGTACAATTACAACATTTAAAAGGCATTTGGATGGGTATACGAAAAGGAAGGGTTTAGAGGGATATGGGCCAAGTGCTGGCCTATGGGACTAGATTAGGTTAGGATATCTGGTCGGCATGGATGAGTGGATCGAAGGATCTGTTTCCATGCTGTACATCTTTATGACTCTATCTTTCCTTCCATGATGATTTCTTTGGATCAATGTCCTCCCCCTACTGAATGGATCCTTTCACCATATCCAGTGTTCTCAATCCAACTGGATTCTTATCCACTCTTGAACTTTTCATTGAGAACTTTGGTGTGACATTGTCCATCTTGTAGGAACAAAATCACATCGGAATACGCTTAGGCCATTCAGTCCACTGAGCCTACTCTACCATTCAATAAGATCATTGTTGATCGAATACTTGAATGCCTTTTACTCACCTCATCATCATTATCCTGTTTTCCACTCATAATCAGAAATCTATCAATCTCCACATTTAAACATACTCAAAGACTGAGCTTCTACAGTCCTCCGTGGTACAGAAATCCAAATGTTGTTCTTATCTCTGACTTAAGTGGCATTACTTCCCTTTCTAAATTGTGCCCCATGGTTCTCGATTCCCAAATCAGGGCATACATATTACCTGTATCTACTATGTCAGTCTGCTTCAGTATTTTGTAGGTTTCAATGAGATTGCCTCTCATTTTTTTTTGAAACTCTAGATAATACAGGCTCTGTTTGCCCAATCCCTCTTCATTAGACAGCCCCACCATCCTGGGAACAAGTCTGGTGAATCTTTTTTATGCTCCCTTTGTGACAATAATATCTTTCCTGAGGTAAGGAGACCAGTAATGTACCAGGTGTGGTCTAACCAATCTCCTATACAAGTCTCAAATTCTTTGCTGTCCTTGTCCACTCTCTAACATGTAGCCCTCTGAACCTGTTGCATACTCTGTTCTCTCAGGTTTAAGCTTAAGACTGTTATCAAGCCTTCTGATAAAGAGGATGCCGTTCTGTCTGGCAAACTGAGTTCCATGTGGCAGCGATTGAACATCTTCTCTCCAATATTTGCTCTTATCTCCATTGTTTCCCAAACAGTCTTATTGTTGTTATAGTCTTAACCTTATAATCCTAAGCTTATTGTTTCTGGTAATTTTCCCCTATTGGGGCAATTTGGGTATGACATGAGTTAACCCATAAATCCACTTGAATTTTCAGCTGAGATTAGAGTGAGTTAGAGAGTTTTAAGTAACTTTATAAATCATTTAAGACTCATTTTTCAATTACTAGTCAGTTTAAAAGAAAAGTTAGTTAGACCGTATAAGCACACTTAGATGCTGATGCAACAGACAGGCAGAGTTTCCGTGAAAATGCAAAGTCTATGAACCAGCGTCAATCCTGAGGCCTTATTTGGAAATTGATAGTGAGGATGACCCCTGTACTACACAAAGGAAAACAAAGCAGAGGAGTTTACTCACAGATGGGAATGAAGAACTAGCTTTAGTGGGAAGATAGGGAGTGGTGAGACCAAGGATAACAAGCGCCTTGCCACTTTTAGAATGTGTGATAAACAAAGTGTTTGTGTAAAACAGACCACTTCAGAATTCAACTAATGTAGTGTCTCCATGACTTGCAATATATAAACTCTGCTGAATCCTAGTTGAGTTAGAGTGCTCCCTTAGATTCCTTTTTAAAGTGGACTTTCCTGAAATTGGCTCATTAAGCGATTGCTGACCGGTACCTCTCGGCTCCTGAGATTATTTCATAAGATAATCGAACACAACAGCTTCCCGCTTCATAGTTATCCAACATCATGCAGTTCATTTCTTCCTCCGTCCCAAAATGCATGAACAAGACTGCCCTGGTGGACCAGTCCTTTCAGCCTGTTGTTGGCCCACTGAATTGCTTTCTTCCTATCTTGACTCAATATTTTCTCCTCTATCCAGTCTCTCCCCATCTACTTCTGTGATATTTTTGATGTCCTCCATTAATTTCCTGACCCTACCATATCTTCTTCACCATGGACCTTAAAAGAGAGGAAGGTGTATTTGTTATTGGCATCATGATAGAGATAGCAGAAATAGAGGGAAATGATCTTTTAAATATGGAGTTTGGTGGGAAGGAAGGTGAACAGAAGGAAAATGCTACTTTCATTCCAAGAGGGAGGAGAAGTGGGGAGGACAGAAGGGAGAGAAATATGATAGACGTGGTTGAAGGCCTTGTCGATACGGCTAGAGGGAATCCACAGTAGAGCAAAAGGAGAACCATACAGAAAAATTGCTTGGAAGGTAGCATCATCAAACAGATGCAACGGAGAAACTGGGAAAATGAAATGGCATCCTCCCATTTATTACAACCAAGATCAGAGGCTAGTCACACAACTGCATGGATGCTTTAGGCTCTCTGCTCCCTAACCAACTGCCTGTCAATGTGACTGAATTGCTTTAAGCCAATTGCTCAATATCCCTGAAGTAGCACTTTAGGAGTCAAGAGCAAGGGATGTCCAAAGTTAAGATAAATGAGAGGTCAGGTTAGGAGGATTATGCAGAGGAAGTGGGAGAATGGAGAAGAGGGTGAAGTAGAGGAATGAAAGGAGGTGGAGAGGAGGCAGGAGATGGATAAAGAGGTGAGGAAACAGGAATGGGTTAATGGCTCCCCAACAATAACAATAGTAATCTAGTACCTTCCATATAATAATCTGTTTCAATTAAAGTGTTAAATGTACATTATTCATAATGTACATGGCAAACTAAGACAGAAAGTACAGAAGAAAATCAGCAGGTGCTCTGCAGACAGGAAAACAGTTAACGTTTTGGGTCCAGTGATGACCCTTCGACAGAGCTGGAACTTCTTTTCCCTCTACAGATGAGGGGTAGAGGGAAGTTTCTGCTGAGTTTCTCCAGCACTTTCTGATCTTGTTTCAAATTTCCAGCATCTGGAGTTTTTTTTTCTCTATTGTACAATGACAAACTGTCTTTCTCTATGACATTAATCATTTCATTCACAGTTATTGGACAGTTATGTGATCCATACCGAGTGGTAGCACCGATGATGTAACAGACCGAGTTTCTGTCTCTCTCTGGTACCTCTGTAGGTTGACTCTAGGTGGACGCCGTGGTTTCACTGGCATTGGCCCAGTCATGGATGGGAGAGTTCTTTGTTTGGGGATGATAAGATCTTTGTCTGCAGTTTCTTTCCTCTGACTCACTGGATATCTGACCCCAGGCACCTGGTAATTCTTCCAGTTTCCTGAGCTAACAGGCTGTAACTTCAGCATTAGGTTTTGCCGCAAGGCCTCAGTCTTGCTGCTAGGCCCTGGTGCAGAGTCTTGGCATGGCCACAGTGTGTCAGGAAATCCCTGGTGGCCTCCAGTGTTAGTGAGAAGAGGAATAGATCCCACGGTGCAAATGCTGCTACGTTCCTTCTCAGTCTGCGGAGCCTTTGAGACATCAGATAAACATTTCAAAGCCACTTGACTTCTCATTCCTGGTTGAGCTCCTGGTTTGAAGCCTGAGGTTGGTTTACGGTCTTCCTGTTTGAAGGCATTGATGTTACTGTCCAGTCTGAGAGGAAGCCCTCCCTTAGTTATGGCTTTGGGTGACAGGCTTTCGCTGAAAGTAGACTGAGTTGTGACTGGAACAGCAGAACCCTGCTTGCGATGCACATCACTGTCAAGTACCTTGGGGTTAAACTTTGCCATGAAGCCGCTTAACTCTTCTTTCTCTGACTGAAGCACATAGACAAACAAACTCTCACAAACTCACCTGGCTCTCCTCCAGAAATGATCTATATGTGTTTGAGAACAAAACACAAAGATAACGTGTGAAATGTCTTGCAGCTTCAACCAACCACAAAATGCAATCCGCATTCTACACAGTGGCCTGTGATGCAGTTACGATAAACATAACCACAGGCTGTGAGCCTTATCACGGCCATTGACATTTAACAATATATATGGGTCAAGTTGTGGTAATGGTTAGTTAATCCAAGGAACCCAAAATAAACCAGCAATTCAGACAGTTACAATCTACTGTTAAAGCATTCAAAGGAAATATATTTATTGTTAAAATGAAGAAAACAAGATTTGCATTTCCACAGTGTCTTTCATAACCTTAGGACATCCAAACATGTTGTACAGCCGATGGAGGACAAGTGTAGACACTGCTGTATTTCAGAAAAGACAAGAAAAATATGCTTGGAAGTAAGAAAACAATTGAAATGGTTGGTTTGAGCCCTGAAGTGGGAAGTGTAAAACAGAGACTAAACTGAGCTTTCTCAAATTGGAACAGTTTGTTTGATGTATGAAGTTAGAGTTAAGAGAATTGATTGTAATTTTTTTCATTTAGAATAGTGCTAAAGCTTAAACCAGCACTAACAACAAAATGCATGGTGGCTCAGTGGTTATCATTGCTGCCTCACAGCACTAGGGACACAGATTCAATTCCAACCTTGGGAAACTGTCTGTGTGGAATTTGCATATTTCTCCCTGTGTCTGCGTGAGTTTCTACCAGGTGCTCCCACAGTCCAAAGATGTGCACATTAGGTGGTTTGGCCATGCTAAATTGTCTGTGGTGACCAGGGTAAATGTGGGGTTACAAGGATAAGTAGGAGGCTGGATCTGGGTGAGATGCTTTTTGAGATTTGATGTGGACTCGATGGACTTTCTGCACAGCAGGGATTCTGTGATTCTAACACAAACCACAAGGACAAGAAATCACACTTGTCTAATTTATTCCAACCTGCTGTGTTGTAGTGGGGGTTATGGTCACAACCAGAAAAAAAGCATCAGTGAGCTGCATTAGCAGCAAAGATCACAATTTCCAAATTTATCCACACAATGATAATTCATTATCAAGGGCTTTAATTGTTTTCAATTTTAAAAAAATACGCTTAGAAGATCATATGCAAAGGCTGTACCTTTTTATTTTTCTGTATTTTCGGATTATGTTCTCAAATTGACATAGAACTGTATTAAAAACTAAAAACTGTGGAAGGCACTGATGCACCTTCTAAAAACAAGCTACCAGAAGTTTTTAAGATTAGCTGCTACCACAAAGAGGCATCCCAAAGTTTTTGAAAGACATAGACATAGTAGGAACGGTAAAAAGAAGAATAAATGTAGGGCCAATCAGAAAGCAAAAAGGGAATAGAAACATGGAGGCAGGGGCATGGTGGAGGCGTTAAATGAATACTTTGCATCTGTCTTTATTTAAAAAAAAAAGGATGCTGCTCAGGCCATGGTGACAGAACTGGAAACTTTGATCAAAGTTGTTAAGAAAGAAATCTTGGTTCAATTTAAAGTTGACAAGGCACTGAGACTGGATGAGATGCATGCGAGAGTATGAAGGTACAAAATGCAGGGGCACTGGCCACAATCTTTCCATCTTCCCTAGACTCGGGGAATATGTCAGAGACTGGAGAATTGCAAACACTGTGGCCTTGTTTAAGAAGGGTGGTAAGGATATTCCTAGCAATATGGACCTCTGTTTAATCGTGGTGATGGGGAAACCTTGAGAAATAATTATTTCAGATAGAATTAGTAATCACATGGAAAAAGGTAGGTAGATTAGGAAGCATAACACAGATGTCTAAAGGGGAAATCTTGTTTAATAACTTGGAGTTTCCGAAAGAGATAATGGAAGTTCTCGATGAGGTTAACACTGTTGGTATGGTGTACCAGCAGGGGTCTGATACAGTGCCACACAATAGACTTGTGAGCAAAGTTATAGTTCCTGGTTCAAAAGGGACAGTAGCAACATGGTTACAAAATTAACAGAGTGACAGGAAACCAAGAGTAAATATCAATGGATATTCATTGTCTAGAGGAAGGTTGTACTGGAGTTTCCAAGGAATTGATATTGTGACCCTTGCTTTTTCTGATATAGATGAGTGATCTGGATCTTGGTGTGCAGGGGACAATTTGAAAATTTCTAGATGATACAAAACTTGGAAGAATTGTAAACTGTAAGCTGACTAGTGTATTCAGGCACCCAGGTCTGCTTTTGCATCCATATTTCCCAAAATATAACCATTTAAATAATACTCTTTCTTTCTGTTTTACACACCAAACCACATATTTCACATTTAGATTTTGTATTACATCTACCATGTGTTTGCACACTCACTCACCTTGTCCAAATCACCTTAAAGGTCATTGCATCCCCTCACAACTCTCAATTCTATTTAGTTTTGTCATCAACAAACTTGGAAATGTTGCATTTGGTTCCCTCATCCAGGTCATTGATATATATCATGAATAGCTGAGGCCCCTAGCACTGATCTCAAGCACCAGTGCCACTATCATTGCCAGCCACTCAGGAAAAAAAACATTATTCTCACTCTTTGTCTCCTATCTGTCAAACAATTCTCAATTCGTGCTGATCTATTACACCCATCCCATGTGTTTTAATTTTTACCCCAACCCTTTTATGTGGAGCCTTATCAAAGCCTTCTTCAGATCCAAATACACCTCATTCACTGATTCCTCTCTAACTATTCTACTAGTTACATCCTCAAAACACTCAGTTAATTTGTTAAACATCATTTTTCCTTCATGCTGGCTTTGTTCAGTTCGATTTAATA
The DNA here is from genome assembly GCF_037043375.1 of Chiloscyllium plagiosum. NCBI lineage: Eukaryota > Metazoa > Chordata > Chondrichthyes > Orectolobiformes > Hemiscylliidae > Chiloscyllium > Chiloscyllium plagiosum. The sequence continues at coordinate 46,829,967 of NW_028270166.1, read as the reverse complement.
TTGTCTATGTTCTGTTATCACATCTTTTCCCACTAGTGATGTTGACTACCGAGTTAGCAAAAATAAATCTCAGTAAGGAGGAAAGATTCTGAGAGGGATAAATCAACCAAGGGCGTTAAGGAGAATATTAAGTTGAAAGGAAAAACACATCAGGAGGCAAGAGCCAGTGATAGTCCTGACAACTGGGATGTGTAGACTCCAGTAAAGGAGGACTCAAAAGATTATAAAGACAAAAAAAACCACTATGAAGGCAAACTAGGAAGGAATATAAAAACTGACACAAGGAGCTTCTTTAAATATATATAAAAAAAGAGAGTCAAGGAAAAGATATGAATTTGGGAGATGGTTGTGGGGAACAAGGAAATGGCAGAAGAGTTAAACAGATAATTTGCACCAATCTTTACAATGAAAAGTACTTCAAACATCCCAGTAATACTAAAAATATGGGGGAAGAATTGAGAACCCAGGGAACAGGGATCATTGAACTTCCTTCTCAGTTTTTCCCACCATCCATAGGCACACAAAAAAAATTGGTGTTATCTGTATGACAGTATCGGTGGAGTTTTATAAGAGGGTTGAAAAGGTGCATTTATAATTTTGTGTACCTAGAATTTTTGTTTGTAATAAATCATTTTCTTGTTAAGTAAAGAAATGTGGTCAGTGAAGTATGTTAACCTGGGTTGAAAAATTGGGTAATTTTGCATACTTTTCTAAAACATTTTACTTCTTCACAACTCCAGGGCTAGCATGGCTTAATTTCCAGTATGGCATGATGGGTATAAACTGGAAGAAAAAAGGAAGGACCGAGACTTCAGTATCTCAAACATTATGGTAAATGACAGAAAGCAGGAATAGGGCACCTTTATTCCTGATGAAGGGCTTTTGCCCGAAACGTCGATTTTGCTGCTCCTCCGATGCTGTCTGAACTGCTGTGCTCTTCCAGCACCACTAATCCAAAAACAGAATTTTAATTGCTGAGTTTGGGTGTAAACATGTGTTTTAACTCTTTTAGTTTTACCAGAGTCTGTTTTGAGGTGAAATGAAAACCCTTGTGGAGCTGTAAGCTCACATTTAAACCATCAAGCAAACAATTAATTGTACCTTCAGTCCAGGATTTTGGCTTTTATAGCCAAAGCCTGGATTTCTCGAGCTGTTTAGCTCTCGTCAGGGTCAGCAAAATGACAGCATAGCAGGGAGTCACTGAGCAATAAAACAGCAAAACCCTGCTTTGTTTCTGCAAAAGTTCAAGCACTTGTTCTGAATGTGTACATTCTCTGCTTTATAGGGGATCGTCAATGTTTTGGAAGTAATTCCACCTATTATTGCTTTTCTGCAACATTTGAGCGACCTGTGCAGCTATTATGTGTATCTTGAATAAGGAACAACAGCAGAAGCCAAATATTTATCCTATTATACTTACAATAGTGTTTTGTTTGTGTTTAAAACATTCACGACTTTAAGATGTTATGTCATTGTGGTCAGCTCCAATACATCAAAACTAGCATCTACTCTAGTTGTTAATGTAAATAAGCACTTCAATTGACGGATTAAGCTTCACATTTCCTTTATCTCCTTAAATGTAACTTCTTCCTTCTGTGAGGGCTCACTGCAATTAGTCTGTTTAAAATCTGAACCAATACCTATAAAACTCCTACAAACTTTATTTTCAGTTTTAAATTCTTACTATTTATGAATTTAACATATTTCTCAAACATTTCAGACTAGGCACTTTACAGCCTGCTCGACTTAATATTGGGTTCAACATCTTCAAATTGTCAATGAACTCCCATTTTTTCCTTTTTTAGTTTGTTACATTCTATTATCATCTCTCAACTCTTCCCCACACCAACCCATGGGGACTGTCTGTCGTTTCAAATCTATCAGGGGACAGACCATTGTTCTGGCATTTTCACATTCAGGGTTACTTGATCTGAACTATCAACACCTTTTCTCCACCAGCACACTACATCACCATCTCCACAAACATCTGCTGCCCCCAACTATGTCTTCAGTTCTGATGAACAGTCATCGAGACTCAAAACGTTAGCTTGCTGTCTCTCCATGAATATTGTCTGCCCCGCTGTAATTCTGCAGCATTTGTTGTTTTCAGGACAGACTCCAGCGTCTCCAGGAATTTGTTCCGACAGGAGATATCCAGTACGCCCCGCCCCCGCCACCTCGCCCCGCCCCCGCCACCTCGCCCCGCCCCCGCCACCTCGCCCCGCCACCTCGCCCCGCCCCCTCGCCCCGCCCCTCGCCCCCTCGCCCCTCGCCCCGCCCCTCGCCCCGCCCCTCGCCCCGCCCCCTCGCCCCGCCCCCTCATCCCGCTACCGGCCGCTCACCCCGCCCCCCGCCTGTCGCACAGGCAGCCGCCCCTCCCCCAGCCGCTTTCACCGCTCCCCCAGCCGCTTTCACCGCCCCCCCGACAATCCAGCCGCCCCGCCCCCCGCCCGTCGCACAGCCAGCCGCCCCGCCCCCAGCCGCTCACCCCGCCCCCGCCGGTCGCACAGCCAGCCGCCCCGCCCCCAGCCACTCGCCCCGCCCCCAGCCACTCGCCCCGCCCCCAGCCACTCGCCCCGCCCCCAGCCACTCGCCCCGCCCCCACCTGTCGCACAGCCAGCCGCCCCGCCCACCGAGCTCAGCCAGTAGCCCCGCCCCCTCCCTGAAGTCCCGCCAGTCACCCTACTCCCTGCCCCTTTCCCCACCAGAGGCCTCGCCTCCGGTGATGTCACTTCCGCCTGTAGCTACGCCCCCTGTTGGCAGTGCCGCCCCTGTCCCGCTGGAAGCCGAGCCGAGGCGCCATGTCCTTTATCGCCGGGCAGCCGGTCGCTGTGGTTGTGGTAAGTGGCTGTGGGTCTGGTGTCTCGGGATTAGGCCGGGCCTGACGCGCTGCTGTCAGGGAGAGGATGGCTGACCGAGGTGAGCAATAAACCGAGGCCCGGTCACTCCCTCAGGCTCGGGGCTGACCCCGCGCCAAACCCCGGTCTCTCCGCCCTTTCGTCGTCGTCAGAGCCGCTGCCACTCGGTCGGAAGGTCCCCACCCTTGCAAGCACCCCGGTCCCTCACATTTCCCCCATCCCATCCCCCCATCTCTCTCTCCCCCACCCCCCCATCTCTCTCTCCCCCACCCCCCCATCTCTCTCTCCCCCACCCCCCATCTCTCTCTCCCCCACCCCCCATCTTTCTCTCCCCCACCCCCCCATCTCTCTCTCCCCCACCCCCCCATCTCTCTCTCCCCCACCCCCCCATCTCTCTCTCCCCCACCCCCCCATCTCTCTCTCCCCCACCCCCCCATCTCTCTCTCCCCCACCCCCCCATCTCTCTCTCCCCCACCCCCCCATCTCTCTCTCCCCCACCCCCCCCATCTCTCTCTCCCCCACCCCCCCCATCTCTCTCTCCCCCACCCCCCCCATCTCTCTCTCCCCCACCCCCCCCATCTCTCTCTCCCCCACCCCCCCCATCTCTCTCTCCCCCACCCCCCCATCTCTCTCTCCCCCACCCCCCCCATCTCTCTCTCCCCCACCCCCCCCATCTCTCTCTCCCCCACCCCCCCCATCTCTCTCTCCCCCACCCCCCCCATCTCTCTCTCCCCCACCCCCCCCATCTCTCTCTCCCCCACCCCCCCCATCTCTCTCTCCCCCACCCCCCCCATCTCTCTCTCCCCCACCCCCCCCATCTCTCTCTCCCCCACCCCCCCCATCTCTCTCTCCCCCACCCCCCCCATCTCTCTCTCCCCCACCCCCCCCATCTCTCTCTCCCCCACCCCCCCCATCTCTCTCTCCCCCACCCCCCCCATCTCTCTCTCCCCCACCCCCCCATCTCTCTCTCCCCCACCCCCCCCATCTCTCTCTCCCCCACCATCTCCCCCCCATCTTTCTCTCTCTCTGTCTGTCTGTCTCTGTCTCTGTCTCTGTCTCCCCCCCCAATCCCCCTCTCGCCCACCCAAATCGCCCCCGGTTCTCTCCCCCTCCCCCCCCCCCCCCGGTTCTCTCCCCCCCCCCCCCCCCCCCAGGTTCTCTGTTCCCTCCGTTTCCTCTCCTCCCCCCAGTTCCTCCCCTCCCCCCGGTTCCTCCCCCCACACCCCTCCCCCCGGTTTCCCCCTACACCCCTCTCCCCGGTTCCCCCCCTCCCCCCACCGGTTCCCCACATGGCACTCGCTCCCCTCCCCACATGTCCTCGCGCCCCCCCCCCCGTTCCCTACATGGCTCCCCCTCCCCCCCCTTCCCCTCCCCAGATCGCCCCTGCCCATTTTGTCTATGCCTGTAATCAAGCACTCATCTACCCTTTGGGCACTTGCCCCATAGCTTTGTGTACAGTGATGCTTCAAGTGATCATGCAAGTTCTTCCTAAATACCGTAATGGTCAGTAGCTGAGAGTTAAATCTTTCAGTAGAAAACATTCAGAAAATGGCCACTGTTCTTGAGTGCAGGTGTTCACACACACTCTAACTCTGATTCTTTATTTCAGCAACGTATTGAAATCCACAAACTGCGTCATGGTGATAACCTGATCCTGGGATTCAGTATTGGAGGTGGAATTGACCAGGACCCAGCACAGAACCCTTACTCAGAGGACAAAACAGACAAGGTGAGAATGGGCGAATCCAAATCCTGTGAGACTTACCAGCAGGAAATAACCCAGTGGATGCATATTAATAGCCAGTAAACAGTTTCAAACACCTTTTAGGTATTGTGCATTCAGAAGATCTAAAGGCATTAGAGAGGATGGTGATAAGATTCAAAAGAATTGTTCCAGGGATGAGGGACTTCATGTATGTAGGTTGGAAAATGTTGGACAAGTTTCCATGGGGAAGAGAAGATTGTGAGCAGATTTGACAGAAATGTTCAAAATCATGAGAAGTAAGGGCAGAGTAACCAGGCAAATGTTCTCATTAGCAAAACGACCAAGAATAAGATGGTACAGGCTCGAGGTAATTGATAAAAGAAACAATGAAGATATGAAGAAAACATTTTTCACATGATGAATGGGTGAGATCTGGAATGCTTTGCTTGAGTGATGGAGGGATGTTTAGTTGGAGCTTTCAAGAGACAATTGGCTTAATTTTAGGAAAGGAACATTGGAAGAAAGCAGAAGAATGATAGAGTAGAGACCTGGTGCAGATGTGAAAAGCTGAATGGCTCCCTATGCTATAACAATTCTGTGGTTCCTGCTTGAGCCTATTGGAAGGAACTACCTATCCAGTGGGCAGAATTTGAGGTGCAAGGATGCTGGATCCCAGGACTCTGGTTAGAATGTAACACAAGATCATGAGGTTAAAAATCACACAACACCAGGTTTAATTGGAAGCACACTAGCTTTCGGAGCAACGCTCCTTCATCAGTGAATGTGGAGGGCTCGATTGTAACACAGAATTTATAGCAAAAATTTGCAGTGTGATGTAACTGAAATTATACATTGAAGAATTGATTGTCTGTTAAGCCTTTCATCTGTTAGAATACAGTGATAGTTTCACTTTTCATGTGTAAATCACAAAACCCTTTTTTTAAAAGTTGCATTCTCGGATTAGCTGTTAACAATGGCTAGACAATATGTTGAAGGTGTTAGCCCCCTGTGTTCTCTGTCTATGACCTGATGTTTAGATTGATTCCAATCTAAAAAGTGAAATAACAGAGTTTTACATAAATTCATGCAGTTTTTGAGCTCGGAGTTTGACATGAATCTGTGGTTTTTGAGCAATGTAACTCTGAAAGTACCAAAAAAATTCACCACACACAATATGTGTGCATGTGGGTCTTTGTCTGTCTGTGTGTGTGTCTGTCTGGGGTGGGGGTTGTGAGTGTGAGAAAGTGTGTGTGTGTAGTGAATGCAGAGTGTCTTAAGTCTGTGAGGGGGTGCATGTGTGGGAGTCTGTGTGTCTATAAGGGTGTGTGTGGGTGTCTGTGTGTATCTGTGTCCATGTGCATGTGAGACTGTGTGTGTGTGTGTAGTGCAATGGTGATCACCTGTAATGTGACATGAACCCAAGGTCCCGGTTGAGGCCCTCCCTATGGGTACCGAACTTATCTATCAGCCTCTGCTCAGCCACTTTCCTCTGCTGCCTGTCCCAAAGTCCACCTTGGAGGATGGTCACCCGAAGGTCCGAGGCTGAATGTCCTGGACCACGAGATATGAGTAGACTACAGTCTTTCTGGCCTACTAATTCAGTCCATTTGTGTCTGATGTTGGGTTTCAACTTTATTTTCCTGCCTGCTCCAATTTTTCCTTGATTCCCTGAGACACCAAAAATCTGTCTATTCCAGATATACAACAGTGGAGCTTTAAAAAACAGAGGTAGAGAATTCCAAAAATTCATAACTATATTAGTAAAGTTATTTCTCCTCATCTTAGTTGTAAATGGTGAGACAACCCCTGTATGAACCCTGTCAAGTGCATTATATGTTTCAATACTGTCCCCTCCTACTTCTAAATTTGAGTAAATATTAAGGTAATTAACTCTTCTCTCCATGTGGCAACTTTATTTGTTTTGTTCGGGATGAGGGTGTCATTGGCTAGACCAGCATTTATTGCTCCTTCCAGGAGACACGAGTCAACGACGTGGCTCTAGAGGATGGCGGTTTCTTTCCCTAAATGGCATTAGTGAACCAGATGGGTTTTTCTGCCAATTGACAATAGATTCATGGTCATCATTAGACTCTTAATTTCAGATTTTTTTTATATTGAATTCAAATTCCACCATCCACCATGATTGGATTCGAACTCAGATCCCCAGAACATCACCTGGGTCTCTAGATTGACAGTCCAGCAATAATGCCACTTCCCCTGAACATCCCAGCAACCAATCTGAATAAACTTTGCTGAACCTCATATAATGCAAGTTTGTCCTTCCTTAAAAGCGGAGATCAAACCCCCTTACAATTGTAGCAAGGCTTCCTTATTCCTGTTGTCCAATCACCTTACAATAAAGGCCATGTACCTTGATGCTGACTCCCTGTATTCCATATAGAAGTATACCCAGGTCCCTCTGCATGACAACATTCATCTTTTGCACTAAAGAATCATAATGCAGAATTTTTCTGTGATGCCAAAGAACAATCGTTTGCTGTCCAACATTATATTCCATACACCACCTTGTTGCACGCTCACCCACCCTGTCTCTATCTCTTTACAGCTTCTGTGTTCTCCTTACAACTTGCGTCCCTGTTATCTCTGCCAATGTGCCATGGGAAAATCCAGTTTTTACAACAAATTTTGCTCACTCAGCATGAGTATTGGTGGCGGAGCCAGCATTTGATGTAATTCCTAATTAACCTGGGAAAGTAGTTGTGAGCTGCTTTCTAAAACTACATCATGTGGTGTAGGGCAATGAAGAGCTGTTAGGAAGGGAGTTCTAGAATTTTGACCCAGTAACTGAGAAGGAACCTGGATGTTATCAAACTTATTGCAGCTGTACTCATCCAGGCAAATGGGGAATATTCCATCACACACCTGACTTCTAACTTGGAGATAGTGCGTAGGCTCTGTAGGTTTAGGATGTGACTTACTTACTCCAGGATTTCTCACCTTTGACCTGCTCCCGTAGCAACTATTTACTTGACTGATCCACTTCAGTTTCTAGTCAATGGTAAAGCTTAGCATGCTGATCGTGAGGGAATCAGCAGTTGTAATATTATTGAATGTCAAGGAGTGATGGTTAGATTCTCTTGTTGGTGATGGTCATTGTTCACACACATTACGAGTATTGCTTGCCACTTATCAGCCCAAGCTTGAATGTTGCCAAGTGGTATGCATATGAACATGGAGTGTTTCAGTATCTGAGGAGGCGCAAATGATGCTGAAAATTGCACCTTCATCAGCAAACGTGCCTATTTTGACCTCATGATTGAACAAAAGGCCATTGAAGCAGTTGCAAGGTGTTTTGCCTAAGGACACTATCCTGAGGATCCCTTGCAGTGGCATAATGAGTCAATTTGGTTGAAGACTGACATTTATGATGCTGGTGACCACCAGAGGATGCCATAATGGGCCATCCACTCAGCACTTCTGGGTGAGGATGGATGCAAATACTTCCTCCTTGTCTTTTGCACTGATGTGTTGGTTTCCTCATCATTGAGGCTAGGGATATCTGTGGAAATTCCTGTTGATTATTTAGTTGTCCATCACCAGTTGATGCAGCAGGACTGCAGAAATTAGATCTGATCATTGTGGGATCACTTAATCTGTTTAACATAGCTGCTTTTAATTTGCATCTAAGTCGTCCTGTATTGTAGCTTCACTGGGATGGCACTTCATATTTAGGTTTGCCTGATGTTGCTACTGGCATTACCTCCTGCGAACCTGTCTAGATCATTAATGTACTCAACAAATAGCATGGGACCCAGCACTAAACTCTCTGGTATGCCACTGGTTATAGGTTTCTGTGACGAAAAAGCCCTTCAATGCTGCCTGCTCCTAGCGCCCCTTATATAGAAGAGTCATACAGTACAAAACAAACCCTTCAGTCGAATTTGTTCTTGCCGACCAGTTTTCCAAACTAAACTTGTCCCATTTGCCTGTATTTGGTCCATATCCCTCTAAACCTTTCCTATTCATGTACCCGTCTGAATTTCTTTTAAATTCTGTAACTACCTGCTTCTGCCACTTCCTCTGGCAACTCAAATACTCTTCCGCTCCTCCTGCCCACCACTGGGTTTACAGCATGACATTGAGAGAGTTTAGCTGTTATGAATACACCTTCCTTGACCATTAAGTGGGTTTTGAACTCAGAACCTCTGACTTAAGTGGTGTGAACACCATCCACTGCACCACAAGACCACCTAGAGCCAGATGTATTGAACAAATCTACGTTGCAGTTAAGTCTTTAATTGCATAGAATGGGGTGGGAGGTTTCGGTTCATTAATATGCAAATCCCAGAACTTCTTTCAAGTCTCATTCCCGAAGTAACTTGAGGTTTTATTTTAAAGTGACAGTTCAGATAATGTATGGGGTGAGAGGTTAAATCTGACTGCATCCCAACCTGAGTCAAACTGTTAGGAATTGATAAAATGTCACATGGACTGACTGACTATCGATTGTGTGCTCTTTGAACAAAATAGAATATATTTGCAAATATAAATCTTTGAATGCAGATTCACCCCAATGACTTAAATGTGCGTGCATGTGTGTGTGAGGGGTGAGTGAGTGTGTGTGAATGTGTGCGTGCGAGCGTGAGTGTGACGGAGTATATGCCTGTGGGAGGGTGTGTGTGTATGAGAGAGGACCTATGTGAGAGTGTGTAAAGAGTGCGTATGAGTGTATAGTGCAGTGGGGTCACCTGTAGTGTGACATGAACCCAAGATCCCAGTGAGGCCATCCTCATGGGTATCGAACCTGGCTGAATGTTTCTGCTCAGCCACTCTGCATTGTTGTATATCCTAAAATCCACCTTGGAGGACGGTCACCTGAAGATCTGAGGCCAAATGTCCCTGACTGCTTAAGTGTTCCCTGACTGGGAGGGAACATACCTGTCTGGCGATTGTTGCACGGTGTCCTTCATCCGTTGGTCTCGCCAGTGTAGAATGCCTTGGGACATTCTTGCCTGTAGTTTGAGATGGACAATGTTGGCTGAGTCACAGAAGCACTTGCCATGCACATGGTGGTGTCCCCACGTGTAACGGTGTATCCATGTTGACACTCTGACATGCCTTTCAGTGGTTGCAATGACAGGGTTGTGTAGTATTGTGGCCGATCTTATCCTGAAGGCTGGACAGTTTGCTGTGAACAATGGTCTGTTCAAGGTTTGGTGGTTGTTTAAAGGTGAAAGTGGAGGTGTAGGGAAGATCTTGGCAAGGTGCTCATCCTCCCTCCCGGCCCTTTCCATACCAGACGCCGCCTTCACTATCCTATCTACCTGCGACTCCACTTTCAAGGAGCTATGAACCTGCACTCCAAGGTCTCTTTGTTCAGCAACACTCCCTAGGACCTTACCATTAAGTGTATAAGTCCTGCTAAGATTTGCTTTCCCAAAATGCAGCACCTTACATTTATCTGAATTAAACTCCATCTGCCACTTCTCAGCCCTTTGGCCCATCTGGTCCAGATCCTGTTGAAATCTGAGGTAACCCTCTTCGCTGTCCACTACACCTCCAATTTTGGTGTCATCTGCAAACTTATTAATTGTACCTCTTATGCTCACATCCAAATCATTTATGTGAATGACAAAAAAAGTAGAGGGCCCAGCACCGATCCTTGTGGCACTCCACTGGTCACAGGTCTCCAGTCTGAAAAACAACCCTCCACCACCACCTTCTGACTTCTACCTTTGAGCCAGTCCCATGAGATCTAACCTTGCTAATCAGTCTCCCATGGGGAACCTTGTTGAACGCCTTACTGAAGTCCATATAGATCACATCTAATGCTCTGCCCTCATCAATCTTTGTTACTTCAAAAAACTCAATCAAGTTTGCGAGACATGATTTCCCACGCGCAAAGCCATGTCGACTATCCCGAATCAGTCCTTGCCTTTCCAAATACATGTACATCCTGTCCCTCAGGATTCCCTCCCAACAACTTGCCCACCACCGAGGTCAGGCTCACCGGTCTATAGTTCCCTGGCTTGTCTTTACCACCCTTCTTAAACAGTGGCACCATGTTTGCCAGCCTCCAGTCTTCCGGCACCACACCTGTGACTATCGATGATACAAATATCTCAGCAAGAGGCCCAGCAATCCCTTCTCTAGCTTCCCACAGAGTTCTCAGGTACACATGATCAGGTCCTGGGGATTTATCCACCTTTATCCGTTTCAAGACATCCAGCACTTCCTCCTCAGTAATCTGGACATTTTGCAAGATGTCACCATCTATTTCCCTACAGTCTATATCTTCCATATCCTTTTCCACAGTAAATACTGATGCAAAATATTCATTTAGTATCTCCCCCATTTTCTGTGGCTCCACACAAAGGCTGCCTTGCTGATCTTTGAGGGGTCCTATTCTCTCCCTAGTTACCCTTTTGTCCTTAATATATTTGTAAAAAGCCCTTTCGATTCTCCTTAATTCTATTTGCCAAAGCTATCTCATGTCCCCGTTTGCCCTCCTCATTTCCCTCTTAAGTATACTCCTACTTTATACTCTTCTAAGGATTCACTCGACCTATCCTGTCTATACTTGACATATGCTTCCTTCTTTTTCTTAACCAAACCTTCAATTTCTTTAGTCATCCAGCATTCCCTATACCTACCAGCCTTCCCTTTTACTCTGACAGGAATATACTTTCTCTGGATTCTTGTTATCTCATTTCTGAAGGCTTCCCATTTTCCAACCATCCCTTTACCTGCGAACATCTGCCCCCAATCAGCTTTCGAAAGTTCTTGCCTAATACCGTCAAAATTGGCCTTTCTCCAATTTAGAACTTCAACTTTTAAATCTGGTCTATCCTTTTCCATCACTATTTTAAAACGAATAGAATTATGGTCGCTGGCCCAAAAGTGCTCCCCCATTGACACCTCAGTCACCTGCCCTGCCTTATTTCCCAAGAGTAGGTCAAGTTTTGCACCTTCTCTAGTAGGTACATCCACATACTGAATCAGAAAATTGTCTTGTGCACACTTAAGAAATTCCTCTCCATCTAAACCTTTAACACTATGGCAGTCCCAGTCGATGTTTGGAAAGTTAAAATCCCCTACCATAACCACCCTATTATTCTTACAGATAGCTGAGATCTCCTTACAAGTTTGTTTCTCAATTTCCCTCTGACTATTGGGGGGTTTATAATACAATCCGAATAAGGTGATCATCCCTTTCTTATTTCTCAGTTCCACCCAATTAACTTCCCTGGTTGTATTTCGGGGAATATCTTCCCTAAGCACAGCAGTAATGCTATCCCTTATCAAGAATGCCACACCCCCTCCTCTCTTGCCTCCCTTTCTATGCTTCCTGTAGCATTTGTATCCTGGAACATTAAGCTGCCAGTCCTGCCCATCCCTGAGCCATGTTTCCGTAATTGCTATGATGTCCCAGTCCCATGTTCCTAACCATGCCCTGAGTTCATTTGCCTTCCCTGTTAGGCCCCTTGCATTGAAATAATGCAGTTTAAGTTATTAGTCCTACCTTGTCCCTGCCTGCCCTGACTGTTTGACTCACTTCTGTTCTCAGCTGTACCCATCTCAGATCGATCTCTTTCCTCCCTATCTCCCTGGGTCCCATTCCCCCCACCTTACTAGTTTAAATCCTCCCAAGCAGTTCTAGCAAATTTCCCTGCCAGTATATTAGTCCCCTTCCAATTTAGGTGCAATCCGTCCTTCTTGTACAGGTCACTTCTACCCCAAAAGAGATTCCAATAATCCAAAAATGTGAATCCTTCTCCCATACACCAGATCCTCAGCCATGCATTCATCGGCTCTATCCTCCTATTCCTGCCCTCACTAGCTCGTAGCACTGGGAGTAATCCAGATATTACTACTCTTGAGGACCTCCTTTTTAAATTTCTGCCTAACTCTCTGTAATCTCCCTTCAGAGTCTCAACCTTTTCCCTTCCAATGTCGTTGGTTCCAATGTGGACAATAACCTCCTGCTGGCCCCTCTCCCCTGTGAGAACGTTCTGCACCCTCTCGGAGACATCCTTTGTCCTGGCACCAGGGAAACATTCTACTTTTTCTGTGGCCAGCAGAGAAATGTCTGTCTACCTCTGACTACAGAATCCCCGAACACAATTGATCTCTTGGAAGCCGACGTACCCCTCATTGCATTAGAGCCAGTCTCAATACCAGAAACTTGGCTGTTTGTGCTACGTTCCCCTGAGAATCCATCACCCCCTTCATTTTCCAAAACAGCATACCTGTTTGAAATGGGTATATCCACAAAAGACTCCTGCCCTAGGTGCCGACCTCTCTCACCCTTCCTCGAGTTAACCCATCTATGTGACTGTATCTGATACTTTCCCCCCTTCCTATAACTGCCATCCATCACATACTGTTGCTGTTGCAAATTCCTCATGGCTTCTATCTGTCTCTCCAACCGATCCATTCAATCTGATAAGATTCACATCCAACAGCATTTATGGCAGATATAATCCGCAGTAACCCTTAAACTCTCTTTAAACTCCCACATCTGACAAGAAGTGCATATCACTGCAAAGGCCAGTTTTGCTCCTTCACAATCTACAGACCCAGAAAATAACACTGTCTTATTCCTCTACAAAACACTGCCCCAGGTTAAATTAATAGCTATGGCTTATATTTTAAGTTTGATCAAGACACTTATCTCCAAAAACATATAATCAAGAAAGAATCCACTATACTTACTACTGCAGCCTTTCTCTTGGACAGACTTAAAACAATAATTAACTTATCTGATTCTGTGTTGTGAACTTGGCCCAACAGTTCCTCCAAGATTAGTTGTGAATTTCACTGTTTGTTCATTTTCCCAGATGCACTCCGATGTCCAGCGATACACGAATTCAAACAGCAAAGGCGGTAACTGTGCAGGTTCTCTCTCTCTTGCCTGCACTGTCCTCACATATTAATAAATTGAAACCGTCCACCCCATTCTAAGTGATTAAAGCCTTATCAGTGATGTAGGTTTGTTCAATACATTGCATCAGTTGTATGACACTTTGATCTTTTATAAATTCTGTGTCCTATGATCCTGCCTAGCTACCCGTTGAAGGAGCAGCACTCCGAAAGCTTGTATTTCCAAATAAACATTGACTATAACCTGGTTTGGGTGATTTTTAACTTTGTCCATCCCAGTCCAACATTGGCACCTCTACATCTTGTTAAAATATGTCACTAATGTACACAGTGCTCCATCTAGTGGTGGCATTGGCCCCTGAATCAGCTTCTTTATTTTAAACTGTGTCCCTTGCTGAAACTTCACTGAAATGCCTTCAGTGCACGTATATACTTAAGTAAGGAGACCAAACCTGTATGCAGTTCTCAATTTGTGGCCACAAACATCTTTGATTTTATGCTCCTCCGCACTTGCAATACAGGCCACCATTCCGTTTGCTGTTGTGATTGATTGCAGTGTGTGGACACCATGATTTGGAGGTGCTGGTGTTGGACTGGAGTGAGCAAAGTCAGGAGTCATAGAACACTAGGTTATAGTCCCAACAGGTTTATTTGAAACCTCAAGCTTTCAGAGCACAGCCCTTTTGTCAGGTGAAAAGAGAAGAGCACTAGGCACTGAATTTATAGGTAGAGAGCTCAAAAGATCAGACAACTGGTGTGAGTGGAGTGTTGAATAATAAATCTCTGCAGGTGACCAAGAATGCTAGATGATGTGAGCAAACTGTTAACAGCTGAATACCAAGCAAAGGGATGACCTATAATCTGATTAAATGAGGCAGAGAGGTAATTACAAAAACATTAAAAATAAGGTGGTGCTGGAGACAAATTAGATGACTGGAATAACATGATAGGTAATGAGTCGCACGCTCAGGGTCTAACCAAAGTAGCAAGTAATCCAAAACTGTACAAACTACTTAAGATAGAGAGATAACAATTTGTCACGGTGATGGTGTCAAACCAGGACCATTAGGATGATTTTACAGATACAGAACAGTGTGGTGGGGTCATATGTTGCATGACATGAACTCAAGATCACGATTAAGGCCCTCTTCATGGGAACAGAACTTGGCGATCAGTTTCTGCTCTGTGATTGTTGTGCATCTCAAAGATTGGAGGCTGAATGCCCCTGACCACTGAGGTGTTCCCTGACTGGGAGGGAGCATCCCTGCTTGGCGATTGTTGTGTGGTGTCCATTCATCCGTTATCATAGCATCTGCTTGGTCTTGCCCAGGTACCATGCCTCGGGGCATTTTTTGCCTGCAGCGTATGAGATAGACACCATTGGCCAAGTCACATGAGTGCCTGCCACGTACATGCTGGGTGGTGTTCCCATGTGGTGATGGTAGCATCCATGTCGACACTCTAACAAATCTTGCAGTGGTTGCCATGTCAATGTTTTGTGGTGTGGTTGATGTTCTGAAGGCTGGTAGTTTGCAGCAAATTATCCAGCCTTTTAAGGCAACGTCAACCACAGCGCCACACAACGCTGCCATGGCAACCTCTGCAAGACATGTCAGATCATCGACATGGATGCTACCATCACAGATGGGAACACCACTCACCACGTACATAGCAGCTACTCATGTGATTTGGCCAATGATGTCTATCTCATATGCTGCAGGCCAGAATGTCCCGAGGCATGGTACATTGGTGACATCATGCAGATACTACAATGGATGAATGGACACTGTGCAACAATTGCCAGACTGGGATGTGCTCTCCCAGTCAGGGAACACTTCAGCGGTCAGGGACATTCGGCATCCAGTCTTTGGGTAAGTGACCTCCAAGGCGGGTTTCGCGATACACAACAAGGCAGAATCGCCAAGCAGAAACTGATAATCAAGTTCCGTACCCGTGAAGACGGCCTCAACCGTGATGTTGGGTTCATGTGTGACCCCCACAACACTGTTCTGTATCTGTAAAATCCTCTTAACTGTCCTGTTTGACGCCATCACCTTTGATAAATTATGATCTCTCTATCTTCATTAGTTTGTACAGTTTTGGATTACTGATTACTTTGCTTAGACTCTTGGCATGTGACTCTTATACCTTATTTAAATAATTTAGCTTGTCTCCAGCACCACCTTTACTTTAATGTTGTAATTATTTTTTTGCCTCATTTAATCAGATTATAAGTTATCCCTTTGCTTGTTATTCAGCTGTTAACACTTTACTCTCACCATCTAACACTCTTGATCACATGCAGCGATTTATTATTCCTCACACCAGTTGTCTGATCGTTTGACCTCTCTGCCCTTGATCTTGCTGCCCATAAATTCTGTGTGTGCACTCTTTGCTCTCCCTTCACT
Source organism: Chiloscyllium plagiosum (assembly GCF_037043375.1). NCBI lineage: Eukaryota > Metazoa > Chordata > Chondrichthyes > Orectolobiformes > Hemiscylliidae > Chiloscyllium > Chiloscyllium plagiosum. The sequence goes on along the minus strand of NW_028270166.1, from coordinate 46,814,152 downwards.
TGCACTCCAAAAGCTTAAGATTTCAAATAAACCTGTTGGACTATAACCTGGTGGTCAGACCTCTGACTGTATCTGAATGCTGTATTTCTATGATTCATGTACAAAACCACCTTCCTCTGACTGTATCACAACATTCTGCAGTCTCTCTGCAATTAAATAATGTTTTTCTGTGCTCCCTACCAAAGATAAAATGCTCACGTTTTCACACATTAATACTACGTCTGTCTTTAGTCCATTTAGGCTATCCCTTTGCAGACATTTTGTATCCTTCTCACAATTTGCTTTACTGTAGGTCCCCTCAACCAAGTCATAAATACATATTGTAAATATTTGAGGTTCCAGCATAACCCTTGAGGTACTAAACCAATTTCTGTTGCCATCTGGAAAATGACACATTTGTTGCAAATGTTTCCTCTCAGCTAGCCACTCCTCTATCCACGTCAATACACTACCACAAAGCTATGAACTCTTCTGACTCACATCTTACTATGTGGCCCATGGAGAGAATTAAATGTTTTTCATTCATTGTAGAGATCAGGAGTCAAATGTACCAAGTGGTAGGAAAAATCTTCCTTTCACTTGATGAAATGGTTCTGAATGATTTCAGCCCTGTTCTAACTTTCAATGTTTTAAGGTTAATTTCTGCAGTAATATGGTTTTCAAATTGACAATATTTTGGACTGTCAGTGCTACAGTGTGCTGATAAATAACCTATTTGCTCATATCTCTGACCTGGTCAACTTTATGGAACATTTGATAGCAATGTTCAGATGAGAACTGGATAAATATTTAAAGGTGAGCAAATTTCATAAATATGTTAAAGTGCAGGAAGTCGCCTAATTAGATCCTAGTTGTCTTATATTTAGTGATTAGTCTGTTTAAATGATTATAGTTTAATCAGAATGGCGAAACTATTAGAGTCAACTGTACTTCTCTCTTTATATTTACAGGGTATATATGTAACAAGAGTCTCAGAAGGAGGACCAGCGGAAATAGCGGGTCTCCAGGTTGGAGACAAAATAATGCAGGTTGGATTTGCAGTGTTGCTGTGTACAAAGCAATATGTGCTCAGGCAATTATTATCCATATAACAATTATGTCCATGAACTGACAACAATCATAGAATCTCTACAGTGTGGAAACAGGCCATTCGGCCATCAAAACCACACCAACCCTCTGAAGACCACTCCCGCCTAGAAAAGCCACCTATCCTATCCTGTACCTCTGCATTTCCCAAGCCTAAGCCACCTAGCCTACACCTCGCTGAACCCTGGGCAATTTAACATTGCCATTCCACCTAATCTGCACATCTTTGGATTGTGGGAAGAAACCGGAGCACCCGGAGGAAACATGGGGAGAATATACAAACTCCACAGTTACCCAAAGGTGAAATCAAACCCAGGTCCCTGGTGCTGTGAGGCAGCAGTGCTAACCACTGAGGCACTTAGCGAGCTTTGAGAAGATTTGTAGCTCAGGTTGAAGTTTTGGATGTAGGTTTGCTCACTGAGCTGCAAGGTTCATTTCCAAACGTTTTGTTGCCTTACTCGGTAACATCTTCAGTGGGCTTCAGGCGAAGCAATACTGAAAACTCCTGCTTTCTATTTATATGTTTGGGTTTCTTCGGGTTAGTGATAACATTTCCTGTGGTGATGTTATTTCCTGTGGTGAAGTCACTTCCTGTTCCCTTTCTCAGGGTGTGGTAGATGGAGTCTAACTCTGTGTATGAGGCACTGTGCTGCCCAAGATTGCTGAGGCAAAGCACCTTATAATTTTTACTTCCAGTTCACATGTAACTTTCCCTAGTTGTATATAGAGAGGTGCAGGAGGGGAATTAGTTCATTATGTTGTCATTCAGATCTCTCAACCTTGCTGGAACTTTATATTGTTATGAAGATGTGGCTGTACTTTAAGAAAGTTAAAAGCAGCAGAACTACCAGACATAGCACCAAGTGTTCTCAATAAGGTAACAATATAACACTTGGTCGAACAACTTGATTAGCTTGTCGCTTGAAGACAAAAGCAAATTCTAATTTGACCAGTCAGTTTAAATTCTACCCCCAAAAATATCAAACTCCAATCCAGTTTGAATTTAGTATATTGATAATCTTAAAAGCCAATTACACAATCCGAAGCTTTGGGGGTACAAGACTAGGGAAAATTGAACAGTTGAGAGGAGAACTGACACGCCCAGCATGTAAACAGACTGCCTGAAAATAGCTCTTTAAAAGTACCTTTTTGATCAGTAACCTGTGAGGCAGAAATTCCTAACAAGAAGAAAAGGTGACACAGGAAGGTTGGAATAGAAGAACGGAAGCTGCCTGGTTTTGAGTTAAGGGTGGTTTTGTAAATCTTGATTGGGAGTTTTATTGGACTAGTGTTATAGAAGGGAAGGTAACAGGTTAGAGGAAAGAATTGTAAATAGTGGTTAGTTAATTATTCTGTTAGACTTTAAAAAATTTAACTTTTACTTTAAATAGTTCTTGGCTACTCGAATTTTTACAGATTACTGCACAGGATAAATCTTTTTTGTTGCTGGTTTTAAATTAAGCGGGAGGGTTTACCCAGTGTTGTAACAGTATTGTCAATGAAAGGAATCTTCACAATAGGCTTAAGAGGGCAGGCCTGTGATTCCAATCAATCTATCGGACCGAGCGCCAGCTGCTGACATGTTTAGTTTCTGGGAGGCAGTATCCTCAGCTCAGTGGTCAGCCTGGTTAGGTTAATCTCGAGGTAAAATGTAGAATTTGAACATGGTTGATGGTGATGGTCAGTGCAGAGCACTGTTGTTTTTAACAGTTCAGGGAGATTACTGCAATTTTTGTAAATAAAGCAGGGTGGCACAGTGGTTAGCACTGCTGCCTCACAGCGCCAGAGACCCGGGTTCAATTCCCGCCTCAGGCAACTGTCTGTGTGGAGTTTGCGCATTCTCCCCGTGCCTGCATGGGTTTCCTCCAGGTGCTCCAGTTTCCTCCCATAGTCCAAACATGTGCAGGTTAGGTGAATTGCCCATAGTGTTTGGTGCATTGGTCAGGGGTAAATAAAGTGTAGGGGAATGGGGTTGGGTGCGTTACTCTTCGGCCCAACAAGTCCATCCCAACCTTCCGAATGGCCTGTTTCCATACTGAAGGGAATCTAATTGTTTTCACTTGAGGAATATGTGAATAGGAGGCCATTCAATACCTCAAAGCTGTTCTGCTAGTTCATTGAGAGCCTGATTAATTGGTTTCTTAACCTTATTGGGCGGCACGGTGGCACAGTGGTTAGCACTGCTGCCTCACAGCGCCAGAGACCCAGGTTCAATTCCCGCCTCAGGCGACTGACTGTGTGGAGTTTGCACGTTCTCCCCGTGTCTGCGTGGGTTTCCTCCGGGTGCTCCGGTTTCCTCCCACAGTCCAAAGATGTGCAGATCAGGTGAATTGGCCATGCTAAATTGCCTGTAGTGTTAGGTAAGGGGTAATTGTAGGGGTATGGGTGGGTTGCGCTTCGGCGGGTCGGTGTGGACTTGTTGGGCCGAAGGGCCTGTTTCCACACTAAGTAATCTAATCTAACCTTATTCACCTGCTTTTGACCCACATCCTTTCAGACCTTGCCCTTGACTAATAGAAGTCTTGGTCTCAGATTTACAATTATCAGTTAACACCTTTTTATGGGGAGAAAGTGAGGACTGCAGATGCTGGAGGCCAGAGTCGAAGTGAGTGGTGCTGGAAAAGCACAGCTAGTCAGGCAGCATCCGCGGAGCAGGTCAGTCGACGTTTTGGACATAAGCCCTTCATCAGGAAAGGCTGATTGGGTTTGTTGGTTTGAAGCCTGTGTTTGGAAGATGAGACCTCGTCATCTGGTCGATGTAATAATAAATTGAGGTAGAGTGTTTAATTCTTAGGTGTTGATCCTTTTCCTTGGTTAGTAGGCAGGCAAGAATGTATTCTGGTTCACTGAGAACGCCTGATCGTCTTATGGAAGGAATATGTGGTGAGAAACCTCCAGCTGGAAAGAGAATCTATGGCAGGCAGCTTGTTTTGCTTGTTATTGAACAAAAATGTGTGTGTAATGGACTCTGTTTTAAGCTACACCCCTGATATTGGTGCCTTTTGCAGGTGAATGGTTGGGATATGACGATGGTAACACATGACCAGGCCAGGAAACGTCTCACTAAGAAGAATGAAGATATTGTTCGGCTTCTGGTAACTCGAAAATCTCTGCAGCAGGCGATCTGCCAGTCCATGCAGTGATTGAGCTCTCACTGGGACTAGTGCCCTGCTTGAATATCACAATTTAAAGAGAAATGATTCCATAGTTAAAGGCCATTTAATATTGCTGCAAGGCGTTGTACAGACGATAGCCAGTCAGCATTCGTCACTAATAGACGAGCAAAAGCACTTGCTATTTAAATGTATAGATAATAACCTGGATGTATATCTCACTGAGAATGACATGAAATTCTCTGATGCCAATGTACAAACTAGTATCGATTTGACAGCATTATCGTTGGGACCAGTACCCAAAGTCAAGGACTCTGGCATATTTAATACCAGAGCCTCATGCCTATTAGACAAGTAATTGACATGTTCTTTTCACATTCCTCTGAATGCCGACGTTAAACTATTTTAAGTGGTTTTAAATCACCATCCAAATGCCAAAGTTCTGTGCAAGATATTACCGCTATTCGTGGGTTTTTCAATGGCCAAGATGCCCCAGCAATGTCTGCATGCCTCCTTTCCGATCGGCACTGAACAACTTAATAGCTAGTTGTTGTTTAATAAGGGAGTTCAATGTAGTTGGCACTATGCCAGAATGAGCAGAGGTACACTTTGGTTTCATCTGTTGACAGTATGGCTTTATCTATCACATGTACCAATGAATTGATGCTGCATAATACAGGGATCACCCAGGGGCTCACTAATCATGACTAAGATGCTGTTTTGGTGGAAGAAGCAATTAATTTCAAACCTAATTTGTACCAAAGTGATCTACATCCTTTCTGCTGTAAATTCTGTACCTATGCAGGTGTCTAGAAGTTAAAGATTTGTCAGAAATCATTTTTCAAAATGTACTTTTTACAGCCTTTTATTGAATAATCTTTTCTAATATTTTAACACAGTCCTGTGCCTTCACACATTTAACTGCACAGTACTAACCTTGGAATGTAAACATAACCACAAGTGTTATGTACTTGCAAAAGAAACAGGCGTCAGATTGTTATTCTATGTGC